>NC_138343.1:109987027-110587027 GCF_046562875.1 Panthera onca
TCAAAACACATCTGGCACCAGGCATCACCCTCAACGATCTTGCCCCAGCACCAGCGAATGTGGCCACCTCTGAGGTCTGCTGGGACCAGGTGGCTTCAACAGTCTCTACCAAATGTCCTTCCAGCAGTGGAACCGCTTTTCCCTGTGTGGCCTGAGGACCTCCCAGACCCCACTCTGTTCCCGGACCCCACTCTGTTCCTGGGGATTCGCCCTTCCCACCAGAGCACCACCAGGTATTGAGCTGTGGAGTTGCAGCCTTTGCGCTCCCGTTGTTTACAGTCTTAGTGGAAGTTAACCCCTCTCCTTTCTCCTTTCTCCCTTGTCCCTTTTTAGTTTAGTTTCTGCAACTGTTTCCAATTTTCCACTTTCTCTCCAGCTGCTTTTGAGGAAGGGTGCTTTTCCCGTATTCTCCCCCCGCCCCCAGTCTCTGCCCTGTCTTCACTCTCAAAAGCACCTCCATTCCTGCACCTCCTCGCTCCCCAAGTTCACCTCTCATTGGCATGTACCTGCTGAATTCTTTCATAAAAGATTCTTCAGAGATTCTTCTAGTTTAATATATTTACAATAAATCTGTAACAACATGTAATTAGAGTACTTAATCTCCAAGAAGTATGGTGTATGAAGCATAATACATGTTTTTTACTAAGCAAATACCTTTTCCCCTTGTTGAATCATGCATAATGAAACAAAACTGTCATTTAATAATAAATAAATATATGTTATAATAGCTATATATTTCTTAGTATCTTACAGGTTTTTTAATGTTTATTTATTTTTGAAAGAGAGAGTGCAAGTGGGAATGGGGCAGAGAGAGAAAGGGACAGAGAATCCCAAGCAGACTCTGTGCTCTAACGACGGCAAGCCTGGTGAGGGGCTCGAGCTCATGAACTGTGAAATCATGACCTGAGCTGAAGTCAGATGCTCAAAGGACTAAGCCATCCAGGTGCCCCAGTATCTTACAGTTTTTGAGAATATATTTAGAATAAAAGATTCCCAGTAATTACGATACACCAAGCTTATGCTTGACTATAGTTTTTAATATTTGGTGAGAATTACAGCTTTAACAAAAATGCCTATGATAGTGCTCTTAAATGTAAAACTTTTCTTTCTTTCTTTCTTTCTTTCTTTCTTTCTTTCTTTCTTTATTATTTTTTTAATGTTTATTTATTTATTTATTTTTTTAATATATGAAATTTACTGTCAAATTGGTTTCCCTACAACACCCAGTGCTCATCCCAAAAGGTGCCCTCCTCAATACCCATCCCCCACCCTCCCCTCCCTCCCACCCCCCCATCAACCCTCAGTTTGTTCTCAGTTTTTAAGAGTCTCTTATGCTTTGGCTCTCTCCCACTCTAACCTCTTTTTTTTTTCCTTCCCCTCCCCCATGGGTTTCTGTTAAGTTTCTCAGGATCCACATAAGAGTGAAACCATATGGTATCTGTCTTTCTCTGTATGGCTTATTTCACTTAGCATCACACTCTCCAGTTCCATCCACGTTGTTACAAAAGGCCATATTTCATTTTTTCTCATTGCCACGTAGTATTCCATCGTGTATATAAACCACAATTTCTTTCCATGATGAACTGATCCATTCATCAGTTGATGGACATTTAGGCTCTTTCCATAATTTGGCTATTGTTGAGAGTGCTGCTATAAACATTGGGGTACAAGTGCCCCTATGCATCAGTACTCCTGTATCCCTTGGATAAATTGCTAGCAGTGCTATTGCTGGGTCATAGGGTAGGTCTATTTTTAATTTTCTGAGGAACCTCCACACTGCTTTCCAGAGCGGCTGCACCAATTTGCATTCCCACCAACAGTGCAAGAGAGTTCCCGTTTCTCCACATCCTCTCCAGCATCTATAGTCTCCTGATTTGTTCATTTTGGCCACTCTGACTGGCGTGAGGTGATATCTGAGTGTGGTTTTGATTTGTATTTCCCTGATAAGGAGCGACGTTGAACATCTTTTCACGTGCCTGTTGGCCATCCGGATGTCTTCTTTAGAGAAGTGTCTATTCATGTTTTCTGCCCATTTCTTCACTGGGTTATTTGTTTTTCGGGTGTGGAGTTTGATGAGCTCTTTATAGATTTTGGATACTAGCCCTTTGTCCGATATGTCATTTGCAAATATCTTTTTCCATTCCATTGGTTGCCTTTTAGTTTTGTTGGTTGTTTCCTTTGCTGTGCAGAAGCTTTTTATCTTCATAAGGTCCCAGTAATTCACTTTTGCTTTTAATTCCCTTGCCTTTGGGGATGTGCCGAGTAAGAGATTGCTACAGCTGAGGTCAGAGAGGTCTTTTCCTGCTTTCTCCTCTAAGGTTTTGATGGTTTCCTGTCTCACATTCAGGTCCTTTATCCATTTTGAGTTTATGTTTGTGAATGGTGTGAGAAAGTGGTCTAGTTTCAACCTTCTGCATGTTGCTGTCCAGTTCTCCCAGCACCATTTGTTAAAGAGACTGTCTTTTTTCCATTGGATGTTCTTTCCTGCTTTGTCAAAGATGAGTTGGCCATACGTTTGTGGGTCTAGTTCTGGGGTTTCTATTCTACTCCATTGGTCTATGTGTCTGTTTTTGTGCCAATACCATGTTGTCTTGATGATGACAGCTTTGTAGTAGAGGCTAAAGTCTGGGATTGTGATGCCTCCTGCTCTGGTCTTCTTCAAAATTACTTTGGCTATTCGGGGCCTTTTGTGGTTCCATATGAATTTTAGGATTGCTTGTTCTAGTTTCGAGAAGAATGCTGGTGCAATTTTGATTGGGATTGTATTGAATGTGTAGATAGCTTTGGGTAGTATTGACATTTTGACAATATTTATTCTTCCAATCCATGAGCAAGGAATGTCTTTCCATTTCTTTATATCTTCTTCAGTTACCTTCATAAGCTTTCTATAGTTTTCAGCATACAGATCTTTTACATCTTTGGTTAGATTTATTCCTAGGTATTTTATGCTTCTTGGTGCAATTGTGAATGGGATCAGTTTCTTTATTTGTCTTTCTGTTGCTTCATTGTTAGTGTATAAGAATGTAACTGATTTCTGTACATTGATTTTGTATCCTGCAACTTTGCTGAATTCATGTATCAGTTCTAGCAGACTTTTGGTGGAGTCTATCGGATTTTCCATGTATAATATCATGTCATCTGCAAAAAGCGAAAGCTTGACTTCTTCTTTGCCAATTTTGATGCCTTTGATTTCCTTTTGTTGTCTGATTGCTGATGCTAGAACTTCCAGCACTATGTTAAACAAGAGCGGTGAGAGTGGGCATCCCTGTCGTGTTCCTGATCTCAGGGAAAAAGCTCTCAGTTTTTCCCCGTTGAGGATGATGTTAGCTGTGGGCTTTTCATAAATGGCTTTTATGATCTTTAAGTATGTTCCTTCTATCCCGACTTTCTCAAGGGTTTTTATTAAGAAAGGGTGCTGGATTTTGTCAAAGGCCTTTTCTGCATCGATTGACAGGATCATATGGTTCTTCTCTTTTCTTTTATTAATGTGATGTATCACGTTGATTGATTTGAGAATGTTGAACCAGCCCTGCATCCCAGGAATGAAACCCACTTGATCAAGGTGAATAATTCTTTTTATATGCCGTTGAATTCGATTTGCTAGTATCTTATTGAGAATTTTTGCATCCATATTTATCAGGGATATTGGCCTGTAGTTCTCTTTTTTTACTGGGTCTCTGTCTGGTTTAGGAATCAAAGTAATACTGGCTTCATAGAATGAGTCTGGAAGTTTTCCTTCCCTTTCTATTTCTTGGAATAGCTTGAGAAGGATAGGTATTATCTCTGCTTTAAACGTCTGGTAGAACTCCCCTGGGAAGCCATCTGGTCCTGGACTCTTATTTGTTGGGAGATTTTTGATAACCGATTCAATTTCTTCGCTGGTTATGGGTCTGTTCAAGCTTTCTATTTCCTCCTGATTGAGTTTTGGAAGAGTGTGGGTGTTTAGGAATTTGTCCATTTCTTCCAGGTTGTCCAATTTGTTGGCATATAGTTTTTCATAGTATTCCCTGATAATTGTTTGTATCTCTGAGGGATTGGTTATAATAATTCCATTTTAATTCATGATTTTATCTATTTGGGTCATCTAGCTTTTCTTTTTGAGAAGCCTGGCTAGAGGTTTGTCAATTTTGTTTATTTTTTCAAAATGCCAACTCTTGGTTTCATTGATCTGCTCTACAGTTTTTTTAGATTCTATATTGTTTATTTCTGCTCTGATCTTTATTATTTCTCTTCTTCTGCTGGGTTGAGGCTGCCTTTGCTGTTCTGCTTCTATTTCCTTTAGGTGTGTTGTTAGATTTTGTATTTGGGATTTTTCTTGTTTCTTGAGATAGGCCTGGATTGCAATGTATTTTCCTCTCAGGACTGCCTTCGCTGTGTCCCAAAGCGTTTGGATTGTTGTATTTTCATTTTCGTTTGTTTCCATATATGTTTTAATTTCTTCTCTAATTGCCTGGTTGACCCACTCATTCGTTAGTAGGGTGTTCTTTAACCTCCATGCTTTTGGAGGTTTTCCAGACTTTTTCCTGTGGTTGATTTCAAGCTTCATAGCATTGTGGTCTGAAAGTATGCATGGTATAATTTCAATTCTTGTAAACTTATGAAGGGCTGTTTTGTGACCCAGTATATGATCTATCTTGGAGAATGTTCCATGTGCACTCGAGAAGAAAGTATATTCTGTTGCTTTGGGATGCAGAGTTCTAAATATATCTGTCAAGTCCATCTGATCCAATGTATCATTCAGGGCCTTTGTTTCTTTATTGACTGTGTGTCTAGATGATCTATCCATTTCTGCAAGTGGGGTGTTAAAGTCCCCTGCAATTACCACATTCTTATCAATAAGGTTGCTTATGTTTATGAGTAATTGTTTTATATATCTGGGGGCTCCGGTATTCGGCGCATAGACATTTATAATTGTTAGCTCTTCCTGATGGATAGACCCTGTAATTATTATATAATGCCCTTCTTCATCTCTTATTACAGCCTTTAATTTAAAGTCTAGTTTGTCTGATATAAGTATGGCTACTCCAGCTTTCTTTTGGCTCTCAGGAGCATGATAAATAGTTCTCCATCCCCTCACTCTCAATCTAAAGGTGTCCTCAGATCTAAAATGAGTCTCTTGTAGACAGCAAATAGATGGGTCTTGTTTTTTTTATCCATTCTGATACCCTATGTCTTTTGGTTGGTGCATTTAATCCATTTACGTTCAGTGTTATTATAGAAAGATACGGGTTTAGAGTCATTGTGATGTCTGTATGTTTTATGCTTGTGGTGATGTCTCTGGTACTTTGTCTCACAGGATCCCCCTTAGGATCTCTTGTAGGGCTGGTTTAGTGGTGACAAATTCCTTCAGTTTTTGTTTGTTTGGGAAGACCTTTATCTCTCCTTCTATTCTAAATGACAGACTTGCTGGATAAAGGATTCTCGGCTGCATATTTTTTCTGTTTAGCACACTGAAGTTATCGTGCCAATCCTTTCTGGCCTGCCACGTTTCAAAAGAGAGATCAGTCACGAGTCTTATAGGTCTCCCTTTATATGTGAGGGCACGTTTATCCCTTGCTGCTTTCAGAATTTTCTCTTTATCCTTGTATTTTGCCCGTTTCACTATGATATGTCGTGCAGAAGATCGATTCAAGTTACATCTGAAGGGGGTTCTCTGTGCCTCTTGGATTTCAATGCCTTTTTCCTTCCCCAGTTCAGGGAAGTTCTCAGCTATAATTTCTTCAAGTACCCCTTCAGCACCTTTCTCTCTCTCTTCCTCCTCTGGGATACCAATTATGCATATATTATTTCTTTTTAGTGTATCACTTAGTTCTCTAATTTTCCCCTCATACTCCTGGATTTTTTTATCTCTCTTTCTCTCAGCTTCCTCTTTCTCCATAACCTTATCTTCTAGTTCACCTATTCTCTCCTCTGCCTCTTCAATCCGAGCTGTCGTCGTTTCCATTTTGTTTTGCATTTCGTTTAAAGCGCTTTTCAGCTCCTCGTGACTGTTCCTTAGTCCCTTGATCTCTGTAGAAAGAGATTCTCTGCTGTCCTCTATACTGTTTTCAAGCCCAGCGATTAATTTTATGACTATTATTCTAAATTCACTTTCTGTTATATTATTTAAATCCTTTTTGATCAGTTCATTGGCTGTTGTTATTTCCTGGAGATTCTTCTGAGGGGAATTCTTCCGTTTGGTCATTTTGGATAGTCCCTGGAGTGGTGAGGACCTGCAGGGCACTTCCCCTGTGCTGTGGTGTATAACTGGAGTTGGTGGGCGGGGCCGCAGTCCGACCTGATGTCTGCCCCCAGCCCACCGCTGGGGCCACAGTCAGACTGGTGTGTGCCTTCTCTTCCCCTCTCCTAGGGGTGGGATTCACTGTGGGGTGGCGTGGCCCGTCTGGGCTACTTGCACACTGCCAGGCTTGTGGTGCTGGGGATCTGGCGTATTAGCTGGGGTGGGTAGGCAAGGTGCATGGGGGCAGGAGGGGCAGGCTTAGCTCGCTTCTCCTTAGGTGATCCACTTCAGGAGGGGCCCTGTGGCAGCGGGAGGGAGTCAGATCCGCTGCTGGAGGTTTGGCTCCGCAGAAGGACAGAGTTGGGTGCTTGCGCGGAGAGAGCAAGTTCCCTGGCAGGAACTGGTTCTCTTTGGGATTTTGGCTGGGGGATGGGCGGGGGAGATGGCGTTGGCGAGCGCCTTTGTTCCCCACCAAACTGAGCTCTGTCGTCCGGGGGCTCAGCAGCTCTCCCTCCCTTTGTCCTCCAGCCTTCCCGCTTTCTGAGCAGAGCTGTTAACTTATGACCTCCCAGACGCTAAGTCCCGCTTGCTGTCGGAACACAGTCCGTCCGGCCCCTCCGCTTTTGCCAGCCAGACTCGGGGGCTCTGCTTGGCCGGCGAGCCGCCCCTCTGCCCCGGCTCCCTCCCGCCAGTCCGTGGAGGCCACACTGCTTCGCCGCCTTTCCTACCCTCTTCCGTGGGCCTCTCATCTGCGCCTGGCTCCAGAGACTCCGTTCTGCTAATCCTCTGGCGGTTTTCTGGGTTCTTTAGGCAGGTGTAGGTGGAATCTAAGTGATCAGCAGGATGCGCGGTGAGCCCAGCGACCTCCTACACCGCCATCTTCCCTCTCTCCTGTAAAACTTTTCTTATAGTGGTTCTTAATTCCTTTAAAGCAGTGAAAAGATTTAAATCTTGATTCCTGATAAACTGTCACAAAACACTTTAATCAAATTAGGTTTTTTTCCCCTATGGCTCTTTGGTAACAAACTACTTCAACTTTATTGTTGGGATTACATGGCTTCTTAGTCAAGTTAATCATCAGGATTTATTTATTTATTTTTTTTTAATTTTATTATTTTTTTTTAATATATGAAATTTACTGTCAAATTGGTTTCCATACAACACCCAGTGCTCATCCCAAAAGGTGCCCTCCTCAATACCCATCACCCACCCTGCCCTCCCTCCCACCCTGCCCTCCCTCCCACCCCCCATCAACCCTCAGTTTGTTCTCAGTTTTTAACAGTCTCTTATGCTTTGGCTCTCTCCCACTCTAGCCTCTTTTTTTTTTTTTTTTTTTTTCCTTCCCCTCCCCCATGGGTTTCTGTTATGTTTCTCAGGATCCACATAAGAGTGAAACCATATGGTATCTGTCTTTCTCTGTATGGTTTATTTCACTTAGCATCACACTCTCCAGTTCCATCCATGTTGCTACAAAAGGCCATATTTCATTTTTTCTCATTGCCACGTAGTATTCCATTGTGTATATAAACCACAATTTCTTTATCCATTCATCAGTTGATGGACATTTAGGGTCTTTCCATAATTTGGCTATTGTTGAGAGTGCCGCTATAAACATTGGGGTACAGGTGCCCCTATGCATCAGTACTCCTGTATCCCTTGGGTAAATTCCTAGCAGTGCTATTGCTGGGTCATAGGGTAGGTCTATTTTTAATTTTCTGAGGAACCTCCACACTGCTTTCCAGAGCGGCTGCACCAATTTGCATTCCCACCAACAGTGCAAGAGGGTTCCTGTTTCTCCACATCCTCTCCAGCATCTATAGTCTCCTGATTTCTTCATTTTGGCCACTCTGACTGGAGTGAGGTGATATCTGAGTGTGGTTTTGATTTGTATTTCCCTGATAAGGAGCGACGTTGAACATCTTTTCATGTGCCTGTTGGCCATCCGGATGTCTTCTTTAGAGAAGTGTCTATTCATGTTTTCTGCCCATTTCTTCACTGGGTTATTTGTTTTTCGGGTGTGGAGTTTGATGAGCTCTTTATAGATTTTGGATACTAGCCCTTTGTCCGATATGTCATTTACAAATATCTTTTCCCATTCCGTTGGTTGCCTTTTAGTTTTGTTGGTTGTTTCCTTTGCTGTGCAGAAGCTTTTTATCTTCATAAGGTCCCAGTAATTCACTTTTGCTTTTAATTCCCTTGCTTTTGGGGATGTGCCGAGTAAGAGATTGCTACGGCTGAGGTCAGAGAGGTCTTTTCCTGCTTTCTCCTCTAAGGTTTTGATGGTTTCCTGTCTCACATTCAGGTCCTTTATCCATTTTGAGTTTATGTTTGTGAATGGTGTGAGAAAGTGGTCTAGTTTCAACCTTCTGCATGTTGCTGTCCAGTTCTCCCAGCACCATTTGTTAAAGAGAGTGTCTTTTTTCCATTGGATGTTCTTTCCTGCTTTGTCAAAGATGAGTTGGCCATACGTTTGTGGGTCTAGTTCTGGGGTTTCTATTCTATTCCATTGGTCTATGTGTCTGTTTTTATGCCAATACCATGCTGACTTGATGATGACAGCTTTGTAGTAGAGGCTAAAGTCTGGGATTGTGATGCCTCCTGCTTTGGTCTTCTTCTTCAAAATTACTTTGGCTATTCGGGGCCTTTTGTGGTTCCATATGAATTTTAGGATTGCTTGTTCTAGTTTCGAGAAGAATGCTGGTGCAATTTTGATTGGGATTGCATTGAATGTGTAGATAGCTTTGGGTAGTATTGACATTTTGACAATATTTATTCTTCCAATCCATGAGCAGGGAATGTCTTTCCATTTCTTTATATCTTCTTCAATTACCTGCATAAGCTTTCTATAGTTTTCAGCATACAGATCTTTTACATCTTTGGTTAGATTTATTCCTAGGTATTTTATGCTTCTTGGTGCAATTGTGAATGGGATCAGTTTCTTCATTTGTCTTTCTGTTGCTTCATTGTTAGTGTATAAGAATGCAACTGATTTCTGCACATTGATTTTGTATCCTGCAACTTTGCTGAATTCATGTATCAGTTCTAGCAGACTTTTGGTGGAGTCTATCGGATTTTCCATGTATAATATCATGTCATCTGCAAAAAGCGAAAGCTTGACTTCATCTTTGCCAATTTTGATGCCTTTGATTTCCTTTTGTTGTCTGATTGCTGATGCTAGAACTTCCAGCACTATGTTAAACAAGAGCGGTGAGAGTGGGCATCCCTGTCGTGTTCCTGATCTCAGGGAAAAAGCTCTCAGTTTTTCCCCGTTGAGGATGATGTTAGCTGTGGGCTTTTCATAAATGGCCTTTATGATCTTTAAGTATGTTCCTTCTATCCCGACTTTCTCAAGGGTTTTTATTAAGAAAGGGTGCTGGATTTTGTCAAAGGCCTTTTCTGCATCGATTGACAGGATCATATGGTTCTTCTCTTTTTTTTTGTTAATGTGATGTATCACGTTGATCGATTTGCGAATGTTGAACCAGCCCTGCATCCCAGGAATGAATCCCACTTGCTCATGGTGAATAATTCTTTTTATATGCTGTTGAATTCGATTTGCTAGTATCTTATTAAGAATTTTTGCATCCATATTTATCAGGGATATTGGCCTGTAGTTCTCTTTTTTTACTGGGTCTCTGTCTGGTTTAGGAATCAAAGTAATACTGGCTTCATAGAATGAGTCTGGAAGTTTTCCTTCCCTTTCTATTTCTTGGAATAGCTTGAGAAGGATAGGTATTATCTCTGCTTTAAACGTCTGGTAGAACTCCCCTGGGAAGCCATCTGGTCCTGGACTCTTATTTGTTGGGAGATTTTTGATAACCGATTCAATTTCTTCGCTGGTTATGGGTCTGTTCAAGCTTTCTATTTCCTCCTGATTGAGTTTTGGAAGAGTGTGGGTGTTTAGGAATTTGTCCATTTCTTCCAGGTTGTCCAATTTGCTGGCATATAATCTTTCATAGTATTCCCTGATAATTGTTTGTATCTCTGAGGGATTGGTTGTAATCATTCCATTTTCATTCATGATTTTATCTATTTGGGTCATCTCCCTTTTCTTTTTGAGAAGCCTGGCTAGAGGTTTGTCAATTTTGTTTATTTTTTCAAAAAACCAACTCTTGGTTTCATTGATCTGCTCTACAGTTTTTTTAGATTCTATATTGTTTATTTCTGCTCTGATCTTTATTATTTCTCTTCTTCTGCTGGGTTTAGGCTGCCTTTGCTCTTCTGCTTCTATTTCCTTTAGGTGTGCTGTTAGATTTTGTATTTGGGATTTTTCTTGTTTCTTGAGATAGGCCTGGATTGCAATGTATTTTCCTCTCAGGACTGCCTTCGCTGCATCCCAGAGCGTTTGGATTGTTGTATTTTCATTTTCGTTTGTTTCCATATATGTTTTAATTTCTTCTCTAATTGCCTGGTTGACCCACTCATTCGTTAGTAGGGTGTTCTTTAACCTCCATGCTTTTGGAGGTTTTCCAGACTTTTTCCTGTGGTTGATTTCAAGCTTCATAGCATTGTGGTCTGAAAGTGTGCATGGTATAATTTCAATTCTTGTAAACTTATGAAGGGCTGTTTTGTGACCCAGTATATGATCTATCTTGGAGAATGTTCCATGTGCACTCGAGAAGAAAGTATATTCTGTTGCTTTGGGATGCAGAGTTCTAAATATATCTGTCAAGTCCAATCATCAGGATTTAAAAACTTAATGTTTGTTGTTCTAAATTTGCTATTTCTAGTCAAGTACATTTTGTGAAAAGAGAAGAAAAGCTCTATTTTAACAATTTCCTGTTTCTTACACATAACGCTAATGCTCACAGAAATTGGTAAATTAGTGTGCCTTTTTCTTTTATTTTTCATAAAGATGATTAATTTCTCAAGTTTCTTATTATGATTTTTAAAAATCTCCATCTCTCAAACTAAAGTAATTGAAATATTACAGCTTGTCCCACAAGTTCAGGATTTTCAGTTCTCTGGAAGATGTGAACCCACAAGAAGGCACGGGCGGCAGAGCTGGAGGTGCGGAAATGGTGACTTTCTTCGTGTCACGTAAGGTCTTCACACCTTGTCTACTTCACTATTTTCAAACCTCTAAACGTCTGTTATCTGAGGACACTACGCCAATTGATCTTTGCTGCACAGATACTCAATACTGCTAAACTAGCTGGGAACCAGTCTTCAGCACACACTTTTTTTGATGGGGCAATTTGTGTCTCTTTAGCACCGCTAAGTGGCGACTCTCTCCTCTCTGCCTTCCTCCAGCCCCTCCCTGCTTGTCATGCTAGGTTGTATCTGTTATATGAACCTATATGTAATCATCTTAATCAAGTTATTGTAGATTAACTTAAATTTATCATAATACTCTTTGATTGCAGGATGCAGGCACTCGATCTGAATTTATTTTTTTTATATTTTTGCATGTTTTATTTATTTATTTTGAGAGGGAGAGACAGAGCACAAGCAGAAGAGGGGCAGACAGAGCGGGAGAGAGTGAATCCCAAGCAGACTCCGTGCTGTCAGCACAGAGCCCGATGCAGGGCTCAAACCCACAAACTGTGAGATCATGACATGAGCCGAAATCAAGAGTTGGATGCTTAACCGACTGAGTTAGCCAGGCGCCTCCACTCAATCTGAATTTAAACAAAAAGATTTATTGATCCACGTAACTGTAGTCCAGAGGTGTAACTTCTGAAAAAAGGGGCCGAGGGCCTTCAATGATGCTGTTGTTTTCTGTCCTCTATGTCTGGTGCATTAATGGCTGTGTGCAGGGGCTCTGCCTCTCTCTCTTGGTTCTGCTTGTCTCTGTCAGGCTTGATTTTTCACACTGGGTCTACATATGTGACTAACAAGACAGCCACCAACAACCACAGACTTCTAACTCCCAGTTTAAACATCCCACTGGGGGGAGAGACTGTTGCTCCCCAACAGATCCGGGAAATAATTTCTGGAATACTTTGGTCAGTCTGACTGGAGATATGCTCCTATACTGGACCTTCTCACTCTAGAAAGAAGGAACTTGATGGGCAATGACTGATATCCTTTCTTCCCACTGTGGCAAGGAACTGGAGGGTCAGCCCCATATGAACCCAATGGAATTACATAGAAGGAGAAGAATTTTTAAAAAATTAATATTTATTTATTTATGAGAGGGAGAGAGACAGAGTGTGAACTGGGGTGGTGGTGGGGGCAGAGAGAGAGAGAGGGAGATACAGAATCCCAAGCGGGCTCTGCACTGTCGTCTCTATCTCACAGTGAGATCAAGACCCAAGCCAAAATCACGAGCTGAGTGCTCAACTCACTGAGCCACCCAGATGCCCCTGCACAAAGTTATTAAGGAACATATGACCCAGGTGATAACAGTGGAAGCTAAGAGATGATTAGTATTCTCCCTGTTTTTGTGTATATGTGAGCATTTCCATGTTAGTTAGGGAAAATAAGTGCATCTCTGTTTTTAGGATTGTGGTGCTCCTAAATGGGGTAGCATGATTTATAATCCTATATATCCTCTCTCATGACTAACACCATACAGGCCCCAGGGAGCCACTTTCTTGCGTATCATTCCCTGTAGCCTATATGAAATGAGAAGCAACTATGCCTAACTGCCATGAATGTTTGTGGGCTGTTTGTTTGCCATTGTCAGAAACAATGCTTCAAGGGCAGGGAAGATTTGAGCAGGAGACTCGTCTAGCCAAGATAAAAAACAAATTGACTTGTCAAGTTTTTCTCACAGACAGCAAGATGCAGTAGAGTTTTGTATTATGGAATATAATTTCCCAGAATCCCAGACATTCTTGCTTCTTTTTGTGTTGCAATTTGTGGTTACAGTATTAACCATAACTTGTAACAGCATTCAAGATACTTGCATATGATGGAGGAACATTTTATAGCATTGTGAAAATGTGTGAAGGAAAACCTCGTCAAAAATGGGGTTGGGTTGGAAAGCTCTGGATGGGGAGCCCTCACCCATGTGCCACTTGTTGCAGTTTATTTTACCGAACAAGAAGAAGCTTGGTTTACTACCAGGGGAGGAGGAAGGAAGATTTTGCTCCTGGCCAAGCAACAACCCAGCCAATGAGAAACTGCTACATTTCAGCCAATGAGAATTTGCGCAGCCTCAAACACTCATCTATTTCATTCCAAACGGCCCCTCCTAACTTCCTTCTTTCCTCTGTAAAAGAGCACCACTCTACCCTGTTCCCTGAACTTGTCTATAGTTCACCGTGTCTCGCCTGTCCCAAATTGCACTTCCTCTGCTATTCTCAAATAAACTCATTTTTCTGGCAAAGTAGCTGGCTATTTTATTTTCAAGGTTGACAGTATTATGTAATTTATATTACTTTTCAATATAACATATATTGTGAGTCCAATTCAACTGATGAAAACTGAATGCTGGAATTCTACTGAGTAGTTTAAACTTTATTGACAGACATAATAAGATTTATGTGAATTTTAAAAATTAAATACTATTTATTAATTTAAATGTTTAATATTCATTAGGTTTTTTTTTGTATGGGCTTTACAGTTTTAATAGATCATGTTGGATATTTCAGAAGAAAAGTACTTTGAAAACACATAAAAATAATTTTAACTTTTAGATTTTTACATTAATTTTAATCTACTTTTTAATGAAACTGTTCATGCTTTATACATATTGAATTACATATTTTCTTTTAATCCTTTAGAATAATTGCTTCCAATAGAATACAAAAAAAGCTGAAAAATCCTTCTTATTGGGGTACCTGGGTGGCTCAGTTGGTTGAGCTTCCAACTTTGGCTCAGGTTACGATCTTACAGTTGGGTTTGAGCCCCGCATCAGGCTCTGTGCTGACAGCTCAGGGCCTGGAGCCTGTTTCAGATTCAGTGTCTCCTTCTCTCTCTGCCCCTCCCCCACTTGTGGTCTATCTCTCTGTCAAAAATAAATAAACATTAAACAAAAAAACTAAAAAAATCTTGATGATTAATACATAGTTATTTTGCTTAAATGAAGGTAAGAAAATATATTTTATGGAATAATTGTATGATAATTCATAAAATATGCTTTTCAATGTTACTCAATCATACATTGGTAGTTCATTAACAGTGCAAATTGAATTCTTCTGTCTTTGATATTTTGCTAATTTTCAGCCTTGTGAAATCATAGAACGTACATTTAACAGCCTCCATTTGTACTCTTACTGTGGGATCTACAGGATGGACAGAGACAAGAAATGTGGTCTAAACCTGGATGTTGTGACAGAATTTAAGGTGTTGATAAAAGCATCATTGAGATGATTTACTTCAGGACAAGGCCCATGAAGAGAGAAAAATGAAGTCAGGAGGTAGTTGATAGAGAAAATAAGGAAACACTGAAAGACTAGGTTTATACTGAAGAGAAAAGGAAAGATTGTAGCATTTACCCTGTTCTTTTGGATTGCATCAGTTACTCTGACTTTTTCTGGTTTGGGATTTTTTTGGGGGGAGGGTTTATTTTGTGGTTTTCTTTGATACCAAATATGCTTTGGTTTGCCATTATCTGTTATATATAATACCTCATAATTAAAAATTCACACAAAGCATCTTTTCAGTGGGTTTAGAGCTTTGTGTGAAAATTCAATGTATCATAAATTTATGCATATATAAATATAACTTTTTTGACCAGTCAAGGTATCATGAAACTGATATCAGTCAAGTCTACTTTATCTAAATTAATTCAGGATTTTTATTCTTAACCTCCGTATTCCTGTTTCTTTATCTGCAAAATGAGTTTCATAATGGTACCTACATCATAGAATTATTGTGAGGGTTAAATGTGTTAATATACATGTAAACTACATAGAATAGTGGCCGGTCTGTAGAAAGTCCTATATTTTTGCTACTAGTATTATTACCTTCACCTTCATCCTTGCTGTTAGACATACATTCCAGATGATGATGGTGGGTCCTTGAGGGAGTAAGGTGTGGTAGGATACAACTTGTTTTCGATTTTCATCATCTATGCATGCCAGTACCCTTGCTGAGAAGTTCCATTCCTCCAAGGTTTGCACTCAGGTAACTACCACATCTTGTCTACAGTCCTTTCTGGTTTCATTCCACACTTAGCTATTTTCACACCTCTTTTCAGCACATTTAGCTCCGGGAAATTCTGTGTCAGACACACCTACTTAGATAATGCAAATGGCAACCTCTAGTATAACACTCTGCTATGGTTATGGGAAGAAGGGAACTTCATTAAGCTTGCCACTTCCTTTCCCTCCACCTGAAAACTGAGGCACGATCTGTCTCTCAGATCCTTCCAAACATATACAGGATTTCTGTTCCGTACTACACCTCACAGCCTGTGGAAAAGGAGTTAGTCCCTCATCAGGGACTCACTAGCTCCCAAGCTCTCTGGCTTCCCTGCTCCACTCCCTTCTTTTTCTCTCACACGTCTACCGCTGCCCAAAGTAATCTTTACTTCCTATGGACCTTATAGAATCTGTATGTGTGTGTGTGGGGGGGGGGTGGGGGGTGAGGGGACTGGCTCTTGTTTAAGCCTGAGTCCCCAAATCCAAATGCTTAGATTTCTATAACTGAAAATCTACTGCCCTACCCCAGCTTTCCACCAGACCCATATTTTCTGCTTTCCTCTGTGGAAAAAATCTCCTTCCCTGGTGACTTAGCTGACTAGCTTGGTGATTTACTAGTTTGACTGAGAAAAAGGCTAAGGATCAAAAATAAAGAATCAATGATTTACTTTTTGAAATATTCAAAAATTTTGTTCTAGTAGCTTTGTGTTCTGAGAAAGAAAACTGACTTCTCGTTTAAGTGTGTTTGTCCCTGTCTGCAATGTCCAAAAATATTGAGACCTAGTTTTTCCATCCAATATCTATTTCACAAGACTAGTAACTTCCTCATCACGCAATGTATCCCATGGTACTCTGGGTACTTTCCTGCTCTGCCTCCAGGGTTAAGCCTAGATACTGGCTTCCATATGCAACCCTCTTGAATAGAACTGCCAGTCATTTTAAAGGGGTTTCCCTCCTTCAGTGCTGGCCTAAGCCACTCACATCCCTCCTTGCCCTCCTCTGAGGACATTGACCAGAATGCAGGCTGAAGCTGTCCTTCATGAATAAGCCCTGATGAAAGCTTTTACATAAGGGGAGAAGAATTGGCTTTGCTTATAGATAGGGTGCTTTGTGCACTTTGAGCTTCAGAAACTTTTGAAAGTAAAAGGGGAAGCCATTTCTAATTATGCCAGGACAATAGGTCTGAACTAGGATAATCACTTTCCTTTCTAGCAAACCAAGCCTTATGGCACTCAGAGTTTACAGCCAATGTAGCCAGGTTCCCCACCAAAGTCCTAGCCATGTCCACACCCACCACGTGGTGATTGGCTAGTCTTTGCCATAATTGTTCAGTTCAAGAAAATGTTGGTTGAACTTAGGCTACGTAGGGTAAGTGGCCCCTCTCTGATTTGTTGAGCTTTCCTAGGCCTGCATGGTCTTTGTTGGTTTTAGTTATGGTTTCTTTTAAGAGTTTAAGCCAAGAACAAAATGCCGTCTTCATAAAAGCAAAGAAAAGGAAGTGTGCTTCCTCCAGACTAAATGCTTAGCAGCTATCTGATATGGTTCTTTATTTGTGACTAAGTGGTTCTCTCTGGCTTTACCAGGGAGTCCAAACTCCTTTCCCGAACAAGCAAGGTCTGTCTCCTGGCACGCACCCGCCTGCCACTGCTTGATGGCTAATCTGCAAGGTAACTAGAGCTCTGTGTCTTGCTGTGCTTTTGTAGACAGTGTTTTAAAGAAATTCAGAACCTAAGGAATGGGTTCTAATATAACTTTCATTCTTTCCTAGGTATTCTCTAGGGATTTAGAAGATTGAATTTCTGTGGCAATTCATAAGGCTCTGTTGACTCTTGTTTTTTTCCTTACATTGATTCCCATATACCTACCTAGAAAATTTAAAGCATTCAGTAATTTGCTCACACCAAGAGGTTTATCTGAAAGTACTATAACTTTAGAGTCTGCCTCATTCCCACCCACCAATATTCTCCATCTGTCACCTCAAGATAATTTTGCTCTGTAGTGCATGTATTTGTTACAGACAGGCTTCAACGTATCTGGGTACCACCATGGGCCCGCAAGACTCAGTTGTATAAGACACGTAACTTTATCTTTCTAAATTCAAACTTAGGTTCAAATAGGAATTGCACAAAGTAGATTCTACTTAGTCTCCATCAAACCTAGATAATCTTCATTCATTTAAGGTTTATTTTCAGCTGATGAATGTATCATATTTCACAGAGGAAAATCAGGCAAGTATTTTCTCATTTTCTCCCATCAAATCCGCTAGATTCCCTGCTTCAGTGCCCATGTGCTCCTCCATCCCTTCTGTTTAGATGACAGAATGCCCCCCCTCCTATGGCAACTCCTTCACTGCGCTGTAGTTCTCAGACATGTCTACTCTCTCAAGGACATCTCTTCAGGGATTCTACCCTTTTTCTTAATTGACCCTGAGACTTTCAAGTAACTCAAAAGTTCAGCCTTTTTCAACTCAAAAGTGTTGGCTTTTACAAGTTCTTTTTATTCTCTTTCTTTCTTTCTTTCTTTTTTTTTTTTTTTTTTTTTTTTTGGCTTTCCCCTTCCCTGTTCATCAGTGGTGACAAAAGGTGCCTCAAAGTCTAGCTTCAAGCAGTGGCTCCAGCCAAACATCTTGTAATCTTTCTCGACAGTGCCCTTTCTCTTGTGTGGAACAGGGACCATCAGCATCAGATGCACTGGGGATGAGTGCCAATGTCCAAAGAAGACTGAGAACTAGATATTGTGATACCACCATAATTCTCTTCCTTCCTGGCCCCTGGCCTCTGTCACTTCCATCTCATCCCCCTGTCTTCAGATCTTGGGTGAAACCTCATAGAGAAGGAAGAAGAAGGAATCCTTGAATTGCCTTAGTGAAAACTTAAAATGCCATGGGGCACCTGGGTGGCTCAGTTGGTTAAGGGACCCAATCTAGATTTTGGCTCAGGTCATGATCTCACGGTTCGTGAGTTCAAGCCCCACGTCAGGCTCACATCAGTCTCTGTGCTCATAATGCAGAGCCTGCTTGGGATTCTCAGTCTGTCTGTCTCTGCCTCTCCCCCACTCATGCTGTCTCTCTCTCCCCAAATAAATAAACAAAAAAAAGGAAACCTAAAATGCCTCAGTAACCACAAATTTTACTGAATTTGCAGAAAATTGACTATATAAAGTTTTCTGCACTTAAATAAAAATGGGAAGTTGAGTTAGGAATCAAATACAGTTATAGGAAAAGAAAGACCTACATTATTATATGTATGTCTAGACTACAAATACATACCTGCTATCCTTGAGGGTTCTCTCCTCCTTATGTGGCTTGTGGACTTTCTTTCCTGATTGCTCTCTCAAGGAGGGTACATGAATCTCAGTGATTCTGCAATATTGGCCCCAGAAGATGGGGTGCCTGGGTGGCTCATTAGGTTAAGCCTCTGACTCTTGATCTCAGGGTCTTTTGAATTCAAGATCCCTTTGGGCTCCACGTGTAGCCTACTTCAAAAAAGATTCCAGAAGAAACTATTAGTACTCCTACATATATTTAATTTTATATAAAATGAGATTTAAATTAATCTTTAGTATCTTTATATGTGGATTGACATTGTCCCTTTACACAGGCATACTATCAGTCACTTGTCATGAAATGTCTTGAGGAAAGAGTGCATGTGGTAGTCTAGAGGTAGTCCCAGTTTTCATCCCCTTTCAGCTTACTGTGAATTACTGGCATTGAGTGTGGACACACGTAAGTGAATTCTCAAATAATGTTACTGAGTTTTAGTTAAATGAAGCATTATAAAATGAGATGAAAAGACTGGGAAAATGTTTACAGAAATACTGAAAAGTTAAGACAATGCTAATAACATACAACCTTAGAACAAAAAATGACTGCTTATATGTTTCTATTCCTAGTGTGAGTTTTTCTAAGTCATATCATAAGACATAAATTGGGAGCATGTAAATAGTTTTAACAAAAAAAGAGTTGGCTTAGAATTTCACAATTACAAGAAGATCACTTGAAATGTGAAAATTTATGGACATTACTACTGAAGATAACCCTCACCCTTAAGCTTGTTTGACCTCAAAATAGTAGCTAATGGTAACATGAAGCTGTCTGCAATTAACAAGACAATATAAAAAATATTATTTATTTCATCTTCATCTCATTCTCTTCAGTTTATATTTTTGTGTAATAAAATTCATAATATTCATACTATGTTAATATGGTTATATATACATATAACTTATGAATAAGTTATATATATGAAGGACACAACATTTTTTATTGATGGGGTACAAAATAAAAAATAATTAGAGACCATTGCTCAATAGGACATCAATTAGCAAGACTGCTTCTAACTCTTACAGTGAAAAATGGTAGAGCTACATGATACTTTGAGAAGTTTCTTAAAGAAACAAGTTCCCTTGGGACCAACATCATATTTTGTTTTCTTCTTGGGTTTTTCCTTTATAAAGTTATAAGGCAGAGCCAAGCATCACATACTCAGAATGAGTCTTCCACCCTCCCCCCCCACATTCAATCATTTATTCAAACATACTAATTAAGCACATCCCATCTGCGTAGTGTAACCGCACACAGTCCAGAAGTTCTTCCTAAAAGTCTTCAAATCAAGTAACGAGAATTCTTGGCAACAATTCTAAATTGTATTTGGCTGCCATTTTTCCCCATAGGGCGTCTGCCAACTATGCAAGTCAAATTATAGGAAGATATTTGTCATCAATCAAGCTAAAAATCTAGACACGCAAATTAATTCTTGTTAATCCCTGGGTTAAAAAATGATTTCCAGCAAAGGGCTATTTTTCTTCCTCCTTCTTCTTCTCCTATTTTTCTCCCTTTAGTGTGTTAAAATAATGTTACAGATCGTCAGAAGTGTCCACTGTTAATCAAGGTTAAGCAGGAAATACAGAATATAATCTGTATTAGATAATCACTAACATCTATTGAGTACTTACTAAGCACTTTATTTGTATTTATTCATTTAATCCTTACAATGACCATTTAACTATGACTCTGCTCATTTTAAAGAGGAACTGAAGCACAGAGAAATGAAAGGATTTAGTTAATTTTATTTATGGTAAGGAACAGAGACAGGACTTCACTTCTAGCAGTCTGGCCAAAGTGTGTATGCTCTGAATCACTATGCTATAATGCTACTCTAGCCCACTTATGGTTCATTTGGCAGAAGTCAATTTTATTCTTTTTCATTTTTTAACTTTGTTAAAATATAATTTAAATGCAACAATGTAACCACTTAAAGTATACAGTTTGATAATTTTGACAAATGTACACACCCAAGTATCCAACAGACTAATCAAGATGGAGAATATTTTCATCACTCTATATTGCATTACTTCCTCATGACCCTTTGCAAGGAATAGTAATTGAGTAATTACTGTCAAGTAATTGTCACTATGTCAAGTAATTGACACTTCCATCATTATAAAAAGTCCCTCTTTATCCCTAGTAAGTTTCCTTTTCCTGTTCTATTTTTGTCTCCTAATTACACAACCACTTCAGTTTTCTAATGATTAGAACTTGCATGGTATTTTTTCTATTACTTATAACATATGTGACTTCATATTTAAACTAGAATTTCTTGTAGAAAAACATGCATATATATAAGTCTACCATATTGCCCTTTGTTTTCTATTTGTCCGATCCAGTTTGGGCTTAGCTCCTCTTTTTTCTTTTGTACTTGCCTTCTTTTGGGTTAATTGACTTTTATAGCATTTAATTTTTGTAACCACTCTGAGCTCATTAGGTATAATTCTTTTCATTCTATTTTTTCACTGTGAAAATACGGCTGAGGAGCAGTTTTACATTAATTATTAAATTAATCAGTTGAATAGCAAGTGTTTTTAAAATAGCTCTTTTTGAAAACAATAAATATCTTCATTTGTTATAACATTCTGATTTTATTTAAATGAAGTTGCTCTATTGTTACATTATGTATTGTTATATATTATTATATCATATATTGTATAATATATAATGCTATTATCTGTTATATAGATAGTTATATATATTTTATATGTCATTAATCTATGTTGGTATATCCAAAATGGACAAAATGAAAACTATAAAATTCAAGACATGAGAAAACAGGTTTTTGAGAGATGAATCTATAAATGTGGTTTCTTCAGTGCACTACTTGTTTTAAAATTGATGTGAACAATAAAATGTGTCTTTGTTGAGCATTTTCTTTGCTGTTAACTAGAGTTATTTGCTTAGCCATAAATACTTGACAGATAATAGTAAGTTGAGCATATATCACTGTAACAACTTAAAATGAGTGTTTTTGCCTTTTTGAGGTGATTAGTATATAATTCCTCATTAAGTAAATAGTCAAATTTTTAATAAAACTTGTTTTGAAGCGAAATTATGAAATTTTCAGGTGAAAGTTAGCTTTATTTACCATAGAAACTCAAACTTAGCTATTTAGTTCTTTCTTCCTTTCAATTCTATCTTGGTGAGCATCTGAGGCTCATACAAGGTGACTGTTAACATAAATAGGCCCAAGATCCCTTAATTTCTCTGACAGGGCTTCCATGAAATTAATTTGAAAATGGGTCAGCATAATGTAGAAGTACCAAAGAATCCTAAGACATTTAAGAAAGAAGGCTAGGTGATGATTCGATGTAACATCATAATTTCTAGACCAGGATTCAGATGGTAAAGTGGTTAGGTAATTAATTTTTCTAAGGATAAATGTACAGATAGCCAGTGGAAGAAAGCCTGTGTTTTGAACCCAGACAGTAATCTTTCAAAGTCAAAACAAGAAAATCTTCTCATAATAGGATTTTAATATAGGGCAGCCAAAGATTATTATATTAATTTATTTAAGTACTGACTTTGAAGAGATTTAAGATTAAAAGTGCTAATCCCTGAGCTATGGAGTTTTGCTTCATTTTGTTTTTGTTTTCATTATTTGTTCCACTGAAAGCTGTCTTGAAGAGAGTAAATAGATTAAGGACACAGACTTTGTGTAGAAAATCAACATATTACTGAAAGAAGTTTCACACTTTTGAATAAATGGAGCTAGAATCTAAGGTCTTTAAGTGGAAAGACTACATATAATATTGATTCAACCCTTTCTGAAAAGATTTATCAATTTTAACTCAATTCTAATCCATTAAAATTTTGGCAAGAAGAAGTTTGAAGAGACAAAAACTGTCCTCTCCAAAAGGATCCCCAAGAAACCCTGACCCGCAGCATTACTTCAATCTTATATGACCCATTGCCTCTTAGATAAAAACTGTGCACATCCTCCCTTTCCACACCCAAATCCTCCTTTTAGAGAAGGTATGAATGTTTGTATCTCTCCTGTAAGCTGCAAGCCATTGCCTTAAAGTGTTTTGTCATTGTTCCAAATCTGGGCTTGATCTTATCCCAGGGGCAGGCACAAGTCAACTATGTTGTCAGGATGGATGTACCTGATCAAAATTTACTAATTTGTAAGAGAAATAAAATCATCAGTTGGGTTCTCAAGTCCATAGCCTATTATATAGTCTCTTCCTACAGGCACGCAGCACATGAAAATGGTATAATAAGAAGTTGACTGTTTCCAAGAGAAAATGTCTTCTACATTCACATATAATTAAAACAGATTTGAACCACCGTTGTTTTCAAACACTCTGTAACATCACTCTATATTTATTTGGTATCTAAATGCTACAGTGGAAAGACTATGGTCAGCCATACTTACAACATTTTATGGATCTTTCCCTCTGATTGAATGTCTATTGTTTTTTCCATTATTTTTATATTTACTTATTTGAATTATATTTGATTCAAAAACATTGCTAGAATTAGGAAGTTTAGGTTCTATTTTCATTTAAGGTGTCAAATGATGTGGCATTTTGATCTATATACTGATACCTATTTCCAACTATGGAAGATTTTCCTCCATTATGATTTTGTATATTCCATTTGTTTTGATGTTTATCTTAGTAATATCTTATAATTATTACACTGTATTTTCATTCTTTTCATATCTAACATTTTCACTTTCACTATTCACAATGTCTCCCTGCATTCTGGAGATTCTTTTCAAACAATGTCATTCTATTTATTACTTTCTCTTTGGTTGATATAATACCTTCTATTTAGTTATTAATTTCTTTGAGTCTTTTGATCACATTCAACTTATTTTTGAGTCTCAGTCTTTCTGCTGTTCTTGTTTTCATTAGGCTTATCCTTTTTATTTCAATCTGTTCTCTTCTTATGGGTTCTTGCTCCTGTTTTATAGAAGCCACTTGCACTTATTGATATACAAGAGATATTTTTGTTTATTTCTTCTGTTTATTTTGATAAATCATTTTTTCAAGGGTATACTCTTGTTCTCTGTCTTCAGCATATTGTGACCTCTACTTTTTTGTAGATATGCCCATAGATTTCATGCTTCATCTGATTATTATTTTCTGTCTTTCCTCTTTAAATAGAAAGAAATAAGCATCCAGATTTAGCATTTGTTACAAATAATGAGTAGTGTTTTTTGCTTGTTTATTAAACTAAACTTGCTGTGCAGATAGTAACTGATAGAAACCTGCTCTCAGGTAGAGGAGTTATCTGAACTAGCTATCTTAGCTGGAGGATAGGTTTGATGGGATCTGCTACCAGTTGTAAAACAAGTGTGCAATGAGTTGGAATATTCTTCTGCCCTTACTGCCTAATTCTCTGATACTTTTGGGATATTACATGCAGAAAAACTATCACATTAATCATTTATTATTTAAGTGGTGTAAAGTATTTGTTCAAGATAATAGCCCTTGTGTAAAGAAACTGCACTTCTTTTTAATTTTTTTTAATGTTTATTTTATTTAGTTTAAGAGAGAGAGAGAGAGCAGGGGAGGGGCAGGGAGAGAGGGAGAGAAAGAATCCCAGGAAGGCTTCACACTGTGAGTGCAGAGCCCAACTCAGGGCTTGAACTCACAAACTGAGATCATGACCTGAATCATAGTCAAGAGTCAGATGCTTAACCAACTGAGGTACCCAGGCACCCCTAGAAACCATACTTCTAAGGGTGCAATATGCTAGCTACTTCCAGCCCTTCTCTAATTCAAAGAAGGAGAAGGAAAGTGCGGGAAAGAAAGAACAGAATTATAATCTAAAATGTAATGTTCCTGTTTGCAATATCCAAAGTAATATGGCTAGGTTTCTGGCTGGCACACAGACCTAACATCACATAGCCAGGAGGCAGATGGTGGGATAGATCAAAGACTTTATTGCTTTATTTTAGGTCTTAAAGGCCACATGATATTAGATGGCAAAAAAGCATATTACCCACCAGTAACCCCATCCATAATAAAAATAATTAGGAAACCAGGAATTTAAGGGAACATCTACTATAAAAAAGACTGTTTATAAAATAACATTAGAAACATTGCTTTAAAAATCAGGAATGAGACACCAAAACTTTTTACCTTACATTTGACCTTGAGTTGAAATTCTTAGTACAATATTATAAGAAAAATTATATCAGAGAAGAGTTAGCTAAAATAGCATTAATTGTATATGTTATGATTATTTACATAGAAAACTAATCTATGGGTTATTAAAAATAATAAGATAGTGTAGTAAGCAAGCTACAAATCAGATGTTTCCTAAAGACAGTTATATTTCTATATAATGGCAGGAAACCACTAGAAAATATAATTAAGAAGATAGTATTTTCAGTAGTCTCAGGGAATCCAGTTGTCTAAGAATAAATCTATATAATATGTATAAAAATCTTAGAGGGAAAATTATTAAACATTATTATGCAATATTAAAGACTATATAAATAGATATATCATTTTCATAAATAGGAAGACAATATCATAAAGGTGTCAATTCTTCCAAATTGATATAACATAGATGCAATTCCCATTAAAAAAAACAGAATTTTTTACACATGTTAATAAAACCTTATTAGCATGTGTAAAAAGATAAGGGCCATGAATAGTTCAGATATTTCTGAAGAAGAATAATGAGTTGGGGAGACTTGCTCTTCCAGATACTGGATTGCTATAAAATTATACAAATTAAGATAGCTTAGCAATGTTAGAGAGATTATAAAACTGATTAGTGGCATTAAATAGGATGCAGAGATCAACACATGTATGGAACTTTGAAGGTGGAGTATATTTTGGGTCCTCACTTCTCATGACATGTAAAAATATAGTCAAGATAGTTAAAAACTCAAATGTTAAAACTTTATAACTCTTGGTAGAAAATTCAGATGACTATCTTTTGGATCTTGGGTAGGCTCTTTCCTTAAACAAGACAAAACATGTTGACCATAAAATAAAATATTAATAAATCTGACAATATTAAAAGTAAGAATGTTGGCTATCAAAAGCTACATTAAAGAAAGTAAAAGTTACAAATTTGTAGAAAATATTTATGACACCCACACTCTAAAACAATTAGGATCAAGAATATGCAATAAGAAAAACACAAATAACCTACAAAGTATTGGGCAGAAGATGAACAGATATTTCATAGAGAAAGAAACCATAGACCAATAAACACATGAAGAAATGTTTACCTCGTGAGGATTAGGAAAACACACATAAAGACAAAATTGTCATTTTATGTGCATCTGATAGACCAGCTTTTTAAAGTTTTTAAAGTGTTGAGGAAGATGTGAGTCCCCCTGTGGGGGCCTAAACTGGGGAATCCATTTTGAAAACCATTTTGGCATTATCATCCAAAATGGAAGGTTAATCTATGGCGCAGCAATTTCAATTCAAACTATGTATGGTTACTTTGCTCAAGAACAGTGTTAAAAATGTACTAATAATTCTCTGTTTCCTTAAGAAGAAAAAATTGCCATAAAGCAAGCGCCAGATTTGACTCCATGTGGAAATTTTGCCAAGATCTCCTAAAGCAGGGGCTCCTGGGTGGCTCAGTTGGTTGAGCGCCCAACTTCGGTCACGTCATGATCTCATGGTTTGTAGGTTTGAGCCCCACGTCAGGCTCTATGCTGACAGCCTGGAGCCTGCTTCAGATTCTGTGTCTCCTCTCTTTGCCCCTCCCCAACTCACGCTCTGTCTCTCTCTCTGTCTCTCTTTCAAATAAACATAAAAAAAAAAGTCTCCCAAAGCAACTTTTTTTCTTTGTTCCTTTTATTTCACTACTAAAAACTCTTTTGAAAAAATGTTTATTTATTTTTGAAAGAGAGAAAGCATGAGTGGGGAGGGGCAGAAAGAGGAGGACAGAGGATCTGAAGCCAGCTCTGTTCTGACAGCAGAGAGCACCATTCAGGGCTTGAACTCAAACCCTGAGATCATGACCTGTGCCAAAGTCAGATGCTGAACTGGCTGAGCCACCCAGGTGCTCCTAAAAAAACCTTTGTCATAGATTCTTTAGAGTCCTTATGGTCATTAGTTAATTCATAAAGGAAATAGCCCTGAAAGAGTGTTCAATCTCTCACAGTATGTCCTTTTCAAAACCTGTGGATGCATTTGCATTATAAAAGCCATAGCAAAGTCACAAATTGCTCTCAGGTTCAGAAAAATTGGAAAAAAATATCTATTAGTTGCATTATGCTTATCACAACAAAGTCTCTTCTCTATTCTTCCACTTTCTCTTCTATTAAAATCCACAGAAATAAGAGCAAATAACCTATTATCTGAAAGCAAACATTCTAATGTATAAATCTATTATATCTTAAATAATTAAAAATAGTAGGGTTACATGTGTCAGTTTAGAGAATTATAAAATTGTCGAGTGGCTTTTCCTTAAATTTCTGCTATAGACATGTGTATAACAATATTCTCTTCTGCTTAGCACTAAATTAATATACAATCAAAAAATGATCTCTAAATTGCTGGGCTTTTATGTTTTATATAAGAGGAAATCATAAGAATTACAAAATATATCCTTTAAGTTAGAATTTATAGATCTTTAACTTATATCCTTATGTAAAAAGTGGAAGAAATTAATAAAAATGGACAAATAATGTCAGCACCATAATCTATAGGGAGCTAAGGGAATCTAAAGAATACATGGGCCCTAATTTCAATGATCTTACAGTCTTAGACTACAAAAAAAGATAATTTACTAAATTTTAGAATAAAAAACATTTTATCAGTTTTAACATGTTTTATTAGATGCAACACATAAGAATATTTTGATGTTGCAAAATAAATTGGTTTAAGAACTTCTACCATAGAGGATGGTTTCCATGATGGATTAATTAATCATCTAGATTAAGCAAGGAAAGAGAATTTTTGTTGTTGCTGTTGTTGTTGTTGCTCTCAGGGGATGGTCCATGTGGAGATTTATTTAGTTATTTAGTTATTTAGTTATTATTTACTTTTTAAAATTATTTATTTATTTATTTTTTAATTTCTATCCAAGTTAGTTGGCATGTAGTGCTATAATGATTCTAGGAGTTGATTCCAGTGTTTCATCCTGTATGTATAACACCCAGTGTTCATCCCAACGAGTGTCCTCCCTAATGCCCCTTACCCTTTTAGCCCATCCCCCACCCACAACCCCTCCAGCAACCCTCAGTTTGTTTTCTGTATTTAAGAGTCTCTTATGTTTTGCTCCCCTCTCTGTTTTTATATTATTTTTGCTTCCCTTCCCTTATGTTCATCTGTTTTGTATCTTAAATTCCTCCTATGAGTGAAGTCATATGATATTCATCTAAGAAAGAGAATTTATGAAAAGATCATAGATGGGGCCAGTTTAGGGACTTGGTTCAAAGGCTCAATTGATGTCAGAAGGGTCTAACTGAGTATACTTTGCTTTCTCTGGGTTGGTTTCATTTCAGGCTTTTCATGGTGGTCTCTGGCATCTTTAGTCATGTCAGCACAACACCAAATCCAAGTTAGTCTCCATCCCAGATTTAGGGAATTCCAGACCAGCTCCTGTCCACCCACCCCACCAGCTCTGCAGAAAGCCACAGAGTGACCTATTGGGAAAGGGGGGAAGGCCAGGCTTTGAGTCCTGTCTGGGATGCTGGTCTGGCTATGTGCATTGTTAAATCCATAACTTTTATTGTTTAGACATAATGGCATATCAGCCTCCCTTTGAGTTCTTACTCTGAGTCCTTCAAACGTTAGGGGCAGGCCAGGTATAGGCAATGTTAGAAATTTTGTTCTTCAACCTGAGAGCAGGAGGAAGTCATTTGAAGGAATTTAGGCAGGAAAGGAACAGGATAGGATTTAGATTTTTTTAAATGGCATTGCCGTGCTATAAGCAGTATAGAATCAACTGCACCTATTTAAATGTATACACCTGATCCATTTGACATGCCAATGAAATCACAATTAAAAAAAAACAAAGAAAATGAAAAAACCCACAAATGACTTTTACTTGGAATATATAGGACTCTACAATTCAGTAACTACAAGACAAACAACCCAATTAAAAATGGGACAAAAGACCCCCCAAAACCAAGAGCATACTGTACACACTATAGGTTAGCCGATTTGAAAATAAATTACATTGAAAAAAATAATAAAATGATTAAGAAAAAAAATGGGACAAAAGATTTGAACAGTCACTGCACAAAAGAAGATATACAAATAGCAGAGAAGCGCAGGAAAAGGGTCTCAACATCATTTGTCACTAGGAAGATGCAGATTTATATTTTAAAATGTCACTCAGGTTCCAGTAGGGAAAGAACTGGAGATCAGGTTGGCAGGAAGAACAGTTAAGAGGTTGTTGCTATAGGACTAGTAAAAGACAGCAGCTACTTGAATTAAGATAGTAGTTGTAGAGACAGGGAGTGGATGACAGTTGGACAAATATTCAGGGAGCAAAATAGATAGGCCTTGACGCTGGTTTTGATTTTAGAGAATCAAGTGTTAGAAATGATTCCAGATTTTCTGGCTTGTGCAGTAGGGTGGCCAGTGGTGCCATTCACAAACGTGGTGAAAACTGGAGAAAGACCAGGTATGGGTAAAGATTAAATATATGTTAAATGAGCACTTTTGAGGTATTTCTGAGACCTCAAAGTAGACTCTGGGAGCTGGCAGTGGAGCAAAATGTGTCCTAAGCCTTGTCTCTTGTGTTTGGTGTGGGCAGAAGCTCAGTGGCAGTGGGCTGAGGTTTAAATGCAGGGAGAAAGAGAAGAGCAGGGATTGCTAAATCAGATTCCCCTGTTCTGTCCCCATGAAAGGGAGGGAGACTGTCATAGGTGGTCTACACTAAGGAAAGCAGGAAGAACTTCTGGAGGAAGGGGAGTTTCAGAGACCTTCTTTAAATACTCAGAACTCTTGAGGTATTTTGCTATTTGGGGGGTACCCTGAATTGGAACAAGTAAGCTCAAGATCGTCTGATTTCTATGGTTCCTCCAATTCCTATCCTACTCCCATTGCTGATCCCCAATTTATACACAGATTGTATAGTGGATGTGGCCTCAGGAAATCAAAAGGTCCTACAGTGCAGGTCATTCCAAATCTTACTAAATGACCTTATGTTCCGTTTTTCCTCATGGATTCTATAATCTGTTGAAGAAGGGGGAAAAGAGCATTTTTTTCTTTATTTTTATACCTCATTAGTGAATCCTAACCATACTCTGCCTTAGACCCCTTTTCCATCTCAGTCTGGTTCTCAGATTCTTAGAAAGGACAATGGATCTTTAAATTCACTCAGTTTGTGCTGGGAAGAGGCCAAAATTAGTTAGCGTCCCATTGATACTCAGTTGGAGTAGCCTTCTAGTTGTACAATCTAGGGAAGGCATTCACACCTCCTCCTCCTCTTCTTTTCCTAGTTTGGAACATTCTGGCTTGTGTTTTGCTCTCCCTGTAAATATGAGAGAAAATAAAAGACACTATTCAGCCTCCTTTGTCTGAAAAGTCTGGCAGTTCAGTGGTTTTCTTTAAAGGGGGCCCTCATTTGTAACCAGCTTTGCCATTAACGGAAATCAATCTGAATGTCCTATTGTGCATCTTTTTTCTTTCCTCACAGTCTGAACTTGTCTTTGCCAAGTTTTCGAGCTGAACCTGAAAGACCCTCTCTCATTTTCCCCGTTCCCTGCCTCCAGCCCCATTGACTCCTAGCACAGCTTTCTCAGGGAGAAGGGCTGCAGAGTGGATAAGGAGGAACTCGACCTACTCTGCTAACCCAGTGGCCTGAGCCAATCACAAAGCGGATTGGAACCTCATTTGAGCCCCCCTTCCCACCCCCTCCCCCTGGCAACAGCCTCCAGTAAAGGGGGGACACTGGAAGGGTGTGTTTGCAATTCAAATCCTTGGCTTTCTGCCTGCATCTTTTCCAAATAAGAAGGCAGGAGCTGCTGTGAGGTGCAAAGGGGTCTTCAGAACTGCAGTGGCAATAAGATCCAGAGATCCTCCCTCCTGTCTCTTTTATCTGTCTTCAAAGCAAAAGGAAAGGGCAAGGATGGTGGAGGCTTTCTGTGCTACCTGGAAGCTGACGGACAGCCAGAACTTTGATGAGTACATGAAGGCTCTAGGTAGGTAAAAATAAGATGTGCTGTTCTCTCCTTAACCTGAAGCTTCAGTAGTGCCAATTCCTTTTTTTCTCCTATTAGATTGCCAAGCGACAAAGAAAGATCATGTTGTCATAACTGAATCCTAGGCTATGCATTTCCCACTGAAGGGATTTTTAATGTGGCGTTTGCCTGCTTTCTTGCCCAGGGCTAAATAACAGTGCATTTGGTAGTCTGGGGGAGGATGTGAAGCTTCTGTGCCTTTTTGTTTTCAGCATCCACTTATCATTTGTGCATCCAATTAAGCATCCGCGTATTATAGCTCATCAGTAGTCATACTGCATAATTAACGGACTAAACATGTCCTGATGAAACTTACACTCGAGGGCCTGGATTCCAGGATAGGAAAGCAGATTCCTGCTATGTGAGTTATTTTGGAAGTCGCTGCTAACTGCATTGCTTTTTTAGGTGTGGGCTTTGCCACTAGGCAGGTGGGAAATGTGACTAAACCAACAGTGATCGTCAGTCAGGAGGGGGACAAAGTGGTGATCAGGACACAAAGCACATTCAAAAACACAGAGATTAGTTTCCATCTGGGAGAAGAGTTTGATGAAACCACTGCTGATGACAGAAACTGTAAGGTAAGGACCGCTCCTTCTCTGGGGTGGGGATGGGGAGGAGGGAATAAAAAGAGATCCCTGATGTTTCTCGTGTTTAGATGATGGGAGTAGAGAAAGTTCTCAGTATTTCAGTTCAGAGAGGACACCACCAGGATTAATTTTGCATTCTAGTGCACATATGTGGGTACTGGCTATAGCTCAAATCTCAAATCTATCTGTCTCTTACTCTACATTTTTCTTTTCATATTTGTATTTCAGAAAGTAAGAGTGTTCATTTAAAATAAAGATTGTATTTTGTTTAATGTCGCTGATTGCCTCATATTAATGAAACTGTTTGCCTCATCTGAAGGCTTTGTTTACAAGAGTAGAGTGACTAGTCTGAGAGTACTTGTTCAGGACTTTTATTTCTAACATATGAAATTTTTGCATCTAGATGTACACACTTCAATGAAATTATGAATTATTAGTTTACTATCATAATGACTCTAGAAGCCACAGAAGATATGGTACTAATATGATAATTAGTTGATCACCATTCATTCAATTCTATAATTCCTTCAAAAACCACTTCACTTGACTTTCATCTCAGAAATTTAATCTGTACCTTTTGCTATGTTCTGCATTTTGTTGTTGGTCTCAGTCTGTTGTTAGCCTGGATGGAGACAAACTTGTTCATGTACAGAAATGGGATGGCAAAGAAACAAATTTTGTAAGAGAAATTAAGGATGGCAAAATGGTTATGGTAAGTAAAGGCAGTTCTCCCTTTGTTTCTTCTTGCTTTTCACTCCTCTCCTAGTTCCCATCCCCTTCTCTCTCTCCCACCCTTCTTTAATAACAGTAAGTCTCCAGCAAGCTTCTTTGATCATGTGTAAAACAGAAGACATAAAAATGTCCTGGTGAATTGTATCATCAGCTATGCTTCTTTAATTATAGAAAAAAAAGAAAAATTCTATGCAAGCGTGGTTTTCAGAAGTTTCCATCGATTTAGCTAAAACTGTCAAAGAAAGAATTTGTGTAGTATTACTGTGAATGTCTAAACCTCAAATGAAATCTAAATATAAAAATATTCATGAAAACATATGAATAAGACTGATAAATTACTATGAGTATCAAGTTGACTGAATATCCAAAAAATTACTTTACAGCTACTGTAATAAATAAGAGATCTTGACACTTTTTATATTTTAGTTTATGCAGGTTCCATAAGCTCAGTGCAGATAATTTAGAATATAACAGAAAAGTGTAGTTTCTCCTTAGAGGGAACCATTTTGATGTTACTTCCTTCTAGTCTTTCTTTTGATGCATCGTGCCTTGTAAATATTTCCATTCAATACCAGTAGTCATGTAAAAACTATAAAAATATAAAATTAAAATCTCTAATGATGTAGTAGCATCATAAACTGGGGAAAATGTTATGCATTAATCTAACATTCTAGACACATTTTTGTGAACTGGGTAATGGTATTTTGATGACATTGAAATAGTCAATATATCATTTTGGGGTTTTTTGGGGGTGGGTGGGTATTGCTTTACCTATTCCTTCTAAGATAATAGAAGAAAGGGCTTTTTTGTTTTTGTGACTTAAGGAAATTGACTGCTGTTTTTTCTCTTCCCTTTAACTGTTGCAATCAGGGCTGTTCTAGATTGAGACACAGGGCTTACGTTATTCATACTTCTTTCCATGGGACGGGAAGAGAGGGGCAGTGTTCCTCTTATGGTAATGAATATTTGCCCACATATTTCTGCAGTGATCATCAAAAGAAAGGATTTGTTTATAAAAGATTCAGTCTGAGCTTCTCCTTTATGCTTTTATCTCCATTTCCCACCCCCCACCCCGAAGACGGAAAAGTGGATAGCTTATAACTGACTGATCAGGCAAGACTGAGTTCAAAAAAAGGAGATTAAAACAATGAATGACAAGGGCATGCTATGCTCTTGAAAATCATGTCAATCCATGTAAATAACAAACCCTAAAAAAACTCCTAGATTTTGTAAAGAGATTTTATAGAAATTCTTCCAGTCCAATTTGACGTAAAAGTCCATGTTCCACGTTACACCCACCCAGGCACGTAGGCTCACGTCAGCTGAAATATGACAACCAAAGCAATAAGAACATTTGTACATTTACTTTTCCTGATGACTTTGACACAAGTCATTCCAAATACCATTTCCCCAAATGATTTGGATTTTCTAAAAATTCTTCACAATTTATGAGATGAAAACCTATTATAAATTCCATTCACTTTCAAAGCAGACAGCTAATTTGATTACCCTGATAATTTAAGGGAAAAGGAATTCTTTTGACCTGAATCTATTTAGTTAATGTCAGTTTTTTTGCTTCATTTTCCTTTTAGAGACATAAACTATATATACATGTTATTATTCACTCAGTAAATAAAGTTTCTTTTCTTTTTATTTTAAGAAAGGAAGAGCTTATGTAGCATTTAATGTTTGTCAATGACATTATTTGTTTGCATAATATGTAAATTATATATGATCATCTTTAGAAAGTTCAGCTACTGATATTCTTGTATAAAAAGACTTGATTCTTTTTGCATCTTTCAGACTCTCACTTTTGGTGATGTGGTTGCTGTTCGCCACTATGAGAAGGCATAGAAAGGTTCCTGATCTGGGGTTCGAAAAGCTCTACAATTTTTCTATTTACTCAAGTCTCAGTGTTATCCTGCTATTACAGCATGGGTGATCACGAATTAAAAGGTTATCTTTGTTGTGGAGGTGGAAAATGGTGCTTTAAAAACTTGTTTTAAAACTTTTTACTGCAAATAGCTCAATTTTGATCTGCAGATTTATCATGTTTTATAATTCACATTAAGATGTTAAGTCACATTTTTAAAATAAAGAAGTAAATACATTTTATAATTTCCATTGAAAAGTAAATTAGATTCAAATAAAAATTGTATACCCATGAGAAATTTTGTTGTTATTTTTAATGTCACTAATCTGGTGGTTTTAATATTAGATATTAGATATTAAATTTTTAATATTAGATATTAATCTGATTAATATCACTAATCAGGAGGTTTTAGACAAAATAGCCTTTCTTACTGTATAAAATAAAGCTGGAAAAGTGCTAACTTTTAAAAAATATTACTAACAAAGTGCTAACTTTGTTTAAAATATTAATTAAAAAGAAATCAGCAGAAGCCTGGGGAAAAGTGGAAATGCCACAGTTTTGGTTGGGACTTCCATAGAGAACCTGTGGCAATCAGAAACAGGCAGGCAGATGAAGCAAAATGATATACACAAAAATGTCTTATTAAAAATAGTCAAAATATCACACAATCAAAATGTCATATATTCAAGTTTCTTATTGAAAAGTAAACAGGAAAATAAAATGAATTTTACCCTGGATGTGTTTCCAGACAAATACTTTGAGCTGAACTAAGTCAACAAAAGTGCTAAAATGGAGTGCATAGAATGTGTATTAAGGCTTCCAAATTCCCTTTAAAAAAAATTTTTTTTTAGTAGAGAAAACTAACTTTATTTTATTTTTCTAACTTGTTTTATTTTTTACTTCGTAAAATTTCATCCAAATTAGTTAGCATATAGGGCAACAATGATTTCAGGAGTAGACTCCTTAGTGCCCCTTACCCATTTAGCCCATCCCCCCTCCCACAACCCCTCCAGCAACCCTCAGTTTGTTCTCTATATTTATGAGTCTCTTCTGTTTTGTCCCTCTCCCTGTTTTCGTATTATTTTTGTTTCCCTTCCCTTATGTTCATCTGTTTTATCTCTTAAAGTCCTCATATGAGTGAAGTCATATAATTTTTGTCTTTCTCTGACTAATTTCACTTAGCAGAATACCCTCCAGTTCTATCCACATAGTTGTAAATGGCAAGATTTCATTCTTTCTGACTGCTGAGTAATACTCCATTGTATATACATACCACACCTTCTTTATCCATTCATCCATTGGTGGACATTTGGGCTCTTTCCATACTTTGGCTATTGTTGATAGTGCTGCTATAAACATGAGTGTGCATGTATCTCTTCGAAACAGCACACCTGTATCCCTTGGATAAATGCCTAGTAGTGCAATTGCTGGGTTGTAGGGTAGTTCCATTTTTAGTTTTTTGAGGAACCTCCATACTTTGCTTCCAGAGTGGTTGCACCAGCTTGCATTCCCACCAACGACGCAAAACAAATCCTCTTTCTCCGCATCCTTGCCAACATCTGTTGTTGCCTGAGTTGTTACTGTTAGCCGTTCTGACAGGTGTAAGGTGGTATCTCATTGTGTTTTTTATTTGTATTTCCCTGATGATGAGTGATGTTGAGCATTTTATCATCATCAGTTGGCCATCTGGATGTTAATTTTTGTTTTAATATTTATTTATTTTTGAGACAGAGAGAGAGAGACAGAGTGTGAATGGGAAGGGGCAGAGAGAGAGGGAGACAGAATCCGAAGCAGGATCCAGGCTCTAAATCAGCACAGAGCCCTACGTGGGGCCTGTGGGGCTTGAACTCACAAGCTGTGAGATCATGACCTGAGCCAAAGTCAGCTGCCCAACTGACTGAGCCACCCAGGTGCCCCCGAATTCCCTTTGTGTGTGTGTGTGTGTGTGTGTGTGTGTGTGTGTGTGTGTGTGTGTTGCAGTTGTTGAAACTGAGTTACCCAAGGGAAAGTAAATACCTATTTGTAACTGGCTAGGGTTTGCCTTTGTAAGTAGAAACAAACAAATGTTATTTTATATTTCATCATTTATTAAATGCATTTTATCCATTTTCCCAAACCAACAATGTGAAGCAGGTAAAGCAGATACTGCTATTTTTACTTTACTGATGAGGAAATTGAATATCAGATTTACCTGTCCATGTTCTCATGATTAGTGAATAATACTGAGAACTGCAAACCTTGTGATTTTCCCTTTCATTTATTGTCAAAAAAGCACAAGATTTTAGTTTCCCTGATCACTACTTAGGAAATCGTTCCTCTGTTAGCCTCTGCGAGGCAAATAGGGTAAATATTTTTTCAGGAAAAAATACGTAGTATTCATTTTTTTAACGTTTATTTATTTTTGAGACAGAGACAGAGCATGAACGGGGGAGGGTCAGAGAGAGAGGGAGACACAGAATCCGAAACAGGCTCCAGGCTCCGAGCTGTCAGCACCAAGCCTGACACGGGGCTCGAATCCACAGACCGCGAGATCATGACCTGAGCTGAAGTCGGACGCTTAACCACTGAGCTGCCCAGGCGCCCGGTAGTATTCATTTTTAATCAACCAGGTGATTTCAGTTAATTTCTATAATTCAACGCCCAATTAACTTACAGATATAAGCATGAGGGAACTTACTTTAACTTACAAAATTCACCATAATGAAACTATTATCTGACTATTGGATTTAGGATTACTTTATTACTATAATGAAGAGTAGAGGAAACTAAAGTGCAGCTACAGGATTTAACATTTGAATACAATTAGTACTGAATGCCAGGATAAGGTTGGCTGAGATGACCATTCCTAAAACTAGAGAGTCTACCTTTGTCTTAAAAAGCATGAAACAGAACACTGAGAGTGTTTGCTCCCAATTGTTCAGGCAGACTTCATCTTTGCTTCTGTTGGAAGAATGCTTTCTCTTGATGATTCCAGCCTCTGCTTGTAGAAGCAAGGGTTCTGGCCTCTCTGCTCTTAAGAATACAAGGCCATGGATAGGGATTCACCTTCAGTTGACTATTATTAGGCCAAATAACATCCTGCTGGCATTTATTTCCATAACAACTGCCCTCCAAGTGAAGAATGGGAAGGGTTTTGGGTGGCCTAAATGAGAAACAATTACAATTACAATGACAATCACAAAGATCAAAGGTTGCAGTGGTGTACCAAATATATTTTTCTGGGAAGATAATTAACAAATATTTTTTGCTTCCTAAATCTTTACAAGGTAGTTGCAAATCATTTTTCTTCGAGCAGTATTCTAGCTCATATACTGACCTACCAATAGTACTAACTTTTCTGGTTTGTCCTTTTTGTTTTTGTTTTTAACATAGTTAATAGAAAAGGGAAAATTCCCAAGCCCAAAGGCAATTTGACCAACAGGCCCTGGAGAAATGTTTGTGAAATCCCAAGGTCTTAAAGTTGCGAACTTGACTAAAAGTGGTCTTGTGAAATCCACACTTGCACCCCTGATGATGAGTAAGGAGCAGTTTCCATCCTGTCATATGTGTTCTCTCACCCAGATACACACCCTCACAACAAATGACTCCTCCATCTGGACCATGAGGACCTATAAATTCATGTCCAAGGTTAAGATGAAAACCCACAGATGTTGAGGCACTATAGCTTTGCACTAGAGAGAGTAGGTATAAAGGAAAACAAAGCAGAGGGAGTAGAAGGGAGAATATGTTCCTATCCATTGTCTTTTAAGGAATTCAAGCATTTTTTAGGTTTCAAAAGGTGCTGGAGGTAGTTTATGCTTACTTATTGAAGACTGTTTCACAATCAATTCACTTCCAGTAAAGCTTATTGGAAATTGGGGGAGAAGAGCTAAAATTGCTATTTTTACACTTTAAAAAATCATTTTCCTAGTATTCAAAATGTTTGGGTTAGAAACACACAAGTTATTTTGTTGTCCTTAAAGTTATTCTCTCTCATCTGTCATTTTTCCCCCTGCCCATTTTCCTCCATACTTTTGAAGTTGTAGACTGAGAAATTCCAAACACCATTCTGTCCACCATTGGAAAACATTTTGGTTCTAGAAAGGCTTTTCAATTATCCTAAAACTGAGGCAGGACTTAACCACTCTGGCAGTACATGAAACAAAATGGAGGCACCTTGATTACTATTTCAAAGCCTCTTTCATGTGGCACTTTCCCATTAAATTACACAGGATACAATATAAGGTTTCCTCTGATGGGAAACAAATACATTTTATGACCTCTTTTATGAAGTTAGTCATCCTGCAGGATATTTTTTTCTCCCAAGGAATTCCACATCTTTATCTTAAAGAGACCAGCACCCTCATAAATGGTTAGAGAAGAAACACAGAACCTGAAACAATTTGGGGATCTTGGCCCCATTGTCAGACTAAGTAACTTTAAAAATTCTTTAGGAGAGTAAAAGCAACTGGCTCTACTTATGCTTGTCATGTGTCTCTGGACTGCATAAACCACAGTTCTGAGACGTTCTAACTCAGGTGTAAACAAACAAACAAACAAACCCCCTAAACAAACTAAAAACCAAGACCCTGTGTCTTTTTTTTTAATTTTTAAATGTTTTTTTATTTTTGAGAGAGAGGGAGAGAGGGGCAGAGTGTGAGCAGGGGAGGGGCAGAGAGAGAGGGAGCCACAGAATCCACAACAGGCTCTAGGCTCTGAGCTGTCAGCACAGAGCGCTCTGCCAGCTCAAACCCACCAACCCTGAGATCATGACCTGAGTGGAAGTCAGACACTCAACCGACTGAGCCACCCAAAAGCCCCTAAAATCCTGTGTCTTTGAGCAGTGGTTCTCAAACATCCCCATCACTTTAGCATCACCTGGAGGGCTATTAAAAACACAAATTACTGGACCATTTTTACACTCCTTCCTGAGTTTTTGATATAATTGGTCTGGAATACGACCTAAAAATTTTCATTTCTTACTAAAATTCCCAGGTAGTGCTGATGCTTCTAGTCCAGGGACCGCCCTTTGAGATAGCTGTGCTATCCAAAACTTCTGCTGCCCTCCTCCAAATTCTCATGCTTCAAGGTTCTCTGCATGTCTTCTGCAGCAGAGCCCCATCTGTTTAAGGCCAGGCAGCATTTAGGGAAGATGATCTGCTTGAAGTGTGTGCCCAAGCACATTCCTTCCCTGGCCAGTCATTGATGGAAGGCATAAGAGGGCAGATCATCGCTAGACAGTTGCTGAAGGTCAAACGAGCTGACCTTTTGCGGAATCTGCCCTCGCACGTGACTGCAGGGCGTCTACACCCTCACCCTTCTTCTGCCTTCTCTCCACCCCCAAGCCAGACAGCCTCAGTCTCCCAGGCCGGTGGCTTTGACCCGTGATGGCTCTGCTGGGCGCGCTTGTCTGCTGCCTGTTGCTCGCCTGGCGTGGCAGTCCCGGGTTCGGCCTGCCCCTGGCGCCCGAGAGTTCAGCTCCGGCTGTGGGTGAGTCCGCGACCCCTTCCCTCCCGGGAGCTGCCCGAGAACAACGGGCCAAAGCGCCCGCGCGACTGGAAAAGTGCGTGGGGGCAGCAGTGCGCCGCGGCCGAGGCTCCGGGGAGTGGAGGGGAGTGGAGCCAGACGCGCCGGGCGCGGGGAGGGCGAGGGCAACTGCGGGAGGAGAGCGCCAGGCGACCAGCGGAAGGTCCCGGTGGCTGGAGAAAGTACCCTTGGCCAGTGGGGGCGCTGCAAGGAGCTGCGGGAGACTAGGTTCCTCTGCGCGTTTGTTCCGGGGGCGGGAGGAAGGAAATGTGCACGTCTCAAGCAGAACCGAAGCTAGAAGTTGGATGTCCCTCATTCCCACGGGCCCCGAATCTGCCCAGAGCACAGGGAGTACGGAGCTTCCTTTTCCCCATAGGGGTGTACATTTCAGTGGGACTTCTAGTATCTTCTGTCCTGCCCGCCGGGTTTGTTGGCCTTTTCTTCTTACTCCTCCTGCCAGAGTTTCGGTGCTACTCACCTCTTAGTCTACGTTAGAACTCGTGGGGCCTTTATTTCACTTTACCTGGATGTTACCGGACTGTCTGTGGGCGGGATCAATTTTAATCATACTTAACAAGTTTAATGCAATCCCTTTTGTGGTCCGCCTGGGACCAGCGGCATCAGCGTCACCCAAACTTCTTAGAAATGCAGGTTTTCAGCCCACTCCAGACCTATGGAATATGAAACTCAGAATTGGGACCCAACAACTTGTTAAACAAATTTTAGATTTTAGGGTGCCTTTTGAGCCTTCCCTTTCAAAGGTCAAGGTAACCCCACCTGCCTGACACCCTTTGAAAAGAATTGTTCTGTTCTTTAGAGGGGGGGAATTTTGATAGGTGGAATTCTGTTCTGTGTTTGGGGACTTAGCCGCCTCTGAAACTTAGCACAGTGCTTGGTGCTGTTCTCTGACGCTTTTGCTTTCTCACAAGGCTCTGGAAATGCTCTGAAAAAAATACCTCCTCTTTGCGTGAGAGCCAAGTTCTCGTGACTCAGCTGTCAGGTTGAAAGCAAGAACTGTGAATCTGGTTTCTTAACTGTCGGTCATAACGAGAAATCATCCCCAAATACTTATGTATGTTGGTTTCTGCTTTTATTGAAGCTTGTGTTGTTTTTCTTTAGTTAGGTGACTGTTCAGGATTTTGAAATAAAATGTCCCAGGTTGCTACCCATTGGGAATACCCATTGGCAAATTTACTGTTTGGTTTTAAGGATCTGATTGCTTAAGTCCTCAGCAACAACTTTGTGGTGTCTAGGGCAGCTCCACTTACACCTCCCCGTTTTCATATGGAAACTAGAAGGCTGAGTCACTTAGGGAGGAGGAAGGGATGGGGTTCAGAGACTTGCTGAAGTGTTGACTCAGCAGTTTCGCATTGGCTATATTATTTTACATGTTTTCTACTTGATGTGATACTCTCTCTCTTCACCTGACCCCATCCGGAAATGCTTCCTTTATAACACTCACCATAACTGGCCTGTGCTTAATTGGTGTGTGTGTGTGTGTGTGTGTGTGTGTGTGTGTGTGTGTAAATTCCCAGTCTCAACTTTCTGTTCTGTCAAGTCTCAGTGGTCAGAGGACAACAACCCAGGAGACTTCACCTGGGTGTGTTTGTCCACATCTCTGATTAGAGTTAGTAGGTCAAGGCCTGCTGAGGTATTTGGTAGGAACTGACCTTATAAACAAAAAACCAAAAATACCTATTTTAAACAATTCAGATGTGTCCAAACATCTGAATTATTGTTTACTAGTTTTTTTTTAGGATAGATTACAATTTTTTTTAGCTAAACCATAAGTTTTTTGGTATATAATGTTGAGCATTTATCTAGGTATATTAACAACACACACATGTATACACACATACATTTGTGGAAATCTTCTTAAAGGTTATCTGCAGAACAAGAAAGAAATCATTGTGTGGTGAAATGAACTTTGGACCACAAATCAAAGAATCTGTAGTGGAGTAGGGCTTGGCCAAAGGCCAGGTCTGTGGCCTTAGACACACACACACACACACACACACACACACACACACACACACAGAGAGCACTTTATATATAATTTAATTAGAAGTGGAAGGTAAGGCCTCCAGAGGTTCATTATTCATAAATCCCAGGTTAAGAACCTGTCAGAACTCTTGGCTTCTATTTAAAGACTTTCTTCAGTGCATCTAAATAATTACCTCCTCACTTATCTGTCTGGTGGTGCAGTGTAGTGGAAAGAGTGCTAGACTGGGAGTCTGGAGGGACTGGTTCTAGTTCAGCTCTCATTAATGAGTCACCATGTGATCTTGAGGAAATCCTGAAATCTGCCTGTGCCTCATTAAGGAATGTTTACTGAGGGCCTACTATAGGTCATGTTCTAGATGCTGAGGACATACAAATCTAGGTACTGGAGATGTATTCTTAATGTGTTTCCAGTTTTGGTTTATAAAATTTTAGTATACTTATTATCTCATGTCCCTTAATTGTCACAGTATCTCATGTAGGTGTTATGTATTTTATGTGAGGCGAGTGACACGGAAGGACAGTTGAATGTGAGCACACATAGAGGCAAGTGATACAGTGGTTAAGAGCAACATGGAATCCGGAATCAGACTTCCTGAATCTCTATCTTGACTCTGTTGTGTATGACACATGTGACTTGGACTTAATCTCTGTGTCCTTATCTTTAAAATGAAAATAATGATGAGTTAATACATGTAAAACATTAAAAAAGGCAATAAACTTACAGTAAGTACCTGATAAATTTTAAGTGTTACTTGGAAATGAAGAAGTTCAATCTCAAATTCAGGCTTAGGGTTACAAAATAAAAACAGTATAACTTTTTTTTTTAAATGTTTATTTATTTTTGTGAGAGAGAGAGCGTGAGCAGGGGAGGGACAGAGAGAGAGAGAGAGAGAGAGAGAGAGAGAGAGAGAGAGAGAGAGAGGGAGACACAGAATCTGAAGCAGGCTTCAGGCTCTGAGCTGTCGGCACAGAGCCCAACGTGGGGCTTGAACTCACGAACCATGAGATCATGACCTGAGCTGAAGTCAGACACTTAACTGACTGAGCCACCCAGGTGCCCCGTCAAAATATTAACAGTATAACTAACACTGAGGTTACTAGATGCCAGGTATGTTCTAAGAGCTTTACTTCTACCAAGTCACTTAACCTTCATACAGAAGGCAGTAATATTCTTTCCATTTTGCAGATAAAACAAGCCAGGATCACACAGCTAGATTAATAAATAGAGCTTGGATTTGAAGTCAGGTAGTCTGACTCTGGAGTTCCCCATCTTAACCATAACACTATACTGTTCTGTGTATAGCTTATTATACCTTAATATTCTACAAATCATTAAAAACATGTTTAAATAAAATTGAGATGCACTATATATTTATACCTCAAGGAAGGACAGCCTCCAGGATGATTCTGAGCTATTTGTCAACCTCACTTTGTGTGTTGGATACAGTAAGTCTGGGCTAGAAATGGAAGCTGGAGTATTTTCTGCATTAAAGAAGAAAATAAATTACTCTTGGCATGTATTTTCAAATGGGGATAAGATACAAAGTAATTGATCATAAAGACTGTTTTATGTCTACTTTCTTCTGGATCTCTTGTCTACCATGTCTTAGCTGTGAACTTAAATATGTTGTAAAATCATAATAATGTTGTGGAGAAAAAACAACCCAAATATAACTTAACGTTTCCACCCTAACAAATTAACGGTTTTCAGTTTTTTACTTTCTTATCCCAGCTTTGGGTCCTATTCAGGTGTTTGCTCATATACATACATAAGCTTTTATCATCTTTGTATAGGTAGATAAAAGTTTGCATTCTACTTGTTTGCTCCATGTTTCTGTTGTAGTATGTGCTGCTATGTCATTTCTGATATAAACTAGTCATAATCAGAGTAAACTCCAAATTCAAAGTGTGAAAAGCCTCAATACTAAAATAATTTATTAATTGCATATGAGAAGGCAGCAAAATCATAGAAGATATATGTAACTTATGTATACACAAGCTGGAGGGCCTTTCGAAGTGGGGCTCAGATTCTGACTGTGCTGTTTGTTAGCTGTGTATACCTGAGCAGATTTCCTAATGGACCCAGCTTTCATTTCTCCCCTCTAAAATGAGAACAGTGATTCCTACTTCAAGAGAGTGGTTTCGAGAATAAAATGGCATAGTATATTTAGTTTCTTTATTATAATGCCTGGCACAAATGCTTAATAAAGAGAGACACTACTCTGAATATTAGTACTACTATTTCCTTTAATTAAAGAATCTTTCCCATGGTATCCAATGGGTTCCAGGTTTCTCACTGAAAACCGAATGGAAGCATCCTCTTTAACAAATGCTTTCCTTAATATTATCAACATTTGATACAAGTGTATGCTAGAAGATGTTCCTATATTTAGTAGCTTTTAAGAGCCTCTGGAAATTCCTACTTTTGGTTTAAAGCTAGTATTAAACATTTATACTCTTTTTCCATTAATGTTGAGAGGCCAGGTTTTACAAGAAATTAGGAGTGAGATTTAGTTTCTGGTTTTGCAATCTATCCACTCTGTAACCCAAACAGACCACATCATGTTTCTATGTTAGTTTTTCCACAAGAAGCACATAAATAAATTCTAAAACCATAAATTCTGCAAGGAAGGAAACATACTATTAATACACAATATTATTATTGACCCATCTGAAGTATGTCTCCCTGTATTTCATTATGCAGTTTACGTTTGTTACATAGTCTTTTTTACGTAGGCACGCCGTCAGTGAGCTCATCAGTTCTGACCCATGTAAATAGTAAATTTTAGTAAATTCTTCCCACTATCTTTGGGATCCTCATCTACTGACAGGAAAGTATTGTATTTACTTTCAGAGCAAATGAACATTTAAATTACTAGGGTTTTACTCCATCACAGGGAGGAGTAACTGTCTCCAGTCTTACTGTAAATATGTGTATGGGAATACCTAAAGGGAAGTAGATTTAACACCATTTCTTTTCTAATCAACAGGACAGTTTTGGCATGTGACTGATTTACACTTAGACCCTACTTACCACATCACAGATGACCGCACCAAAGTGTGTGCTTCATCTAAAGGCGTAAATGCCTCCAATCCTGGTCCTTTTGGAGATGTTCTGTGTGATTCTCCATATCACCTTATTTTGTCAGCATTTGATTTCATTAAAAATTCAGGACAAGAAGCATCTTTCATGATATGGACAGGGTAAGTGAGTATATAAATACTGTTAGTTGCTCAATATTTATCTACAGTGACCTAAGCTTCATTAGAATGCTGAATTCCTACGAATATTAATTAATTAGGTTTTGTTTTGTTTTTGTTTCTGGTTTTTTTTTTTTTTTTTTGAGAGAGAGAGAGGGCACAAGTGGGCAAAGGGCAGAGGTAGAGAATAGCAATTTTGTAAACATTATCTTCTGGTGGCATAATTAATTAATTCTGTCTGTCATGATGACAGAGTGGTAAGGTTTGTATTCCCTATGCCTGCAGTAATGACCGGTGCTATTTAACTAATGTTTAAATTATACCTCATTTAACATTTGCATTTGATATTATTATCCCCATTTTACAGATGAAGAAATGAAGGCTGGGCATCTAAGTAACTTGTTCAAGTGTACACAGCTAGTAAATGGCAAAGCTGGAATTTGAATCCAGGCATTTTAGCTCTGGAATCTGTGCTTTTAATTGCTCAACTATTTGCCTCTCACAAATCTTCAGTCAAGCAGTGTAATAGGCTGAGATTTCCTGCTTATCTGTTGTATCACACAGTTTTTAAAATGGGATACTCTGTGGGAGAAAGATAAATGAAGAGTCGTTTATCAGCTCTTTTAATAATCATCTGTTGTTTTATCGTGGAAGTGTGCAATGATAATACAACCAGGCATCATGCATGTCTAGTGACTTTTTACAGAAGTTGATTTTGCTATGATTCTGTCTCCTTTGCAGGGATAGCCCACCTCACGTTCCTGTGCATGAACTCTCAACAGACTCAGTCATAAATGTGATTGCTAATATGACAACCACCATCCAGAGTGTCTTTCCAAATCTCCAGGTTTTCCCTGCACTGGGTAATCATGACTATTGGCCACAGGTAAATTTGATGTAAACTCCAAAAGTGTTTCAAGGAATTTTCCCATTAGTACTGTCAAAATTCTGACAATAACTAGCTGATGATAAGACGTGGGAGTGGGGCTCATGGAGGTAGAGTGCACTGTTAATAACCACTGAAGAAGGTAAGACAAGTGATTTGGGGACTTTAAAGTGATTCTCCCTAATCCATAAAAAGATATGTCCATAGTGAGTTTTGGAAGCAAATTGCCTAGTTTGTGGATTATTGATTCTTGTTTTCCCTCATAATCTTCCTCAGTTTCTACTTTCTTTTGAATAACAGTGTTGTTCATTCACATTTTATGATAAAGGTTGGCAAGGAAGGTTGATATTGACAAATGTTTACATTTTTCAGAACTTCTCTTAGGCAGACCAAGCTCCCCACGCTCTGATCATAACAAACTGTCATAAGAACCAAAGAGGGAAGTTCCTGTTTGGGCCCAGTTTATCTAATTAAGATACCACTCAAGACAGAGATTGTGTTTAGAATATTTGATGACCGATAAGCTCAGGCCTTAACCTATCAGTGTGGCGGTTTGTTAAATAGCCTGTGCATAACGGTCGGATACTAGCCCTGGCTGGAGGGTCCTGTTATACTAGTGTAGAATCTTAGATTTGGACAGATTCAAGATATCTCAGAGTTTTAGTGTTTTAGTCCAGGACTTGACACACTATGACCTGTGGTCCAAATTTGGCCTACCACTTGCTTTTGTTAATAAAGTTTTATTAGAACAGAGCCATGGCTATTCTTTCTGTATTGCCTGTGGCTGATTTCTGATTTTGCACTAGAACAGCAGAGTAGAATTGTGGCAAGAGAGACCATATGGCCCATAAGCTTAAAATATTTATTATTTGGCCCTGTATAGGAAAAGTTTGGTGACCCTTAGTCTAGATCAGCTCTTCATTTTATGGATGAGAAAACTGAGTCCCCAAAATGTCAAGTTGCTTGTTCAAGTGGTCACAATCGTGTAGTGATAGAGCCCACATCCTGGATCTTTTGTGTTCAATTAGACTAACATTCTTGCATACATCCCTTGTTCTTGCCAGATTAACATACTCAGTATTCCTGAACACAATATTTACTTTCATGCCTCTCTGTCTAGATTTATCTTCTTGCTTAGAATATCTTTTCCATCTCAGGCCACAAGAATGCTTAGTGAGCATTTTGATCACCTAAATACAGGGATTTTGAGACGTTGTACTCTAGGATGAACTTGTTTCAAGTAACTTTTTGGCACTGGCCTCTGGGCTTGAGATGAACAATGTGTTAGTCTTTGTGAGTCATCCTCTAAACCAGTGGTCAACTTTGTTACTATTGAGATGTGAGACCACACAGGGAAGATGCTTGGGGATGAACAATCTCTAGAAACCAGGAGCTACCCACATTGTTTTTTATATGCTTTAGGTGACAGACAGATTGACATAGTGGAGAACATGTGGGGTTTAGAGTTGTATTTACTAGAATGTAAAGCCTTATCCTGCCCTGCTCCTGATAGCTTGGCCAACTTGGATAATTCGCTTAATGTCCTTGACCCATAAGTCACTCATTTGTAAATAGGAGCAATAACACCCACCCTCAGAAGTTTCCGTGAGAATTAGTGATATTACATGAATAGGGCGTAGCTTTCTACCTGGTACATATTATGCCCTCAATAAGTGGAGTGGTAGTTATTGGAGCAGTAAGCAGCAACATGTGGGATACGTTTTCCCTAACTCCTTTGGGGATTTGTTTTATTTTACTTTTATTTCTGTCTTTGTGAAGTCAAATCTTATAGTGATTCACAGATATAGATAATATACAAATTCTAAAATATATCTTATCGTATGTATAACTAGGGTAAATTGGGCAGCCCGTATACTTTAAAGAGTTAATTTTTTTTGTCTTTCTAGCTTGTAACTTTATATCTGAAAATCTTCTTTCTATTATTCTGCTTCCACCCTTCCACGCCAGTTTCAGGAATGTCAATGTAACATGAAAGCCCCACAACAAAATCTCCTACAGACTGTTAGCTGAGATGGAATTCTGGTGAATGTTAGTAACAAAACTGTTAGTAACAAATCAAGCAGATACTTTAATAAGTATTATTTCTCCATTAAAATCTCATAAACATACACATAAACATAACTACCTAAACATGCATATGTAGATGCGTGTCCCCACCCATTACATCAGAAGTAGATATTAGTGTGGGCAGCCTAGGGACTCCTTCCAGTTGCCGCCCAAGGAGGCAGTCTGGGCCAGGGTCCTCATTTACTCCTACACTGGCAAGATTGGCGCCACCAAACTTATGGGTGGGTCACTTCCCATTATACCTCATTTCTCGGCACTGCACATGTCACAGCCAAAGAGTATTGAGATGATGGCATCGTACAATTAATAATTGGACATAGGAGTGACACTGGAAAGACCTGGAATTTAGACCAACCCAGGAACTGACCAGCTGTCCCTGAATGAATCATCTAACTTCTCTGATGCTCACATTTCTCATAACTAAAATTGAGAGAAAACTCTACAGTAATTTTATATAATTTTAAGATTTCATATGACCATTCCAGTATTTTGGCATCTGTCCCAATACTTTGGGATACACATAGCTAACACTTTCAGATTTTTGATGATGATCATGTGACCAAGTTTTAATCAGAATCTGGGTTGGCCTATAAGTCATAATTTTTAGTATTCAGTATAATTTTCAGACAGAGGAGTCTGATATCTGACACAAATTAAAAATATACTAATAGTTCTAGTTAGAACAAGTCATTTAGTTATTACTTTCCCTGAATGTATTTCTGTTTTCATCGTGTATTAGGCATATGTATTAGGAACTAATGTGACTTGGGTGTCATCTTGGAAAATAACTAAGCATTTTAACTAGTGCTGATGGGAAAATTACTTTAAGAAATAGATCTATGTCACTAATATGCAGAAGAAAAGGAGGAGTGTGAAGGAAATGGCTTCTGTTTATTAATATAATTTTTAAAACAAGAAAATAGGAATAATTATTTAATTTCACAAGTGATTTTTGGATTTTTATTCAGTATGCACTTTCTTTTTTTAAATTTATTTTAAATTTAAAATTATTATTATTATTATTATTATTTTATTTTTATTATTAGAGATAGCGAGAGAGAGAAAGAGAGAGAGAGGCAGAGAGAGGGAGAGAAAATCCCAAGCAGGCTCCATGCTGGGCATGGAGCCCGACACAGGACTCAGTCTCACAACTGTGAGATCGTGACTTGAATCAAAGTCAGGGCTTGTTCACGCAACTGACTGAGACACCCAGGTGTCCCTCAGTATATACTTTCTTAAAGTTTTGGGTATTTTTTTCTTCCTTAAAGATCCTTAAAAAAAATTTTTTTTAAGTTTATTTATTTTTGACAGAGACAGATTGCGAGCATGAGCGGGGGGAGGGGCACAGAGAGAGAGAGACAGAATGCGAAGCAGGCTTCAGGCTCTCGGCTGTCAGCACAGAGCCCGACACCGGGTTCGAACTCACGAACCGTGAGATCATGACCTGAGCTGAAGTTGGACGTTTAACCGACTGAGCCACCCAGGTGCCCCGCAGAGCTAAGATCCTTTATTATAATGTGATAAAATAGGATGATAAAAATACTTTATGATAATAAAAATGTTTTATGTACACATTGCTTACAAAAAATCAAAACATGTTCATATAAAGAGACTTCTCCAAATCAAAAGCATGTGGTTGTCAGTCTTCATTCAGAAAGTTCAAAAGCTTTATACTGGTGTGAACATCTCAGAAGACTTTGTTTAATTCTAAAATCATGAAATTTTCTCCATTCTCTCAATGTGCTGTTCCAGGCCCTGTGTGTTCAGGCTCACACCTGCCTCTGTTTCTCTTTAATGAGCACACTCCCATATCCATCCTATATCCTGACCACGTGGCACAAGTGCTTTTTTCTGTGTATAGCACTGTGAGGGTTGGTGTCTGGGCCATTGTCTTTATTTTGATGCCCTTTCTTGCCAACATGATGAAATCATTATTCAAGGGCAGGTTGATGTGCTTTCTTCACTCCCCCCCCCCCCCCGCCGACTCTCTGGGCCGGACTCGATTGTTCATGCTTCTACCCTGCTAGAACCTCTATGATGGCACCTGGCACATTGTCTGACAGGTGATTGATTATATTTTTTTTTGTCTCTTTAACGAAGTTATACATTCCTTGAAGATGAAGCCTATCTAGTACTCATCCTTGCCTCTCCAGATGTCTCATATAGTAGTAAATGCTCAAGTAATGTTTAAATTAGTTAATCTATGTATCTTTAAAGTTTCAATGGTGGATTGTATTGTTTGTGGCCAGGATCAACTGCCTGTAGTCACCAGCAAGGTGTACAATGCAGTAGCAAATCTCTGGGAGCCCTGGTTGGACGAAGAAGCTATTCATACTTTAAGGAAAGGTAAGTGAAAGATTTATTCATCCTTATTTTGTCTCTATTTTTATTCATGTGTTCAGACTAAGATCTTTAATGTTTGCTTGGGTGTGTTCATTCTGGATGTGCCCGTTTCTTTGGAGGCTGTAAGTCATGTTTGAAAGCTGTGGAGAGGCATGGATGGTGAGTGGGCCCAGGGCAAAGAGAGCAGGTCCAAGATCAGGTGCTAGCTCCAAAAGTACCACTGAAGCAGACCCTTGGGTGTTACCACCGCTGGCTCACAGGTGTGAGGGCGATTTTGCCTTTAAGTCTCATTGCTACTAAGACTGTAGCAGGTCTGGTTTATCTGACATCTCTCCCATAGTAGTCTTTGGCACGGTCCACGTGTGTTCCTACTTTTGCATTTTGTACTTCACTATATCTCTCATCTTAACTCCCCAAACATGCAAAAGTAGGAGTTGATGCATTAATGTTTCTTTTCTAAAATTTGACACCTCATGACCTAGTGCCAATATCATTTTCATCTGAATATCGGATACAACTGTTGGTAGGTCAGTATGTGGAAGTCCCACCACTGGATCTGGCACACAGTCGGTTTTCAGTAAGTGATTCTTATTTAATGACAGCCTATGTATGTACAAACTAAATAATGAGAAATAAGTATCACCTTCCTGACTGGCTTGTAAACCATAATTAAGAGTTTGCTTTCATAGTCACTGTGAATCTGTGTACGTGTTTTTCTAGAGTGTGTCTTAAATTTGTTTTTGTAGGTGGCTTTTATTCACAGAAAGTTTCACCTAATCTGAACCTTAGGATCATCAGTCTAAACACAAACTTGTACTACGGCCCAAATATCATGACTCTGAATCAGACTGACCCAGCAAATCAGTTTGAATGGCTAGAAAAGACACTGAACACCTCTCAGCAAAATAAGGAGAAGGTAGATCCCAGAGACTAAAATCATCTGGGGATAAACAGGGGCTAAATTTGTGTATTTATTAACTCAAGTGGGGTCAGCTATTAATAAAGATATTAAAATTTGAAGATGTTTTCACATGAAACACCTTATGGTTTAATTAAATCTGCTGTGTTTGTTTTATTTTGCTTTGCTTTTAATGCTTTGATGACTGATTGACATCTGTTGATTAAAAAAAAATTGTGACCAAGATCACAGTTACTATATATCATCAACAGTGTAATTTAAGTGAGTCAAATGCAAGTAGAATGATACTAATAGTTTTATAATTTCATCGTTTTTTTTTTTTTTGGTAATAGGAGAGATGGTATATTTGCTTTCTAAATTTTAATTAATATACAGTACTTTTAATCTTGGATATCTAAATGTCATTTGGTTATGATACACGTGCAAAAAGATTCTCATCAGTCCTCATTATGTTTCTTTCTCCAGGTGTACATCATAGCACATATCCCAGTAGGATATGTGCCCCATTCAAGGAACATCACAGCAATGAGAGAATTGTATAATGAGAAATTGATAGATATTTTTAGAAGATACAGCAATGTCATTGCAGGACAATTTTATGGACACACTCACAGAGATAGTATTATGGTGCTTTCTGATAAAAAAGGTAATATGCTGTTCTGTGTGCATCTTCCCAATCCAAGATGCTAGAGCAAAGCAGTGAATATCCAGTAATTTTTACTGAACCAGTAAATTACAAGTTTCATTAAATCAACCTGCCAGCACCAGATTTTTCTGAATATCTTCTGTGTTTGTAAGGCAAGTGTCGATTTCCTATTTAGGCCTGCAGTTGGGTGTCTCCCTATTTGCTCCATGGGGCCACCAGCATTTGATAGCTATCAACAAAAAAGGCTCTGAAACCCTTAGCTCACTCAACTTTTCTTTTAGATTCTCAAGTTTAGAGAAATGCTGCTGTTCATTATTTACTTCCTAGACTCAAGTGTCTTTTTATATGACTTGTTTTACTTCTCAGAATTTGAAGAGAAAAGCAGAATTCACCACTGGTTTAAAATAGATCAAACACTTAATTTTAAGGGATAATCAACATTGTCATCTACTCAGAATTAAAAGATAAGAATAGGAGAATCTCAGCATCAAACAAAACAATGATTACCTATTTTTAAAGATGACCTCCTCACGAGGACAGGAAACGGGGAGTTAATCAAATAAGCGTTCTTATTTTAGAATAGTCAGCCAGGAAAAAAAAATCAGTTTTTATTTTTTTCAGCAATTGGGGAAAATTTTCAAAATGCTTTACCTCTTTCACCTACAAAAAGTAGGCTTGGTAAAAAATGACCATTTTTCAGCATTTGATAGCTTTTTTACTCAGAAATTCATTCCTGTAATAGATAGGTATAAAAGCATGGTGACCCCAATCAGGTTCTTATTATGTAATTATTGGCATATTGTTTTAGGTAGATGTACAGAACAAACTAGTTTTGTATTTGTGTGTATGTGTGTGTGTATACCTGTGATAACTTAGATTTTGTTATTATGAAAATTTTCAAATACACCTAAAAGAGAATAATTAAACAACGCCCCCCCCCCCCCCCCGCCCACATACCATCACTTATATTTAACATCTATCAGGATTTTGCCACATTTGCTTTACCTATTCACTTCTTTATTCTTTTTTCTTTTTCTCAAGTATTTGAAAGTAAATCTCAAACATTAGATCCATTTTAGCCTACATGCTACTGTATACATTGCTAAAATATATGGCTAATTCACATAATTTAATTGTCATTTGGTCAGTTGTCATTAACTACATGGCTAATTATATAATTTACATACTAATACGATTCACTTACCTACCTAACAAGAGCAACAGTAATTTTTCAGTATCATCTAATACCAATCCATAATAAAAATTCCTCTATTTTCTCAAAAGTGTCCCTTTATAGTTGTTTCAAGTCAGGATTCATCAAGGATCATACATCATTTGGCTGTTATGTCTGTTAATCTCTTAATCTTGCATTTGTTTATATTTTTAGTAAAGATAAACTCAATTAAAAAATATGTTTATGTACATATGTTTTGTCCAGGAGGACCGGTAAATTCTTTGTTTGTGGCTCCTGCTGTTACCCCAGTGAAGAGTGTCGCAGAAAAACTGACCAACAATCCTGGCGTCAGACTATTTCAATATGATCCTCATGATTATAAACTATTGGTAAGTTGGCACAGTTTTGGAATTGCCCCCACATTTATGCATGTCTTTATAGTTTTCAATAGTTTAGTTGAATGTTTTCAGCTTAACTATGTACGTTGTTTCTATGTTGAAATCTCATGATGTCTGTCTTCTTTTTATATTTGGCTGGTCAGCACTTTCTCAGTATGGGCATTATGAGATCAGCCTTTGGGAGGTTGTTTCTGTCCTTCTAAGGACTTGACATTTGTTCAGTACATTGGGCAGGGCCTGATTTGGGGACTTGTACACATACTGAAACTTTTCACTAAGCCATATTTATTAATTACTCTTCTCTAGAACATAGCTGTGAAGGTGACTGTAGACTCCGAAACCATACTCCCCCAAGCATTCTTTTATCAAATTTCCTTATGTATTTCCAGTCTGTTCCTCTTTAAAATGAGGATTAAACTAAGTATTACTGACTTCACAGAATTGCTGTGAGGATTACATGAACAAATATGTGTAAAGCACTTAGAAAAATACTTGGCTTATAGTAAGAACTCAATACATGTTGGCAGTGTTTTTTTTGTAAATAAAAATGAGTTGGACATTTATCTTTGAGACAAAAGTTCTCTGGAGCTTGTACACGACTAGATTTTAGACCAATTTAACATTGAAGGGCTGGGCTTTTTGCTTATAAGTACTGCCCCTTTTAATTAATATCATTTGAAAAGAATTTTCAATTAAAGTCTCTATTGATGTAAATGCATTTTTTTCCCTAAATAAACTTAGTAAGAGGTAGCTCACTTGTCCCTTAGAGCATGTTTTTATGAAGAAAATAAGGCAAGGGAAATCAGATTTAATTTGCAAACATTTGATTAAACGAGGAAATAAAACAATTGACTGAATTCTTTATACAACTATTAGTTGCCTATTTTTGGATCTGAGCATCATACACACACACGCACACACACATATATATATATATTATATATGTATACATGTACATATACGTGTGTATGTGTATATGTATGTATGTGTGTATGTATATACACATACTGACATGGAAAGATGCCCTGATATAGCACTAATTATTTTTAAAAGTGCAAAACAGTGTATACATAGTATAGCTTAATTTTTTGAAAAAGCCAAGAGATAGTAAATAGAGTATACATATTCTAAATAATTATATTTGTTTTGTACATAATGTCTAGAACAACTTATGTCTTGACATACACTGGAGTGATGATAAATGTTTAACAAGTTGTTCACTGGGGGGAAAAAACAACACTTTAATTATAGTGTCGAGATTCCTAAAAATTTGATAATTGGCTCTGTGAGCTGGTACCAGCCACCTCCAGCACAACACTGATTTATATGTAACTATTAGCAGTGGTTACTTCTGAGGTGTGTGAATCCAAAGCTTTGTATTTTGTACATCTCTCTGTGTAGTTTAGAATATGTTCCTTCATTGTTTTTAAAATGAAAAAAAGTAATACAGATTTGTCTACTGGAATTCCTTAAAAAAAAAAAAAAAAGCAAACCAAAACAGTTCTCACTTTTTTCTAAATGACTACAACTTTAAATTAAGAATGTCACATATATCCTAATAAGGACGCTTCTTCCTGTGCAGTACTTTTTATGGCAGAGAATGAACCAGGGTTTGTGACTGTTTTTGCTATAGGATATGTTGCAGTATTATTTGAACCTGACAGATGCAAATCTAAAGGGAGAATCCGATTGGAAGCTGGAATATATGCTGACTCAGACCTATGACATTGAAGATTTGCAGCCAAAAAGTTTGTATGCATTAGCTAAGCAATTTGCAGTCCTGGACAGTGAGCAGTTTATCAAATACTATAATTACTTCTTTGTGAGTTATGACAGCAGTGCAATTTGCAATGGGGAATGTAAGTCCTATCACGTTTGTGCCATTATGAGTCTTGATCGTATTTCCTATGAAGATTGCCTCAAACAATATTATATAAAGCACTATCCCTAGTACTTAACTGTTTGTGTTCATAGAAAATGTAACATTGTTCTGTTTCTGAGATCGGTTTGTGGGAACTGTTACATAAATCTTGTGGGTTACTGAGTGGGCCAGCAGAATTCTTATCTTTGCTTTCTTTTTTATAATCCTCAAATGTGGATATTTGTAACATTCTACATTTTTATTATATTGAATATATAACTGACCATTACAAGAATGATGTCTGGATGTCAGTATCCTGTCTTCCAGTTTATAGAATTATATCTAATTTATACCCTTGTTGCAACTGTCATTTATATAAATAAAGCAAATGACTTCTCATGCATGATGAATTATTTTTAATAGGATGATTTTCTTTTAATTCACTTTTGTTAAAAACTCATGTGTAAACTGAGGCTGAAACTGTTTAAATCTCATGTATAAACTGAGGCCAACACTGTTTCCGTGCACTATGTACTGTTGGGAAAACACCAAGGACTCGTTGAGACCAACTTGGGGCTTATGAAACATCCTAGGACATGAGTTGCCTATAATGGAGCAAAGCTGTCTTTGTTCTATGAGTGAAGGAGAGGCCTCTTGAGTACCGCTAACTTTTAAGGAACAGAGTGTCACAAGTTGTGCTTATTGTAACTACAGTACTAGCATAAGGCCTGGATCCTCCCCTGGTGATGGGCACTTAGTAAATAACTGTTGAAGTGAATTGAAAGGTATGACTGTTTCTCAAAGAAATGCACTAGGATGCAGCAGTGGCATTTTCTTTGCCACGATATTCTAAGGGAAGATAAAAAAGGAGCTTTTATTTTTGGAATTGTGTGTAGAGTTCTCCCATGGTTGCCTGTCTCTCAACAGCTTCTCTCAAGCTGTTGTTTGCTTCCAGGCTAAGTGGGAGAATTCAAGTAGAAGAGAAGAGGAGGAGGCCTAGGGATTTAGGAAACCTCAATACTTTGGCTTGCTGAAGAAGATATGCAATCACCAACCTTAGGTCAATCAAAAAGGAGACTGAAACTCATTATCCTGTGACTGGTTGGACTTCACTTAAAAAAGAAAAAGAGGGGCGCCTGGGTGATTTATTCGGTTAACTGTCTGACTCTTGATTTCGGCTCAGGTCATGATCTCACGGTGGTGAGATCGAGCCCTGCCTTGGGCTCTGTGCTAACGTGCAGAGCCTACTTGGGATCCTCCTCCCTCTCTCTCTCTCTCTCTCTGCTCCTCCTCCATTTGTGTGCAGTCTCTCTCCCTCTCAAAATAAATAAATAAATAAATAAACAAACAAATAAATAAATAAATAAAAAATGACTTACACGTGTAAGATCTCATCATAATGAAACTAAGTTATTCTGATTTTCAAAGGCCTGAGAACACAAACATTACAAAATAAAAATATAACATCTAAGAAACTATAGATATTCATTAGGTAAACATTTCCTTAATTTTTAAGTTAAAAAAATAAACTGGTAGGGTGCCTGGGTGGCCCAGTCAGTTGAGTGTCTGACTTTGGCTCAAGTCATGATATTGCAGTTTATGGGTTTGAGCCCCACATCGGGCTCTGTGCTGACAGCTCAGAGCCTGGAGCCTGCTTCGGATTCTGTGTCTCCCTCTCTCTCTGCCCCTCCCCTGCTTGCATGCTCTCTCTCTCTCTCTCTCTCTCTCTCAAAAATAAATAAGCATTTAAAAAAATTTAAAAGATAAATTAGTTTGTTTTTTAGAAGTGAAAATGTGGAAATAAAGCAAAGCTTCATTGTTATAATCACATTATTTATTTATTTATTTATTTATTTTTAAACGTTTGTTTATTTTTGAGAGAGAGAGAGAGAGAGCATGAACGGGGGAGGGGCAGAGAGAGAGGGAGACACAGAATCGGAAGCAGGCTCCAGGCTCTGAGCCATCAGCCCAGAGCCCGACGCGGGGCTCGAGCTCACGGACCCGTGAGATCGTGACCTGAGCTGAAGTCGGACGCTTAACCGACTGAGCCACCCAGGCACCCCTATAATCACATTATTTAGAAATCACCCTTCCCTCAGTTATATTTAAATTTGGTGTTGTCAAATGGGTACATTCTATATTTTTATATTCATATACTTATGGACAGAAGTTTTAAGAGAACAGGTTTGTGCCATATGAGAAAAAAAAAAAACTTTAAGTGGTGAAAACCAAAGATGGTGTGTGCTGACTCAGTGAGTCCCAGCTCTGCAAGAGGACAAGCCTGGACTTGCAGGATTACAGGACAGAAAATTTCTGCACCTGCTGGGATTTGGGGCAGTGAACATTTAGGACTCTTTCTACATTATTCTACAGCCTACACTTTTTAAGGATACCTTTTTGTGTTCAGGTTACTTTTACCTTAAAATAGAAATAAATGATCTGACGTTTCAAGTAATATTTAGGGATATTATCAGTAATTAAATGAATTTTACCATTCTGAAATCAGAGCATCTTACCACTATTTATTGTGGGTTATTTCCAATTACTATTACTGAATCCCAAATTCAGCTGCCCATTGCTTGAAAGGTCAATACTCAAGAGACACATGTTGATTGGAAAAGAATATGAGCTTTATTCAGAAGGCTGGCCACCTGGAGAGAAGGCAGACACTTATCCAAAAGCCAACTCTGAGGTTTCTCCCTAGCCAAGAGGGTTTTAAAAGGGCAAGGGGTGGTTAATCAGTAAGGGGTGCAGTGGCATGTAACATTTCCTGATTCTGTGTAGATTTGATGGTGCCTGTTTACAGCTTTCACTGCCTGAGGGTTGTGCAAGAGGTCTAATTCCTGTTCTGTGATGGGCGTGGGCTTTCTCTTCTTCTAAAAAGGAATGTAAGATTTATAGATTCACAAGGAGGGTTATTAAATCAATCATATCAACTTCAGAACACCATTAAACATCATCATGCTAGTTATGAAGATCAAGGTGGCCTCAATTACCCCACTGTCAATTTTACCATTCCTTATCTATGGGATTAAGGACCAGGGTCCATCGTCTGTAGCTTCTTCATGCTGATATAGGGCGTAGTTGGGACCATGGAATGGAATATGTTAATGTGGGTTTGAAGCATCTCTTTATACACAACTGATGCGACTTGCTTTCATGGTTTTGTTACACACATTGTAATAAGCTTAATTCCTATACATAGTGCTAATAGCGTGAATGTGAGTCCTAATTTTAGAATGACTTTTAATACAGACCTAAGTCCTGACGGTAACCAGGAGAAAACATTTGTAAACCAATTCTGTCCTCTCTGGAACAGGGGTGTGTGGCAATCTAGGGTCTGCTGCAACCAAGTGGCTTGTCTGATTTTATCAATACCGGTTTCTGAGGAAGTATTGATACATGTGCAGCAAGACGACTTAGCAATAACAGAAATTCCCCTTTGCTCAGCTAGGGTATAGTCTAGGGCCATATGGTTATCCAGGACAACTTTAGCAAGGGAATCTAATGACTTTTCCAAGTTAGCCCGAGATTTGGTGGTTTCGTTAGCTAGGATGGTTAGAGTTTGGGACAGTTGCAAAGCACATGTTGATAGGCAGCAGCCCCCCATGATGGCAACAACTTATAAACAAAGAAATATTCATCCCCATCAGGGATATTGCCGGGGAAGTCACGAGTCAGTCTAGTAAATAATTTCAGGGAGCTAGCCTAATGTTTAGTTTCATTAGCAGGGTCAAGGGAGAAGGAGATCCCTAGGGTGGCCAGAAGGAGTAGAAGAATTTGTAATACAGTCTGTGGGCCAGTGGACTCCATCTAAGCTGCAAATAAAGACAAACCCAGCCTGAGCACTTAAGATGAAAAGTGGAGTCCTCCTCAGGTCTTAGTGAGAATTGGCTCACCAACAGGGCAACCCATTCCATCCAATCTTGGCTCACCTGAACCTGACTCTGGATGTCGTCCATAGCCAGGAAGGAAAAAAGACTGCTGTTTACACATAGAGAGCTGGTCCCTGTTGGGAAATGGTTTCATGTGATATCTAATGGGGGGAATACATGCTTATTTTCTGTCCTTTGAAAATAACCTCTTTTAGTACAGTAATTACAGGGCTTATGAGACATGCGGGTGCCTCATGATCATTCTGAGGGAATCTAGCTATTTTCACCCTATACATTTTTAAAGAGTCTTTTTGAAAAATTAAGCTCTGCACCCAACGTGGGGCTTGAACTCATGACCCTGACTGAGGTCAACAGTCGCATGCACCACTGACTGAGCTAGCCAAGCATCCCCTAACCCTATACATTTTTATTTGGGCCTTAGTGATTGGAAGCCAATTGCCTTAGGGGATTTCTGAGGTGTTATGAATGGGATGGACCAAGGAGTCTCCATGGTCCAGCATGGATTGGGCTTTTGGATGACACATCCAACAATCAGTAGCACATGTAGCTGTAACCAAGGTCTGAATTACCTATACTAGTCTTTCCAATCCAGGGAGAGAGAAGACATGGTCAATATGGATCACAGAGTGGACATAGTTGTCATAGATTTCCTTTCCTAAAGGGGTATTTTAAATCCTGAATACGATGGCTTTCTCAGCAGGGGGTTTCAGTGGCTTCTTTGTTGTCAGTAGGTGGGGCCCTCTTCACTCTGGTGTGGTGCATGCATGGTGTTACCCCTGCAAGTTTTAGAGAAGTAGGAGTGGTTAATAAGATTTCATAAGGCTTTACCCATTTCTCAGCCAACTGCTAATTGGTCCTTAATTTTCTAGGTCTTTAATGGTACTCTTTCTCCAGGCCGGACAGGATACAGTGGCTCATCTCATGACCTAAAGAGGACAAGAGAGGATAAACCTGTGCAAAACAATCAGTATTTGACTCAAATGTTGTACATATTGTTTACTACCATTTTCATTTTCTTAGTCTAAAGGTGATGTCCCTAGAGCCAAGGTCTGAAAGGGTCTCCCATATATAATCTCAAAAGGGCTTAATTTTAGCCTGTTTCTGGGGGCAGCCCTACCACAGAGCAGGGCAAAGGTAGAACCTTATCCTAGCTCAGGTTGGTTTCTTGACAGATTTTGGCCATAGTCTTTTTCACTATATGAAGCATATGATGTCCATATATGATCTATAAAGCAGCACTTACCTTCTGCACCACATTGGATACAAAGGCAGATCCATTGTCATTCTCAATTGTGTAGGGTAAACCAAACTTAGGAACAATTTCCTTTAGCAAGAGTCTCACAATGTTGGAAGATTTTTCTGTTTGGGGAGGGAAAGCTTCAACCCATCCCAGAAAGATGTCTACAAACACTAGTAAATATTTAAAATTCCTAGTAGTCCTAGGCATTTGGGTCAAGTGTATTTGCTAGTCCTCAAAAGGAAATTCCCCTTTGTATTGTATCCCTTGGCTTGGTGGGTGCCTCTTGTGTTTTGGATTATTCTTTGCACATATAGGGCAACTCTGGGTGATTGTATGGGCCATTTTCTATAGATGCAGCCCCTTTTTTGCTGTGCTTGACCTGAGACCCCAACCACAGAGACTGTCTTCTGGGCATTCCGTGTCAATTAAATTTTAAAGATACTTTACGCATCCCCTGTATCTACTAGAAAGCCCGTCAGTTGGTTTCTCACTGTCAGTTGCACCTGGGGCTCCTGTGGGGAAATGATCAACGGGATGGTAGGGAGCTCCAGGGCTTCTTCATTCATTCCTCTTGCTCTTTCTTCCTTTTGGAGCTTTCTCTTTATATCAGGGGTGCTCTGTGCAATAAATGTCATGTTTACTATGTAGATATTTTCTGGGGCCTCTGGGTTGATATCTGTATATTTCCAATAGGCTTGACAATTTCTTTCTAAACAGGCTGCTGCATTTTCAGTTATTTCACTTCCTGAATCTTGCTCGAACTATGCTGCTTGGGAACCCCTTTACTTAAATGTGCCAAGATGCACTACTGATAATGCTCAAGTTGTGATAAACCTCCTCAATTTGGGTCCCAAATGGGCTCAACCAATGGGACAGCAATTCCTGGGACTGGGGCCTGGGCTGGGTCCTCATGATAGACGTGCTGGACTTTTTCATCTGCTTTGACCAATACTAGATATCTTTCACTCGTGGTTAACATCATATTCATTATAGCTTTTATATCTGCCCAACTCAGCTGATGGGTTGCAAAAATGCTCAAAAAGAGTTCCACCATCTTTCGAAGGTCATCTCTATAAGAGCAATTGGCGTTTTTTCAATTCATTAAGTCTGAAGTTTGAAAAGGAGTGTATGTCCAATAATACTTGAGAGGCTATCCTTGAGCATTAATGCTCCTTAATAGTATTGTCTTAAAGGATATTGCCCAGGACCCCAGGGAATGGTCACTGTCCAAACTGGGTGCCCTGTCTGAAAGGGAAAGACTTTAAGATCTGTTAAGAATCTTGTTCCAGGATTTCCTTGCCCCCATCTTATAGGATGGTGGGATCGAAGCCCTAAACAGAAGAGAAGAAGGTAGAGGTAAGAAATCTGGCTGAGAGTGCAGTAAGAGCCAGATTTGTCATATATTCTTCATTCTCTCTTTGTTTTTCACTTACATCAAGACACACAGTTGGTCTCTCTCTTTGTCCCTGTGCCATTAAGTTACTGTTTTCCTGGGCAGCATCTTTACGATGTAAAGACATGAAGGCCTGAACATGGGGTATCTCATCATTTTTTCCTGCCCTTTGACAAAAAAACTCTAATTGCAAAATGGTGTAATATTTAGAGACCCTGTCATCTGATTCTAGATGGTACATCAGCCAGGCAGGATTATTATAGAAAATCATCTTTTTTCTTAGTCATGGATTCCTAGCTATCCTCTTTCCATTTATTAAAATCCAACCCAACAGCGTAGTTGGCAAGATAGAGATAGAATCTCCCATATCACAAAAGATGATAAACACAAACACACACACACATACCAAAGACAGATCTGCCCCAAATCCTGAAGGAATTAACTGTTATTCAAGTTAGTCAAGTTCTTAGTTTCTCTCAAATGTTGTGCCTCTGCCAGAAAAGAAGAGCACAAACAATAGAAACAAAAGCACCTGGCACTTCACAAAAAAGAAACTATGTCTGTGTGCACTTCTGACAAACCTACCAGGTCCAGAAACTCCTCACTTGGCTCCATATGTTCTTTTCCTTTCCATTCAAGTTAAAAGCAAAACTGGAAGTTAGTGTTGGTTGGGAGTCACCAGAGAATTTCCCCTAAACAAAAGAAGCGTTGGCATCTGCAGGGACAGGTCTCTCAGGTTCCCTCCCTGAGCCTACCTAGCCCTGAGCTGCTAACCTCCCTCGATCCTCCAAATTATTAGCCTTGGAAATGAACGAGGAAGCTCTGGTGCACTGCCACTGCCTACTGCTTCTTCTTGGGTTTCCCCAGGGGAACTGACCACAGGGGCACTGGTTCCTGGCTGGCTTGCCAACATTTGTTACTGAATCCGTAGTTCTGCGACTTGTCCCTCGAAAGGTCAATACTCAAGAGACAAGTGTTGACTGGAAAAGATTATCAGCTTTATTCAGGAGACTGGCCCCCTGGGGGTTGGCTTTTGGACAAGAGTCTTTTCTCTAGGTGGTCTGCCTCTTGAATAAAGTTCATATTCCTTTCCAGTCAACACTTGTCTCTTGAGTATTGACATTTAGAGCAATGGGTAGCCAAAGTTGGGATTCAAGAGCATGTTCAAATAAATAGCAAATATATATGATAAATATATAATGCCCATGATAATGTCTTGATTTGTCTGTTTATTGATAGTGCTTTGACAAATTCATAAACTATATCCTGTTTAGATTTTTAAAGTTGCTACTTTGAAACCAGTTTTGTTGATAGGAAGGAGGAGTATGAAAGTGAGGAAAATGGCAGAGAGTTCTTTTTTAAAATTTATTTTTAACATTTATTTATTTTTTGAGAGAAGGGACAGAGCATGAGTGGGGGAGGGGCAGAGAAAGAGGGAGTCACTGATTCCGAAGCAGTCTCCAGACTCTGAGCTGTCAACACAGAGTCTGATGTGGGCTTGAACTCACAAACTTTGAGATCATGACCTCAGCTGAAGTCAGATGCTTGACCCACTGAGCCACCCAGGTGCCCTGAGAGTGGTTAATAAAAGCCATGGATTTAGGTGGGTAGAGAGATTTTCTTTTACGTTTATTTATTTTGAGAGAGACAGAGACAGCCCAAGTGGGGGAGGAGCGGAGAGCGAGGGAGAGAGAAAGAATCCCAAGCAGGCTCTGGACTGCAAACGCAGAGCCCAGTGCACAGAGCCCCATGCGGGGCTCTAACTCACGAAACTATGAGATCATTACCTGAGCCAAAACCAAGAATCAGCCGCTTAACTTACTGAGCCACCTAGGCACCCCAAGGTGGGTAGAGAGACATAAGGGCAAAATGTATCTGCTTAAATATACAATACTAGAAAGACCCATTCTTCCCATTTATAATAGTAATACCTTCACATATTATGAGTGGGTTAGCTAAACTTAACAAGCATCCCCCATCTTGTATGAATGCAATAGAAGAATCTGCTTAACGGATTCGGCAGAGCTCCCTGTATTGCCTAGTCCTAGGACATCATCTGATCTTGCATTCAGACTCCTGAGAGAATTCCGTTACTCTAGACTCTTGGCAGGTGAACATAGTATTCACCTTCCTCTTAGTATTGGAGCTATTTTATCTTCCAAAATAACCGAATTTTTGAAAATAACTACATCAGGTTGGTTCTACAATGTAAAGCTGAAAATGAAATTCTCTACTGCTTAGCAATTTAGTCATAGGATTATACCTAAGAATAAACTCTCAAAAACATACAGTAAGAGTATGAAAATATCTATGGAAGCATTTTTTGTAGTAACAGTAAAAACCCTGAAAACCACTTACATATATATCAACAAGAGAATGGATAAATGAAATATTATTTATTCAGAATGTAGAATGTTATACAGAAGTGAAAATTAACATTCATAAATGTCACAGGCATAACAATGAGTGAAAAAACAAGTTGCCAAAGGATACATACAGCATAATACCATTTATACCTAACTTTAAAAGTAAAGAAATAGTATTGCTTAGAGATATATGCAGTAGACCAAAAAGAGGTACGCTGGTAAAATAAACATCAAAATACAGGAGTGTTGGAGGTTAGTGAATGGAAAAGTTGATTTAGGAGAGATAAGTAAGAGGACTTAAATGTACTGGTAAAGTTTTATTTCTTAATGCAGTCAGTGGCTAGCCTGATGTTTGCTCTTTTTCTCTATACCTCTATATTTTTTAACATGCTAAATACTATATGCTGTATACTCACTTTTTCTAAGGGGGGGTTAGAAATCTAGCCTTTAAAACTGATTTATTTTGGCTCTTCTTAGAGAATGATCCATAGTGAAAGTGTGGAGACTTTGGGAAGGTTTGATGTAGTCTCCTAGAGAGGGGGACTGAAGGTGGGCAGAAGTGGTGGCTGTGGAGAAAAGCAGCCCATTTTGTAATCTATTTCAGAAGTAGATGCAGCAGCCTTTGTTGATGACTTGGGTGTAAGAGATGAAGTACAGAGAGAAATAAAGGATGATTCCTAGATTTGTGGCTGAAGAAACTGGTAGTTAGTGGTGTCGTGAGGGAGCTGGGATTTCTAGGAGATGAGAGGGCTGGTCGGGACAGTGTGGGGGATAGAACGACAGACTGAGAATATTGTGTGTTACAGCTAATGCAGGCTACCGAAGAACTCATTTAATTCATTAGACATTTTGCTATTCAATCATCTCTTTAGGATTTTAGGGTTTCTTTTTAAAAATAAATTAGTATCCTAAGAAAGAAGCTAAACCAACTTAGACACTACTAGTATGATTGTTTCTGCAATATTTAAATGAGTTAGGAATAAATATGACTGACTTATAAAAGTGTATCATCTGTCTGCCTCCCTAGTGGTATTGCCCAAACCATTCTAGACAAATGTTGAGGACAGTTATGGAAAGAAAAAATAGTATTAATTCAATTATTGATGAGCCATCTATTCTTCTGATAGAGAATAGATTTCCTCATCCTACAGAATCCCCTTCTTGGAACAATTATATGCATATGCATAATGTAGACAATCATTCCATGAAACATTGAAAGAAATAATGAAAAGATATGGATCATATTTATTTTATAACTTTAGTTTTTCAAGACATAACTAAAGTTCCTGTTCTGCAAAATTATCCTCATTAAATTTTATCACGACTTAGCATCCTTACCTTTTAATAAGATGAATCTCTTTCTACAATATTTATTTGTTCTTTGATTTTAAAAATTAAATCAGTATAAAAGTTCCTTCTCTTTTGTTGTAAAAATTCAGCTCTTTGCATTCTACTATGCATAATACATTCCTTTTTGAAAATTCTGTATCCTCAAACTGGTGATTTAGAAAGATGCCTATGAACGTATTCTAATTAAAGTAAACTATCAGTTTCTAAACACGAATGCAATTACCCATTTTCTTCACCTTTGCTCACATTGTTCCTTTTCCCGGTCTACTCCCCCCTCTATTTGTTTCTCTTTCCAATATTATTTTTTTTTCTAAAAGAGCCAACATAAAAATTGCTTTTGTTGTCAAAACATATCTAACCTCTTCAGGTAGAATGAATTTTTCCCCCTTGGGGCAACCATTGCACCTTATTTAAAAACAATACTATTATCATGCCTCCTTTTCTTTTCTCTCTTTCATTAGTTCTGAGAGGATAAGGGCTCTGCTTTACTCAACTTTATGTCCCCATTGCCTAACACCGTACTTGACAAATAGGCAAATAAGTTTCCTAGTAAAGAGTGTGGAACAAATGAAATTGTATCTACCTTTGGAGATGTTTTTCTCAATTTCTTACTAGTGCTTGAATTCCTCGATGAAGAGATGAAACTTACCACTGAGGAGCCGAGATTCAAGGTTTAAGATGAAAATGTTTGGCTTAGGCAATATATTGACTAAAACTTATTTATGCTAAAGGGTAATGAGTTGATTAGTCAGTCATCCTACATACCCGAGAGCATCCTCATTCTTCTTGAGGCAGAGAGGATGGGTTCTGGCATTGGCAAGTTGAGGAAAGGGAACTGAGAAGAGAGGTGAGGATTTTGATACATAAGAAAAGAAGGATGGCATGTCCTCTCACGTTATGGTACTGAGGCGGTGTAGTGAGTAGGGGGTCAGGAGGAGGTGCTACGATAAGGTGATGAGGTTAGGGCTTCTAGTTAGAGGTATTTGAGATCTGATCCCAGCTCCTCCTCTCTTCAAGTGTGATCAAAGTACTTAACCCCTCTGTAACTCGACTGAATCCCTCTATTAAAGGAGAATTATATAACATAACATGGTTTGTAAAACTATTGTAGGAATTGAATGAAAATGTAAAGTGCACAGCTCAGTTTCTGGACATAGGAAGCATTATATTATGTAAAAATTATAAGTATCAGCACTATTTTTAACACTATCAGGTGTTCAAAGGAAACAGTGAATTTGACAGGGATGCGGAGGAGTAATACAGAGAATGGAGAATGAAGTTAAGGGAAAATAGAACCTCACACTTTTCAAAGTTGCTCTGGGGAACATTCAGTTTATATGCAAATAAAACCATGGCCATTGTGTTTTGCATGGCACAGTTCTCTCCACAAATATGTATGGGTTTCCTTTAATGTTTTAGGCACTATGTAGGTGCCAGAGATACGGCAGCGAATAGAACAAAGATTTCTGCCTTTGTGGAGCTTATGCTAGCATGCGTGTTAGTGTGACATACGTGTGTGTACAACTTACTGAGAACATTGATTACCTTTGAACTATATCATGCATAATTAAAACTGATTTAGGGGTGGCTGAGTGGCTCAGTCGGTTAAGCATCTGACTTTGGCTTAGGTCATGATCTCGCGGTTCATAGGTTTGAGCCCCATGTCAGGCTTTGTGCTGACAGCTCTGAGCCTAGAGCCTGCTTCAGATTCTGTGTCTCCCCCTTTCTCTGCTCCTCCCCTGTTTGCACTCTGTCTGTCTCTCTCAAAATTAAACAGTAAGAAAAATTAAAAACTGATTTAACAAAAATATTTTTAACAATGGACTTCATTCTCAGGGAACTAATTAGTGTGGGGCTGTGACTATCAGGTAACAAAGCGCAAGTGTCAAACATTGACAATTACGCTACAAAGATGTCCACTGAAGTCTTCAATGTTTGAGAAGAATAACAAAAAGTTACTAAAATGATTACTTTGCCTAAAACAGTGTAATTACCAAAACACGGAAATGGTTACCACAGTACAGAATTTTCTGATTAGTCCGTCAGGTAAATTTTATTATTTTGACAATCAGTACTGAGGTGTCTGTCAGATAGTTACACAGTCCCTTTTTATGTATGTGTCTGAAAAGCATTTATTCTCAGATCACTCAGATAGCAATGGAATTATGTTTGGAACAATGAAAAGACATACACAGAGTATTCTTCTCCGGCATTCATTTGTCAGTGTCCTTTCCTGTTAAGCCTGCAGATTGCTGCCAAGTGGTATCAGAACACCATCACAGCAGCCAAGGTAGTGTCTATCCACCTGAACATTCATTAATCATCTTTCCCCTTAAAATCAAGCTGGAATCTTTAGCTACAATATGTGTGGTTTCTTATAATCCTGTATTTGTTTGGGAAGGATTGGTAGCACTGACTTTAGGATATATGGATCTTAAAATCCTTTGAAGAGAAAAAAAAAGTCACTTAAAAACTTTAAAATACCATCCACTAATTGATATATTTTAATGGATATGTTTGCTACACCACAGAGAGCCAACATCTTTCATTCATATCTAAAGTATAGATATACTTTAGAAACAAAAGAGGATCTTTTCAATAAGAGTACTTTAAAGATGCTATTCATTTTCTTTGGTTGAGAATGATAGGCCACAGAATATTAAATTGGGAGCTCATTTGTAATGTGTTTATTTAAGTATTCATATGTTCAACACATTTTATGGAAAAGGGAGGAGTGGATTTATACATTTATTTATTTTTTTAAATTTTATTTTTTTATTTTTTAAAATTTATATCCAAATTAGTTAGCATAAAGTGCAACAATGATTTCAGTAGACTCCTTAGTGCCCCTTACCCATTTAGCCGGTCCCCCCCTCCCACACCCCCTCCAGTAACCCTCAGTTTGTTCTCCATATTTATGAGTCTCTTCTGTTTTGGCCCCCTCCCTGTTTTTATATTATTTTTGTTTCCCTTCCCTTATGTTCATCTGTTTTATCTCTTAAAGTCCTCATATGAGTGAAGTCATATGATTTTTGTCTTTCTCTAATTTCACTTAGCATAATACCCTCCAGTTCCATCCACGTAGTTGCAAATGGCAAGATTTCATTCTTTTTGATTGCTGAGTAATACTCCATTGTATATATATATACCACATCTTCTCTATCCACTCATCCATTGGTGGACATTTGGGCTCTTTCCATACTTGGGCTATTGTTGATAGTACTGCTATAAACATGGGGGTGCATGTGTCCCTTAGAAACAGCAAACCTGTATCCCATGGATAAATGCCTAGTAGTGCAATTGCTAGGTCGTAGGATAGTTCTATTTTTAGTTTTTTGAGGAACCTCCATACTGTTTTCCAGAGTGGTTGCACCAGCTTGCATTCCTACCAACAATGCAAAAGAGATCCTCTTTCTCTGCATCCTTGCCAACATCTGTTGTTGCCTGAGTTGTTAATGTTAGGCATTCTGACAGGTGTGAGGTGATATCTCATCGTGGTTTTGATTTGTATTTCCCTGATGATGAGTGATGTGGAGCATTTTTTCACGTGTCGGTTGGCCATCTGGATGTCTTCCTTGGAGAAGTGTCTATTCATGTCGTTTGCCCATTTCTTCACTGGGTTATTTATTTTTTGGGTGTTGAGTTTGATCAGTTCTTTATAGATTTTGGATAATAACCCTTTATCTGATATGTCATTTGCAAATATCTTCTCCCATTCTGTCAGTTGCCTTTTAGTTTTGCTGATTGTTTCCTTTGCTGTGCAGAAGCTTTTTGTTTTGATGAGGTCCCAGTAGTTCATTTTTGCTATACATTTTTTCATCAGACATTTTTTAATGCCTATTGTGTGGGCCTATGCTAGGAATGGGGGTGAAAAAGGTAATTGATTCATGAAACAAAAAGAAGACACACACATAAATGAATAATTAAAAATTATTACACTTGCCATGAAAAGGAAATGGTAATTATGTGAAGTGATGGAGGTGTTAGCTAACGCTAAGGTGGTAATCCTATCACAATGTATAAATGTATCAAATTAACATGTTGTACACATTAAACTTACACTATGTTGCATGTCAATTACATCTCGATAAAGTTGGGGGGAAAAGGCTATTGGGCTAAGAGGATCTAAATCCAGAAATTATATCCACCCTTAGAATTCATATGATGCAATCTGAGAATGGATGGAATTAAATGCCAATCTTTAGAGACATGTTTCTGAACCATGATATTTTTGTGTCTATCAGCACTACAATTGACTTTTAAGCATATATTTAAAAAAATTTTTAATGTCTATTTATTTTTGAGAGAGAGAGAGAGAGAGAGACAGACAGAGAGCGAGTGAGAGAGGGGCAGAGACAGAGAGGTAAACACAGAATCCAAAGCAGGCTCCAGGCTCTGAGCTGTCAGCACAGAGCCCGACGTGGGGCTAAGATCATGACTTAGCAGATGCTTAACTGACTGAGCCACCCAGGCGCCCTGAGTTTTAAGTATATTTGAACGAAGAGTGTAACAGAAACATTTTTAATGAAGGCTTTAAGAAGATTTACATTCAACCTAATACAACTTTCTCCATGCTCCAAAAAATTGTTGTAGCAGGTAAATCTTATTGATTGCTATTTCATTTTGCCTGATTTTTCATAATCAGGAATTGTCATTTTTGCATTCAACTGAGGATTTTAACAAGGGTTTTAAATTTTTTTGTTCTTTTGATGAACTGTTTTATAAATATAGTCCCTCTGTGAGTCCTAAGATTTAGTGTGTTTTGTGGTTTTGTTTTGTTTTGTTTTGTTTTGCTCTGTTAGTTTTATATAATATCCATGTGGACTTTTTCTGCCGTTCAGTTTCAAGTGAGGTAAAGCTGGTTCTGGATTTTTTTTTATTAAAATTTTTTTTTACCATTTTATTTATTTATTCATTGATTTATTTTTAATTTTTTAAAATAATTTGTCAAATTGGCTTTCATACAACACCCAGTCCTCATCCCAACAAGTGCCCTCCTCAATGCCCATCACCGATTTTCCCCTCTCCTCCACCCCTCCATCCATCCTCAGTTTGTTCCCTGTATTTAAGAGTCTCATGCTCTGCCTCCCTCCCTCTCTGTTTGTAACTATTTTTTCCCCTTCCCTTCCCCCATGATCTTCTGTTAAGTTTCTCAAGATCCACATATGAGTGAAAACATATGATATCTGTCCTTTTCTGATTGACTTATTTCACTCAGCATAATACCTTCCAGTTCCATTCACATTGCTGCAAATGGCATGATTTCATTGTTTCTCATTGCCAAGTAGTACTGCGTTGTATACATAAACCACAACTTCTTTATCCATTCATCAGTTGATGGACATTTAGACTCTTTCCATAATTTGGCTATTATTGAAAGCACTGCTATAAACATTGGGGTACAAGTGTCCCTATGCATCTGCACTCCTGTATCCCTTGGGTAAATTCCTAGTAGTGCTATTCCTGGGTCATAGAGTAGTTCTATTTTTAATTTTTTGAGGAACCTCCACACTGTTTTTCAGAGCAGCTGCACCAGTTTTCATTCCCACCAACAGTGCAAGAGGGTTCCCATTTCTCCACATCCTTACGAACATCTGTTGTTGCCTCAGTTGTTAATTTTAGCCACTCTGACCAGTGTGAGGCAGTATCTCAGTGCAGCTTTGATTTGTATTTCCCTGATGATGAGTGAAATTGAGCATCTTTTCTTGTGTCTGTTGGCCATCTGGATGTCTTCTAGTTGGGATAGAAGGAACATACTTGAACATCATAAAAGCCATATATGAAAAGCCCACAGCTAATATCATCCTCAACGAGGAAAAACTGAGAGCTTTCCCCTTGAGATCAGGAACACGACAGGGATGTCCACTCTCACCACTGTTGTTTAACATAGTGTTAGAAGTCCTAGCATCAGCAATCAGACAACAAAATGAAATAAAAGGCATCAAAATTGGCAAAGATGAAGTCAAACTTTCACTTTTTACAGACGACATGGTTCTGGATTTTATTGAGCGAGAAGAAAGTTTTCTCATCTATAAAACAGAGACGTTAATAGTACTTCATATAGAACATTGTTTTGAGTCAATTTTTGTAAAGCATGTAAAATAATGTCTGACGCATAATAAGTGCTACAAAAATGTAGATAAATAAAATTGAATATACGTTACCCCTGATTTCATTCATTGTACCCTTGAGTGTTATGAACTAACCTAAGTCGATTACTCTTGGCTTCTTTTTGGTAGATACTGGCTACCATCCTGAAATTGTTGGGTGTCAGGTTAAAAATGAAAGCAAGTTTGAGCTAAATTATACCACACAGAGAGATACTTATAAACTAAATATTTATTAGTAAGATAACATATAAATAATAAAAATAAGGCAAAACAAATGTTTTACACTACTCTTTTTATAATTTCTAGAAGATATAGTTCACTCTCCATTGAGGTTCTTTGAGGTGTTGGAGCCAAGTGCCAAAATTCTATACACAAAACATTTCAGTCTTGTGACATCCTCAGACACTCAGAATCAGGGCTGTGAGGCACTAGCATTTGCTGCAAAATTTGAGGAGGTGCCAAAAAACTTAGTAATCAGAGAAATAATATTTTAAGTCAATATTTTAAAAGGTAAAAATGAATGTGAAATAATTCATTATGAAGAAAATGTCAAAATTTAAAATACAGACTGTTGTTTGTTTTATGTGTCTGCATTACTGTGGAACAAAACAAGTCATTTCCAAGGACCTTCCATAACAATTTATAAAGGTTGACAATGGCATCCAATCCCATTAGGCCAATGCAAGATTTTATATATGGTCATGTTTTTGATTATAAAGATTCTAGTAACTTTTTCCATTTGGTTCAAAATATGAGAGGGACATTTTGGTAAGTGTATAAAACGGCAGTGATCTCAGGTTCCAATATGGCTGGGCAGGACACCATTCAAAGCCCTCAAGAGTTCATTCTTGGGGGCAGAGAGGGTAGAATTTTAGTCTAAAGCATCATCCCTAAAGGTAAGGCCTGCTTTTCTGGGCTCTTCTACCTTGCTTATGCATGTTACAAAGAATGGGTGTCTTTTTAAAAACTACATGCATGTATGTCTATGTCTATGCCTATCTATCTTATCTATCTATTATCTACCTATCTATGTATCTATCATCATCATCATCACCTCTCTATCCATCCATCTAGCCATGCCACGTTAGCTAATTGACATACTTTGAATATCTTTAATTTAACCTTTGAGAGTTCATTTCCAACATTCATCATGCCAGTTCACAGGCCATTGTTTCCACCAATAAAAACCCAGTTCTGCAATTCTATGAAAATTAGCAGAGTAACAGCTTCCTAATTAAGACTCACACCACTTCCAGGCCTTGTATTCTTGATGGAAAGTTGGTCACTTAAGCACATGAACTTTTCAATTACAGCAATGGACTGCCCCTGGAGCCTAAGTTTAAGCTAAGTTACACATATATAACACAGTATGTCTGATGGGGTATTTAACAGGAGTCACAGTGCAACATTGAGTTTTAGTCAATATATTATTTAATCTGAAGTTGGATAGCATATTACTGCTTACCTCCTAAGTTAATTTAAATATATGCCAGGCATATAGAGAATAGAGTTCTGTTTGACTTAAACTGATATCTTATTTTTTGTCTATTATTTAGCTGTCTGAGATGCTAAAGCACCATTATTATGGGACGACTAGTAATTTTTCAGTAATGTTGGTCATCCTACTTCCATACACGTATGTATAATTTTTTTTATGAGGACTACAACTCCCAGGGTTCTACAATATTTCTCTGCCCTATTTCTTGCCTACTTATTTTCTGAAGGTCTTAGGCTAATTTTTCATAGAAAAAGATAGTTTGAGGATGAGGGAAACCAATATGCAGGTTTCTGCACTCTGGCTGGAGAGAGGTATATGCTTTGATTTCTGGTTGGTAAATACCTGTGCTTCTGATTCAGTGGCAGACAATGGAGTAAGGACAAAAGTTTCTTTTCTTGTCTCCAGCCAGCAGATTTGCATTGCTTAATGGTATATTGCACAGAGATCAGTAACTGTTCTTCTCATGTCGTTATCAATGCAAATGTTTTCCAGATTCTAGCAATAGGATGACTCCTAGTCCTGCTTAATTAATTTATTCTTTCATCAAATATGTATGGAATCCCTCCTTCATGCCAGGTGCGGTTTTAAGCACTAGGGATATAGGAGAAAATATCCCTACCATTATGGAGCTTAAATTATTGTTGTTGTGCCTTTTGATTTTATTCTGTATAAGAATTTATGGAGCAGCAGTATGATAAACCGCTAGACAGATGTCATTTCCCACAGAAGTCCAACCTAACATACTTCAGGCATATCTAGTAAGCTTAAATTTTAGGGTCATATATAGAATAGTTTCATCTAGTTTAATATCCATAAATTACCCATTAGTGAAATTAAAAATTTTAAATAAAACTGTATGCCATTTGCACATATTTCCTCCCTGGACCTTCAAAATAATGATTCACCTAGTACTTTAATATTTCAAAAGCATTTCTACATTGTTTATAGGCAGAGTTGACTCAGAAAGATTGAATAACCTACCCAAGGGATAGACCTAATTAAGTAAAGAAACTGAAACTCAAACCCAAGCCTTCTGACTTCCAAGTTCAGTACTATTTCCATTATATTAGTCAAGTTTGTAGTTTCCAGGACTTTCCACATTTATGCATGATTCATCAAGTTCACAGGACAACAGAAAACAAACTCTTCTACTAAAATAATTTTAGTTGTATGTTTCACAACTGAGTCAGACAGTGGATTTTTTTTTCCAAAATTGCCCATCGGTATTTCAAAATGTGCTTATTCAGTAAGCCTCTTGCCTCTGTAATGTTAGATTCTGCCTGTTCTGGGAACTCAGAATCAGCACTGACTGTTCAGATGCTACATGACTCTCTATAAAGAAACACTCGATGCTTATTGATGAGTTGAAAACACAACCAACACGAACACTGCATGATGTTGTCTTGACCTGTTTCTATTAAATTAAACCCTCTATTTTATATCTTGGCTTCCTTTTTCTCCTGACTGAAACATAATTTATAAATCGTGCAAGAGTTTACCCTTTTTCCATTGCTTCAGAGTAGGTAAAATGTAACCTTTCAAATATGAGATTTTTTTCAATTTGAAAAAAATTTTTCAAATTTTTACATATTAAATGCATCGTTACTTTTAATACATTGCTAGAAAACTTTCTTTTATCTTTTTTTAATAACTCATTATATATTTAATGGGGCTCAGTCAATTACCCATTTAACATAGTCTATTGAGCATCCATTTTATGCAAGCTAAAAAATTGATTTCTATATACCTGATTATTCCAGTTTATGGAATGATTTTCAAGTTTCTGCCCTGCTTCTGGGCCCCCCAGAGCATCTGGTATTAAAAAAAGATTTATCATTTGGACATCCATCCACCAATACCTTTGTTCATAGGGGGAAAGTCCTACAACTACATGAAAAAAATTGGAATTGTATTGGAAAACATATATGTCTATAGATATAGATATAGATCAATATATATTATGCCACGGGACTTTCTTAGGAAGCAATAAATAATATAACTGCCACACACACATGCACTTATGCACACATTAAGGTACCTTCGTGAGAGAAAAGGCTTTCCACTCAAAGGTAATGTGAGCAGGAAAGAAATATTTCTATTTGTTTTAGGAAGTCGGTTGAGTTGCATGTTTGATTAAATTGCACAGGCATCTCTTTGTACATCTAAAGACATAAAGAAATGACAAAATCCAAATCTCTTTTTTTGTTTAGTTTCTACTAATACAGTTTTTTTCAAAAGGTGATAAAATTGTTTTTTAGCCATCACATAATAATTATTTCCAGCAAACATCATTGATGGATGCTAAAATGCTAAAACTATCAGGTGAAAGTTTGAATGTATATCACATTATCTCAAAGTGTCTCCTGACAGATTACAGGTTAATTATAAAAATTAAAAAAGTAACATTCTAGTATAGAAACCTGGCAGATGTCACCTTAACTAAGTCTTCACAGCTAAAGTCACGAATAAACAGCTGAGTCTCCTGTTGCGATGCGCTAATGACACAATACTCCCAACTGAGACACAAAGATGCATGTACACACAAGGAAACATCAGATGAATCCACACTGGACAGACATTCTATGAAACAGCTGGTCTGTAGTTTTCAAAAAACATGAAAGAAAACAAAAGACTAAGGTATTATTTTAGATGAAAAGAGACTAAAGAGATCTGATAAGTAAATGCAACGTAAAGTCTTGGATTGGGACCAAAAATTCCAAAAAGAATATTTTTGGGATCATTGGTGAATACTGAAAATAAGATGCATTTTGTATAATATTGCATTAATGTAAAGCCTCCAGAATATGATAATTTATGTGTAGTTATGTAAGAAAATGTCCTTGTTCTTGGAACGCACATTGAAGTATTTTAAAGGGCATGATGTTTGCACTAAATGTCAAATAAGTCAGGGAAAAAAATACTAGCACACACTAAAGTATGTATGCATAGAATAAAATGTTAAAAAGTAAAATAAAATATGAAAACGTTAATCCAAGAAAGACTTCCAAGCTGAAAACCAAAGCAAAACAAAAGTGAAACTTACTGAAATTATAGAATGCTTTAACCAGGTGATAAAGATTAGGGACAAAATTGTGAGGTTTGTTTTACTTACATTCTTACTCTCTAAAATGTTCATTTTTTTTCACTGTCATAAACTATTCAGCTTTAGGTAGCTTATGAAATTTTGCATAGAATGCAACCTAATTGTGTTGTTTTGAACTTCTTTCTCTCTTGCTATACTCACCATTCAGGCCCATGGCTTTGTTGATACAAAACAAGGAACCATTGGATTTCACACAGCAGCATTCCCAGTGCCTTTATGTCATCTCCATTCACACACTGCATGTTTAGCATTGCTTGTAATGAGGCTGCCTGAACCATGGTAACCCCTGTAACTCAGTAAGCGATAGAAAGTAGATGGATCATTCTTTCCAGGGGCATGTTGTGAGGTAATCGGCTTTCATTATAGGCTTTCTTCTCTGGGAGTTGATGGGGATTAGACGCTGTAAGCACAGGGTGGAATCTATCTGTTTTCCCAAAAGGCCAAGTTCAAGATCTGTAGAAACCATGCTTCTTACTTTCCCACAGCCATTTTTAGCTTCTTTCTGAGCCTTTAAAATGGATCACCTTCCTGGTGTGTCTTCTTTCCATTTTCAACATCTCTTTAAGGCATTTTCATCCCCCTATTTAAATGATCCTGAGGGGTGCCTGGGTGGCTCAGTCAGTTAAGGGTTAAGTGTCTGACCTTGGCACAGGTCATGATCTTGAGGTTCATGAGTTCCAGGCCCCTGTTGGGCTCTGTGCTGACAGCTTGGAGCCTGGAGCTTCTTCAGATTCTGTCTCTCCCTTGCTCTCTGCCTGTCCTCCACTTGTGCTCTTTCTCTCAAATATAAAATAAACATTAAAAAATTTTTTTAAAAAATGATCCTGAAAAAATTATTCTCTCATATATTAATTCAGCAATGAGTAGCCAGAAGCTATAAGCCCTTGAGCTACAGTTTCCTGGGGAAAGGGACTGCTTCTCTCATGCTTTCCTTTGAAGCTTAGAGAAGGAAAATATAAGACTTTCTTCTGTGTATGGGGCTGTGATTACCTAATGCCTTATGCAAAATCAATCAAATACACTAATTTATATTTTCAAACCTGTAAGTTTTTAGTGATAAAAACTGGCAGGTTATAGTGAAAGAACTTATCCAGCCCTATGGTAAAGAGTATTTTCATAATATTGGTGACCTGGGATCTTCCTTATTTCTTGATACTTCCTGCTGCTATTAAGTCATTATCACTGACAGAACAACAGGGATTTAGCAATGGGGGATTTTTGTTGTACCTGTTTTCCAGTGCAGAGTTTTAAGACAGACTTAATCAGCCTTACTGTGTCTTTTTTTACTATCAAAGTAGCTGCAAACATATTTCCCTTCATTATATTTCTCTTTGAAGCATCTTGAATTTATACTTAAATAGTGGTTTGCACTATTATATTTGCAGGAGGAAAGGTTTGAAAATCTGGCTTTTGTTGCAAATGAAGAAGCTTTAGCTATGGGGCTAATTATGAACAGATCTCTTTGTATTTCTAATAAGAAGTTGGGGCTTTGCCCAAAAGCCCAAGAAATGGTTCTACTTTTTTTTTTTTTTTTTGTATGTTTAGCATTACATTTCGTTTGTCTGAATATAGATGGAAGGACTTGAAATTCCCAGTACCTATTCTATGTCTAGAATTATGTGATCATAGCAACATTAGAGCTTGAAGAGAGTACAGTTAATACCAGATAATGCTGACAAGCATTTTCCAGGGTCACTCTTTCTAAAATTTATCTACTTAAGGAAGCACCTATGATGATAGCAGCAAGCCAGCACTTTTCCATTGCCTTGTTTAGAACCTCTTTCCTCCCATTTTACAAAGAAAGGTATTGTTCTCATCTATCCAGGATCTTTCTATGGTTCATGACACCACTGTGTCAAAAATTTCCAGATCCAAAATAAAAGATCACTTAGAAATATTACAATGTTTAAAAAGTGAATACCTTTAACGACTGGATAAAAAATCCTTTTGTAAGTCAGGTGGTTGCTTTCTATATACTGATAGATTATTAAAAATAACACAGATTACTAAAGTAAACAGAGCTCTAAGCAGCTGCTTTGAATCCCTCTGGAACCAGCCTTTCTCCTCAGTTCCTTAGTGTGGGTTCTGCCCCAAGCAAAGAGATTTCCCAGAAAGTCAGCCGCTGTGGTGTGTCTGACTCTGGGTAGCCAAATACGGCATAGATTCCTAATGGCATGGCCTTCCTCCTTAATTGGGTTCCCAGGTAGCAATAACTTTCTGATTCAGGACTGAAAAATTTGCTTCCTTGCTTTCTCTTGAGGTGTTTGGAGGAGGGGAAAGCAGCTGAGAGTTTAGGGATTGGAACCAGACTTTATAGCATGACATTTTGAGGAGACAGATGAAAGCTGAGTGACTGTGGAAAATCGGAAAGGGAGATAACAGGCAGCGGCCTGAGACAGCACACAGGGTATGAAGCCAGATCACAAAGCTAAGAGCAGCCCACTTATCATGGAACCGGGGGACATAACCTCTTGCCACAGTCTCTTGAGGGAGTTTGGTAGTTAATGCTCTTTATTTAATTTATTTATTTTTCAATATATGAAATTTATTGTCAAACTGGTTTCCATTCAACACCCAGTGCTCATCCCAACAGGTGCCCTCCTCAATACCCATCACCCTCCCCCCCCTCCCTCCCACCCCTCATCAACCCTCAGTTTGTTCTCAGTTTTTAAGAGTAGTTAATGCTCTTTAAAACATGGGTAATTGTTGACACAGCAGTTAAAACAAATAACACAACCAATAATATAACCATTTACTTAATATTAGAGATCTAGCTTGTTTCCAATGTTTTGTCATAACAAATAATGCAATAGGGGATATTCTTCTACGTCAATCTTCAAGTAGATTTTTTATTATTTTCCTAGCATCAGTTTCTAGAAATGGAATTACTGGATCAAATGATATGAAAAATTTTGTTGATATCAATTTCTCTCCATATAAGATTTTATATTCTAATTTATACCCTCACTAGTAAAGCAGAGTGTACACTTTATGAAAGAATGATTATTATCATTTCAAAAGACTTTCAACTATGTGATGACACTGTTATTTTTTTTTTTAATGTTCATTTGAGAAAGAGAGAGAGACAGGGAGGGAGAAAGAGCATATGCCCATGAGCTGAGGAGGGGCAGAGAGAGAGGGAGAGAGAGAATCCCAAGCACTCATAGTGCAGAGCCCCACGGGGCTTCATCTCATGATTGTGAGGTCATGACCTGAGCTGAAATCAAGAGTTGGACGCTTAACCGACCGAGCCACCCAGGCGCCCCAACAGTGTTATTTTATTATGCATTTCTTTGAATGAATCACTTTCGATATTGAGTAGTAACTTCTGAAAAAAAATTAAGCAGGATTCGTCTGGATTGAACTAGAATATGTTTTTCAAAGTGTCTCTCAATCTCAGTTACATACACAACCTAAAAAACTGGCCACACCTGATGATTATGGATAAAAGGATTGTAGATTCTAAATCCTGAGCCACCCTCTTCCTCCACTCCCCATTCCTCAAATGCAGTCCTCATGGTTACACATTCAGTCCAAATGCAGAACTGCAGGCACTCTCTGCCACAGGGTTGATCATCATGTAACTTCAGCTTCTATGTATCAGGAGTAACATTATTTTGACTATTGTTACTTTTCTTGGTGTTTCAATAAAAACCACAGTCTTTTAAAATAACTTAACCTAGTCTCAATTAATACAGAATCAATGTTGAAATTACTCTTACACTTTCACCACATTTAAAATTCTAGTCCATATTGCTTGAAACTGTACTCTGGTATGTTCTTAATTTTTTTCCCCTCAAAATCTTCATTTTTGACATGCTCAGACCTAAATGTGTATCCTGCCTTCTTGGTTGTATCATGGCCTTCAACTGAGAATGTGGCACATGTGAAGATGTGTGCATATTTTCAAAAAGGGTGGTATGTGAAATATCCCAATCCCAAACCAAAGGATAATTTTGACTCTTCATGGCCAACTTTTAGAAAGCTCTGAAATCAGTTCAATACAAGGCTTGATCCCATGTTTGGTGGAGATCTGATAGGATCTGATACCGTTCTAAATTTAAATCACTAGCATTATGGATTGAATGTTTGTGTCTCCTCAAAATTCCTATGTTGGAATCCTAACTCCCGACGTGATGGTATTAGGAGGTAGGTACTGTGGGAGATAATTAGGTCATGAGGGTAGAGCCCTCTCGAATGGGATTAGTGCCTTTATAGGAAGAGACAGGAGAGTTTTCTCTCTCATTCCCTATGTGAGGATACAATGAGAAGATTGCCATCTGCAAACCAAGAAGAGAGATTTCCCCTCACCCTGGATCTGCTGGCACTTTGATCTTGGAGTTCTTAGCCTCCAGAACTATGGGAAATGAATTGTTGTTTAAACCACACAGTCTATGTTTTTTGTTGTTGTTATGGCAGTCTGAACTAAGACACATAGCAAATTCCTCTTGTTCTAATCCTTTCTTATCCAGTATGCTTCTTATGGTTTGACTTCCCAGGTAGCTGGAATTCATGCTGGCTAAGCAGATAACTAGTTTGATCTGCTTAATGCCCACGTTTATTTTTGCAAGTTAATCAAATTACATTTACTTTTAATTTAAAAAAAATAGGTGTCAAAGTTCCTTGAAAGGGCTGATTAAAAAAATCTTATACATTCTTTAACACAAAGGATGTGCGGCAGAGAATTTAAGAGTTCAGCTTCTAGATCTGAACTGCTGGGGTTCCAATCTCATCTCTGCTACTTATTAGCTGTATGACCTTAGTAAATTTCTGAGCTTTGGTTTTTCATGCTAGCTAATAATAAAATATGATTAGCCATAGAATTTATATCACAAAATTTCTGTATGTATCAAAGGAATAATATTTATTGAGTGTTGGGAAAAACACTTAACAAAAGGTAAGCACTACATAACTATAAGTTAGTGTCATTATTTTTTGCAAGTTAGTATTATTAAATATATGAGGTAATTTATGCATACATATAAACTAATCTCTTAGTTTCCTCTTTTGCTCCACATCTAATTCCAAAACTTTATATATCACACATCCAATTTTTTTCATATTCTTTTAGTAGGCTCAGTGTTTTGTCTTGATTATTCTGTTTAGCTCAATTAGAAAGAAATTGACATTTGCATGTTATCAACCTGGAATTAAGCAAGTTTCTGTATATGGATCTTACCAAATGTCTCTTTGAAAGAGTCTGATTGGGGGTACCTGGGTAGCTCAGTTGGTTAAGTGTCCCACTTTGGTTTAGGTCATGATCTTGAGGTTGGAGAGTTCCAGCCCTGCATTGAGATCTGCACTGACAGTGTGGAGCCTGCCTGGGATTCTCTTTCTCTCTCCCTCTTCCTCTACCCCTCCTCTAATTACTGTGGGTGCGTGCTCTTGCTCTCTCTCTCTCACTCTCAAATAAATAAATAAATAAATAAATAAATAAAAGGAAATAAAAGAAATAGAGAGAGTCTATGATAAAAGCATGTAACTTTGTAATGCTGAAGACTTTCAAAAGAGGAAGGTGGTGACAAAGAGGTAAGTACAGCCAAGCAATATGTGAGCCATTTGGTGAGTGTTGGACGCATAGAGGGATGCATAGGTAGGAATAGGCAGACAAGTGTGCAGATAACAAAGGCAGATAGATATCTTGTAAGATATCCTGCACTATCCTGTGAGGAGAATTGGTTCCGATCTCAGGGCCAGATTAAGTCAGAGCTGGTACATTTCTTCTGGTATAACCCATTTCTGAGATGGCTAATGATCTGACTGTAATTAATTTATAGGGCATGAACTAACAATCCCTGCCCAGGAGGAGCAGATATGATATTTTAGGTATCATTTGATAATCTTTGGTCAGTGTATAATTTCTTAAAGTGTTTCCAACAAAAAGCATTTGAACTTTCAGGAAAAGACTCTCTTCCTAATGCTTACATTAGAAAATAAATGACATGCAAAGTATATGCAATTTACAAAATTCCTGCTTGTGAATAATGAACTGAGTTCACTGGGAGCCCAAGATATAACAAACACCATCAGTTCCGGTGTCACCACGCGGCATTGCATTTCCCTTCTTATTCTTTTTCCTCTTCTTATTTATTTGTTTCTTCTGTATCTTGGCACTTTCCTCTAACTCCTGGTGTTAAACACGCAGGGTTTTCCATGTGTGAACTTCAGATGGTATTCCATCCGTCATTCCCTCTCTGTAGTCTGCACAATGCCCAAACCGAGTGGGTATTAGTGTTGGAAGCCTTTCCCTTCAGTAGCTTTAGGGTCTCCTTTTCTTTCCTGCTTTTGAGATGCTTTGTCAGGTTTTGAATGCTGCCTTTTTGGTTGCCTTTGTGGAGACAGCTTGTGCTCAGATGCGATTTAGTTGTAAGCTGATTGCTGCTCCCCATGTGTGAAAAGAGCATGACCAGTTCGCAGGCAGCCAGTCAGTGCGCCCCCAGCCCGTTACATCAGCATCGCATGATGGGGAACTGGGCAGCACCAAACAGTCTCTCCTTGTTGCTTTGCCTTCTTTCTTTCTTTCTTTCTTTCTTTGTCTTTCAAGGAAATACAAGAAAGGCTGGGAAAAAGAGCAAGACTTGCCTGCCTTTCCTTGAGAATCACTGAATACTAGTCGCTATAACAGTGACAATATAGATGCATATTTTTCATAGAGGTTCTAAAATGGGAGGGGGAAGTAAAGGGAGACAGAAGATTAAGAAAAAACACAATTTACGGTCTAGTGAAATATGGGTCCATTATATCAGCTTTGTCTGATTTGGTACTTTATTGACCCCTCCCCCATATGACTCCCTCCCCATTGTTCTGGTGGTTATATTAACTTTTATCTAGAAATGTGTTTGTGCATTAGCAGGGCAGAGACAAAGAAAATAATACTTCTGTTTGCTTTGGTTTTGATCAAATGAAGTAGAATGTTTCTTCCTCTTTACTTAACGTTCTGTATAATCTCTCTTCAGATCTCATATTACATTGCTTACAGTAGATTGCCTGATTTAAGTAAAAGGTGAGCTTGTCCTGTTCCTGCACCCGTGTCATTCCTCATCAATAGCGCAAACTGGTGCAGGGAGGTGTGATGTATGTGACACACTGGTTTTCCCGATGCTGCCCCTTGAGGACTATCACACTGAAGTTCTTTCCCAGATACATGGAACAATAATATGCTCCATGTCCTACTGAAACAATTATAGTCGATACTGATGACCCATTTCCACAGTTGGTTTTGTGGCAATCAACAGTATTTTGACTCTGGGTTTGAACATTTGATTAAGAAGGTTTTTAAAATAAGGAGTTTTGTTCTGCCAAGGTCCACTGACATCTCCATAACCTGTACACCAATCTCCTGAAAGTACTTCTTACTGCTTAACTAAGACAGAATTGCAGAAATCTCTTTTTGATCACATGAGGCTAACCATGGTGTTCCTGCTGATAATACTCTTCATAAATTAAAGAAGAAAACATCTGTGTTAAAAATAATAAAGTATGCTTTCTTATACTTCTGAGGAGAGAGATTACTTTTTCAGAGAACACTTGTTACAGTTATAAAGCAGAGGCACCAAATCACGGAGCTCAAATCTTTTTGTCACTTTTAATACAGCTCATTTATAATATTCCTTTATGTGTGTCTCCTCTCCCTGGGCAGGGGAGACTCCTATCTTTATGGTTAACATCTGAAATGTTAATGAGAATATTGCTATGTATTATTTAATACATTCTGTTAATTTGATCACATAAGTCAAATAACATTCTCATTGCAAAAACTTCAGAAAATGCAGAAAATGTAAAGGAGAAAACTATCCCATCATTCCACTACTTAAAGGAAACCTCTCTTACTGATTGCCTTACTGGTTGGTTGATAGATTATTTGTGAAGCAGACCTGGGAAGGCATCCAACCTTCCAAGTTGATCCTGGCACGTTTCCTTTGTAGCGCTTGTCACAGATGAAATAATTTCATTCTTTTGAGTAATTTTTTGGGGGAGGGACTATCTCTCCCTCACTCACATGTATAAGCTCCATGAGGATAGGTGCTTCTTCTGTTTTGTTCATTGTTGTATTCCTAGAACCAAGAATGATGTCTGATATTAGAAGGCACTCACTAAGTTGAGTAATACTTTAATAAATGAGCATGAATATTGTTTTATTTCCTTGAATAGTCTTTGCCTCGTTGAATTTACCTGTCTAGGCAACTTTGCATCCTGGTGTTTAAAACAGCATTATAAACATAATATTTACCTAAGTTTTCATGGGGTATTCTTTATATAATGCTGTGAAATCCAATGCTAAGGGTATTGAACATTATGATTTGGAGTGCTTAGTACAGGATTCCTTTGTCTTTGTTATTAGATGATTGTCCTGTTACCACATTCCTTGTGTCATTCCTTTTGAAATGCTTTTCTCTGGTCTCCATTGCCAAGAATAGTATGGATGGATGGCCAGGCCTTGATTCAGCAAATCCTTCTGGCCTCACTGATTTTGCAAATCTGCCAAACTCCTGCACAGGGCCTTTGCACAAACTATTCCTTTGCCTGAGAGACCCTTCTGTGCTCCTGAGAGGATGGTGCCGTCAGCTGTGAGCTTGATTGCCAGTTACCCAAAGCAGGCTTTCTTGATATGCTATATGAGTTTACGTACATTTATCACTGTTGGGTATTTTATTTAATTATTCACACATATGTGTCTGTTACCTCTATTCTTCCAGCTTTTACTAGAATGTTTTTATGAGAACCTGAAACTCGTTTTGTTCACTGTGGCATCCTGTAGAGAGAATAGATAAGTTAGACAATGCTTTATCTGAGTAACATTTATTGGATTTGCATGCTCTACCCTGTTATGTGCTAAATACTAGGAATTTGAAGACGACTGTGAGACCATTCTTATCCTTGGGGCTGATAAACGAGAAGAATTTATTTATCCCATCACAAATATTTGTTGAGCCCCTGATAGATGAACAGGCATTGTGCACATTGCCGGGGATACAACCCTGAATGAGGAGAGATTTGGCAAGAGTAGTAGGTAGTACGGTTCTAGGTGATGAAGATAGAGAATAAAAAATATAAGTCATTAGATAACTACAGCTTGGTAAGTGGTACAAAGGAAATAATCAGGTATTATGAGAACATAGCAGGATTGAGCTTGGATGATTTGATTCATTCCAGGTACCCTTACCTGATACTCAAAATCAGACGTGTGTATTTAGTGCTCTTTGGATAAATGGCATCAACACTTTTTTCTTCCTTGTTTCGTAAGCAGCCCCATATATTTTCAACCAAAGACACCCACATACATCAATGGAGGTAGGCAAAAACCCTCAGCTTCTAGGTTGATTTTGTTTTAAGATAATAGCCAGGACTAAGAAGCCAACCTGTGTGTCTATTCATGTCCCCCTTTTCCAATGAGAAAATAAAATTCTGAGATATGAATGTGAGTTAGACATTCTGAAATAAGTCAAATGCCAGGACTAAGAACAAAATACTGTAAAATAGAAATTAATGCATTTAGTTCCGTAAAGGGGATTTTATTAAAGTCACTTAAATATCTGATCATGAAAAAATGATTTCTCTTGCCTATGGTAGCAGGCTTCAGTTTTCAATGGTAACATGAAATTCAGGAGTTTTTATTCTGAAGTGCTATGCTAACTCAATGACTGAACTAATACGTACAAGCCCTTTGATGACACTTTAATTTCTTCAAACCAACAAAATGGTGAGTGAATTTTATTAGGGGGCAGGGAAACATACAATAATGAATTAGCTTAAAATAGAATTCTCTCTTGTATGGATACTTTATTAACTAGTAACTGTATGTAACTCTTTACTGCCCTCCCCTGATCAATTTTAGAAATGTTGCTTCTTTCAGAGAAAATCAAACTCTTCCATCATGAGGAAAATAATTTAGTCATTTCCTCTGATGGATAAATTTAAATAGCCTCTTTTCTGGGAGGCCTCTTTTTCTGGGAGGCTGTACATATCAACTTCTTCCCAAAATTAATAACAAGGAAAGAAATGACAGCATTTAATTAACACTATTTCACAGCTCTGGGATCTCCAAATTGGCACTACTTTCTTCCCTTTCCAGAAGTATTGCTCTGTCTCATTAAAAGAATAGAGGAGGGAATAAATAAATTGAATCAAGCTCACTCCTTCATACAGTCTTCATACAAAAGGGCCTTTCTATAGAACTTGTGGATAGTTAATGAAATCCCAGTAGCTTGAATACAACTTTATGAGAAATGCATTGCTCTATTTTCTAACCTGCATATGAATTTAAAACGGTAGATTGGTTGAGCAGGGGTCCAGTTTAATTTAGAATCTTAGGATATTAGGGCCAAAAGCAAAACAGAGTTAAATCCAGTATAGGTCTTGAATTAAAATATGAGGAAACTGAGGCCCAGAAAGTGAGGTGAAGCTCCAAGTCACACACTGAAAAACAGAAGTGGATTCAACTCCCCTGATTACTCTTTGGTAAAAGATTTGGTAAAACCTCTCCTCATCTCCTGTGTATGGAGCTGGGTTTTGGTTTCCTCCGGCTTCAGTCATTAAAACCTTAATGCTCTTGTGCTGCCCTCTGCTGACAAACAGCATGTACTACAGCTGCAGGACGAGGCCAAGCACATTTCTCTATTCTTTCATTCAACAAACATGTATTGAAGGCTACTACTAACTGCCTGCCATTGCTCTAGACACTGGAGTTTCAGAAGTAAAAATAAAATACAATATTCCTTCCCTCATGGAACTTATGTCCTAGTATGGAGAGAAAGACAGTAGACACAATATATAAAACAGGACTGTGAAGATCAATAAATCAGGGAAGCAGGTAGGAGTGTGTGGGCAGAAAGTTGCAACTTTAAATAGAGATTCAGGGAAGGCCTCAGTGAATATGACATCTGAGAAAAGATTTGAAGGAAACGAGGGAATAGACCATGACAGCGTCTGGGGAAAAATGACCTAGGAAGAGGAAATGCAAAAATGTCAAGAGGAGAGAGTACTTCCTGGGTCTGAGAAGGCCAGTGCACCCTGAGCTGAGTGACAGGGAGGGCATAGGGAACAGGGCAGAACCATAAAAAGATGGAGAAGGGAAGGCCCGATGGGGCTTGTGGACTGTAGCAAGAGTTTGGCTTGTCTCTGGATGAGATGGGAAACCACTTGAACTTTGTGTGACATGAAGTGTCTTATGTTTTTACAGGATTCCTGTGACCTCTGAGTTGTGAATACATTGTAGTGCTCGAAGTAGAGGAACCAATTAGAAGGCTGAGGCAAAGTGATGGAGGTAAGCACCAAGGAGATAGCTACGGAGGGAAGATTCTGGACATGTTCTGAAGTTAGAGCCATGATTTGATACAAGTCATGAATACAAAAAAAGACAAGTAGATGTTGATTATAAAATTTTGACCTGAGGTTGGAAGGATGGAGTTGTCATTCAAATGTGGTAAGGAAAGGCTGAGCAAGAAGCAGATTTTGAGGAAGAATTCAGGAGCTCAGTTTGGGATATTTTAACTTTTATATTTATCTACATTTCTACCACTTATGGTCTTCATTCCCTTATATAGAGCCAAGTTAGCATCTTTCTGGTGTACTTTTCCTTCTATCAGAAAAACTTCCTTTAAAATTTCTTTTAGTGCACTCCTGTTGGTGATTAATGCCCTCACCTTTTTTTTTTTTTTGGTCTGAAACAATCTTTATTTCACTTTCATTTTTGAAAGTTATTTTCACTGGATATAGAATTCTAGGTTGACAGTCCTCACCTTTCCTTCCAATATAGTCAGTCACTCCATTGTCCCCTGGGTTTCACAGTTTCTGACAATTCTGTTGTCATCCTGGTCTTTGTCCTCTGAATTTATTATACCTTTTTTTTTTTGCCCACCTTCTTTTAAATCTTCTTTATTGCCAGTTTGCAGCAATTTGTTTTTGATGTGCAGTTTGTGTTGTTTTGATGTGTGGTTTCCTTTATGTTTCTTTTTCTTTGGAGTTCTTTGAGCTTCTTGGAGCTATATTTTTCATCAAATTTAGAACATTTTTGGTTATAATTTCTTCAAGTACTTTTTCTATCACTTCTCCTTTCAGGGTCTCCAATTAAACTGTGTTAGATTGTTTTATATTGCCTCACAGGTCATTGATGCGTTGTTCTTTTTTTTTTTTTTTTTGAAGACTTTATCTCTGTGCTTCATTGTGGGTATTTCCTATTGCCTTAAGTTCACTTCAACACCTTTAAGTTGACTGATCTTTTCTTTTGTAAGGTATAACCTGTGGTTAATTTCTTCCACATTTTTCATTTCTGACGTACACTTCTAGCTCTACAAATTACATTTGATTCTTCCCTTATAATATTCATGTTTTCTTCCACCTTCTAGAGTATATGAAGTGTAACAGTGTTTGGAATTTATTGTTTGCTAATTTCACCATCTCTGAAAATTATGGATCTGTTGCTCCTGATGGACTTTCCTTCTGGTGATAGATCATATACCCTGCTTCTTTGATGCTTATTTAAAAAAAACTGAAGGCAAACATTTTGAATTTTATGTTGTGGGGTGCTAGATTTTGTTGTAACTCATAAATAGTGCTGGACATTGTTTTGGCATGCAGTTAGGTTACATAGGATATGTTTCGAGGTCTGCCTTAAGCTTTGTTAGGATGAGTCCAGAGCATCCTTTAGTCCGGGTCTAATTTGTCCCAACATTAAGGTGATACTCTTCTGAGGATATTACCCAATGCTCCATATATTACAAGATCTTTCTCCTTTGGCTGGTAGAAGTATTAATTATTCTCAACTCAGCATGTCCTTTTCTATTAGAATTGTTCTGCCTATTGCTTTCGTGAGATTCTTTCTCCAGTTTTAGTTTCCTTTCATCCATGCTCACACCAGTGCTCCAATAAGACTTAAATTCTCTCCATGTAGCTCCCTCTTCTCTGGGATCTGTTTCACAAATTTTAGCTGCCTTAGACTCTCTGAACTCAAATCTCTTGTCTTTTCATCTCTATTGGGCTCTGTCTAGGTTCCTTCTCATTGTTCTACAGCCTGGAAACTCTCTTCAGGCAGTTAATAGGGGCAAGTGTGGGGCTCACCTTGTTCGTTGCTCTTTTCTTGGGGAATCACTGTCCACACTCCCTGTTGCCCAATGTCTAAAAACTGTGTCATATATTATGTCTGGTTTGCTAGTTGTATTACGTTGGGCTGTTGCTGGTGGAGGTTAAATCCAATCCCTATTGTTTCATCTGGCACAAAGCAGAAGTCCCTAGGGTGTTTTAATTTTTAGATATGTCTGTTGAACATGCAAGACAAGATGTCAAGTAGGTGGTTAGATATATGAATTTGGAATTTAGGAGATCCAGAGTGGAGATAAACGTTTATAATATAAATTCATCACCTATTGCCTTGGATAGTTTCCTCCAAACTTTGGCTCCAGCCCCCTTATCAGAACTAAATTATTCCACATTCTCTCTTATCAGTTCTGAACCAAGGAAGAGACAAACTAAACAAAATAAGATGATATAATGTCATTGAGTTACTCTTTCCTGGTACATATTTATATGTTACTGAGGCCCACTCAGGGTCAATATCTTTGCCAAGAAAGCGCAGGTAGATTTTACCTGAAGTGCCAATTCCTGTGTATTAATAGTAGCCTCCTGAAGTGTTATATACAGAAGGAATCTGAGGCCATGCCCAGGCTCAGGAGGAGAGAGTGCCATGATTGATTACTAATTTCTGTTGTGGCAGAAGGAGAGAGAATAGAGGGAACTATACCATGTGTTTACTTCACCTGTCTGAGCATAAAATAATAAATGGATGTGTTTGGGGCATGTGACACACAAATGACACAATATATACTCTTCTGCTTTCAATGAGAGAGATATTAATTAATTATTTCTGAGGTGTAACTCATAAATATATACCCCCACCCCCATATTCATCAAGAACACAAATGCTGGTTTTATTTTCTCTAGTGGTTGGAAATAGAACATTTTCTTATTCAGACCATAGGTGGTTTCATTTGGTATCATGCAGAGTGGTGCCAACAGGCTAAGGAAACCTCTTCTGACTCCCTTCTATCTTGTTGGACTCATCATGGAGACCTCACTGTCTTTCCTTCAGCAGGGGCAGTCTATAAGGACAAATGTCATTCTGTAACCTATGAGTTAAGATTTACCTGTAGCGGGGTGCCTGGGTGGTTTGGTCAGTTAAGCATCTGACTTCAGCTCGGGTCATGACCTCATGGTTCGTGGGTTTCAGCCATGCATCTGGGGCTCTGTGAGGATAACTCAGAGCTTGGAGCCTGTTTCAGATTCTGTCTCTCTGCCCCTCCCCTGCTTGCAGTCTGCCTCTCTCTCTCTCTTTCTCTCAGAAATAAATAGACATTAAAAAAATTTTTTTAAAAAGATTTACCTGTAACATTAGAGCCAAACCTTCTTTAGATTACCCTAAGTTATACATTCAAGCTTGTTTTGAATAGTGTTTGGATATAGTAAGCTCTCAATGAGTATTTCATGAATGCATTAATGCGACTTTTTCACAGCCTATTTCCATTAATGGGATACTTCAGCAGCCTATTTTCATTGGAGCAAAATGTTGACACACTGGGCTCTTCTCAGGAAAGTTGGAAACCCCTCAGCCACATAAAAGCTACTACATGGAGCAGGTCAGTTATCTTCAAAAAGGTAAACTTAAACTAGATATCAGAGCCAATATAACATGGAGGGTCCATCATTCTGCACAGATCACCTCTCATAATTCCTTTTCAGTTAACTCAAGCAGAATTAGTTGCACGAGGGAATTGTGTTTGCACATCAGGCTTAGCTCAGCTTGACAAACATTTTTAATTAGAACTTACTCTGGAGGAGCCTGGGTGGCTCAGTAATTGAGTGTCCAACTTTTGGTTTCGGCTCAGGTTATGATCTCATGGTTCCTGGGTTTGAGCCCCACATTTGGTTCTGTGTTGACAGCAAAGAGCCTGCTTGGGATTCTCTCTGCCCTTCCACTGCTCTCTTTCTGTGTCTCAAAATGAATAAATAAGCTTAAACTAAAAAAAAAAAAGAACTTACTCTGTGGCATGGTTTCTTAACCTTGGCACTATTGACATTTGGATTGTCTATTTCTTTGTTGCACAACACCATCCTGTGCATTGTAGGGTGTTTAGCAGCATCCTGGGCCTCTGCACACCCAAACCATCCCATCAGTCTTGATAATGTTTGCAGACATTGTCCAATGCCCCCAGGAGTAAAATCACTGCTTTGATATGTTTGCATGCTTGAGAATTGTTGCTCTACGCTCTCACCTTTGTAAATAAACCTTCCTTGAATGATTCTATTTTAAGTATGACATCTGTATCCTGTTAGAATTATGGCTGATGCACAGTGTGTGCAAAGCTAAATGAACTCAATGTTCATTGTGTAAGGTACAAGGAGAGATAAGTATTTGGTCTTATAGTATTTGGTTAACTTATAACTTAAAAAAATCCCTTTGCCTAGTAGAATGTGTATTTGAAGTGCTAAATCTGGAATTAGGTAGAATGTTTAGACAGCTACAAAAATATTCAAGATATGTGATTAAAAATACCTCAAATAAGGTTTCTCCATGAAATGAATGGGGAAGAGCTGTGCAGGGAGATTGATCCCCTCATCCCTGAGGATGTTTAGAGGAATCCCCAGCCTGTTGTCCCCAATAACAATTAGATGTGTTTACCTCTATAGTCTATGGATATACTTATTTTTTATAAGAAACATATGGGAACACTGACCTAAACTAATTCATTGACAATAAGGACAGTACAGATGGGCTGGATTTTCAAAACACTGAAGGGCAAGCTTGATTTTACTGGATGGTTACTTAACGTGGTGGTAAGAGACAGTGATGGGTCAAGAATGACTCATGTATTTGGTTACTCATATAAAATGGCGATTTTGCCAATTAAGACTGGAAACAGCAAAGGAACAGTGTGGGTAGTGGTTCTCACCGTGTGTTTTCCAGATTGGCATCATCAGCATCACCTGGAAACTTGTTAGAGCTATAAGTTCTGATACCCTAACCCAACCTATTGAATCAGGGACTCTGGGGGTAGGGCACAGCAATGTGTTTTAATAAGATATCCAGGTGATTGTGATGTTTGATAGAGTTTGAGAGCCTCTGAGATAAGGTAATCATTTCCATCTCAGATTTGTTGAGTGTTCCAGAAGGACGTTCATGTGGATACATGCCAAGTGGCAAGTCTACTATCAATCTCACTGTGGTCAGCCATATGCATGTATTTGGGGGGGAGGAGGGGGGAATGGTGAATGAAGATGTCAGGATGCCTTTTTTCCCCTCTCTCTTTCCTCAGGAGAGAAGATAGGTCATAGGGAACATTTCCTTTAAGAAAATTACACAAGGGGTACCTGGGTGGCTTAGTCGGTTGGGCGTCCGACTTCAGATCAGGTCATGATCTCACGGTCCGTGAGTTCGATCCCTGCATCGGGCTCTGTGCTGTAAGTTCAGGGCCTGGAGCTTGCTCTGGATTCTGCATCTCCCTCTCTCTCTGCCCCTCCCCCACTCACACTCTGTCTCTATCAACAAATGAATAAATGTTAAAAAAAATAAAAAAAAAGAAAATGACAGAAAAACATGAATAAGTGATGGTTATGGAGTTTATATTTCACTCTTTTTTTTTAATTTAAATTTTAGTTAACATACAGTGCAATATTGGTTTCAGGAGTAGAATTCAGTGATTCATCACTTACATAAAATACCTAGTGCTCATTACAACAAGTACCCTCCTTAATAATAATCATCCATCTAGCCCATCTCCCTCCCACTTCCCTCCATTAACCCTTAGTTTATTGTCTATTGTTGAGTTTCTTGTGATTTGTTTCCCTCTCTTCTCTTTTTTGTCCCCCTCCCTTCCCATATGTTCATCTGTTTTCTTAAATTCCACATATGAGTGAAATCATATGGCATTTGTCTTTCTCTGATTGACTTATTTTGTTTAGCCTAATACACTCTAGCTCTATCCACGTCATTGCAAATGGCAAGATTTCATTCTTTTTGACAGTTGAGTGTTACTCCATCGTACCCCTTTGAATCTGTATTTTTGTATCCTTTGGGTAAATACCTAATAGTGCAATTGCTGGATGATAAGGTTGTTCTATTTTTAGTTTATATTTCAGTCTTAAGGCTACTCTTCTTTCTTACCTCTGGAGTTCTACTGACTAATTAGTGGATTTATGTTCATACCTTTCTACTGCTGTCTTTTCATAATTACTATGTCTTCCATAATTACTAAATGGCTAAAGAACTTCCTACACACTATTCTCAAGTAGAAGCAGGGATGTGCACACACATTGGAATGTACTTTGGTACCATCTTCACTCATCACTAGGTGTCAGGAACAACGAAAGGGTAAAGGCGGGAAGGGAGAAGTGGTGAGCAAACTTGCCTGCTTCCTCTCCTCCCAAAAGGTTTCTATACAAGAGTCATCAATGACCATGGGGCCCAAATTTGGCCCATGACCAGTTTTTGTGAACAAAATTCTATTGGAACGCTACCATGCCCATCAGTCTACACGTTGTCTGTGGCTGCTTTTTCACTACTGAGCAGAATTGCGGATCTGTGACAAGCAGAGTACAAACTGCAAAATCTAAAACTCTCTGGCCCTTTACAGAAAAAGTTTGCTGACTTCTGCTTTAGACCAGTAGTTCTCAAAGCTCACCTTGCATCAGAGGCCCCAGGAAGGCTTTGGAAGCAGAGGGCTGTACCCTCCAGAGTTTCTAATTCAGTAGATTTGGGGATATAGCCTGGAAATTTGCATTTCTTACAAGTTTCCAGGTGATGCTGATGCTGCTGATCTGGGGACAACACTTTGAGAACTACTGATTTCTGTAGTAAATTTAAGCCATCGGGACACCCATGCTTAGATCAAAGCAACAAACTACCTTAGCTACAAGTTCAAGGGATTGTTTCAGCTTCTGGCTCTACCTCAGCTTGGACTATCACTCTTATGAAACTCCATTTTCATCCTATGAGCTTTCTTTTTCTGTTTTCCCTCTTTTCCCAGGGCTTTGAGATAGTAAATTAATTAATTAATTAATTAATTCAAATAAATCCAGGGTACTTGGGTGGCTCAGTTGGAAAAGCATGTGAGTCTCGATCTTGGGGTCATGAGTTCAAGCTACATTGAGTGTAGAGATTACAAAAATAAATAAATAAATAAACTTAAAAAAAAAATAAACCTGACAGTCTTCTTATTGTCCTGAGATGAAATATGTTAACATTTTGGCATCTAGCTCTTTTTAAGAATTAGTAACTATTTTAATCAATATTTTTTTCCCTTTTGCTTTACTCCTGTATCTATTTACCCTATTCCTGTACCATATCAAATAAATAATTTGAAGCCACAACTTTTGTCTTCCTTATTTGAGTAACAGCTGCAAAAGACAGGGAAACATTTTTGTTTTTGTTCTTGTTTTTTATCAATCAGAGATGTGATTACATATATCATCTTAAAGTGAGATTTAGGGAGAAGTTGAGATTGGATCCAATAGACATGGGTTACTTTCTCCATCTTGATGAGTTGGGCCTTTACAAAATTGTTTCATTATTTTGTTAGAAGTTCTGTGACTTATAACTAGAATAAGTTCAATGATAAAAGCTTTTGTAATATCCACCATTCAGAACTATCCATGTGGCTGTTTCCTTTCATTCTTATAGAAGTGTATACAGACTGCCTACGAAGAAAAGCTTGGTATAATTTAATTTTTAACTTTAAGCTCATAGGAAGTAGGGCTATATTTTATTACATGACCAGCTACCAATAAAGAACTATATCCACCCAATTGCTTAATAAACATGCAACAATATTTCTATTCCCCCTTTTCTCATACTATGCTTAGCAAGGTCCATGGTGTGTGGGATAAAGTACCAAGGGATAATGAGAGTTTATAAATCAGTTTATTTCTCCTACTTTCTTTCTGCCTTGAAAAAAAGTAAAATTGGTAGTAAGGAAATCTATGAACTCATCATCCAACTTTCTAAAAACCTGAAACTCAGGCCCTGATTAAGTCATCATCCAAGTTTTTAAAAACATGAAAATTGATGGACCGTTTGAGTGAAGAGTAAGGAAAACAACGACCCAATCTATAAATTGCTCCGCCAGAATGAAGTATTACCAGCCACTTCTTAAATATGAAATGTACCAGTACTGGTTCCATCCATTTATTATAGATTTTATGCCTCAAATATATTCATAATGTATTACAATGCTGAAGTTCATTCCTCACTTGTTTATATATTTAATATTTCTCCCCCAGAAGATTTGAACATGGCTAAAGGCAAAGTTATATTTCTCCTTGATAATAATAAAATAATAAAGTGTTACACATAAAGGAAGTTTACTCTGAATTTATGGCCTAAGCCCTGCTGTATTTCATGGTGCAGTAATGATGCTCTTGCTCACTTGATATAGTGACTTCCTTCAGTATCATTACTTTTCTGTCTTAGGTCCTGGTAGTAAAAAGTCATCTTTTCAAACTTGGCACTTTCAGATCTTGATAATTCAAGATGATACACTTTCAGAAAAACAGATACCCTGAAGAATACCTTAGGAACACCAAATATCTCTAATTATTGTGTTTTTGACTTAATACTAAATAGGAATAATATGACTAGTGTAAAATAGCAGAGTTGTTTCTGCTTCAAGTGCACTGACAAAGCTATTCTGTGGTGTTAGAAGGTAGAATGGCCACTCTAGTTGTACCTGGAAGGGAGTTAGTCACTTGAAAAGGGTATGAGGGGTCTTCTGAGGTACTGTCAATATTCTGTTTCTCAGTCTCAGGGCCTGTTTCATGAATGTATTTATCTTATGAAAATTCATCAAGCCATAGACTTATCATCTTGGTCCTTGATTTGTGTTAAACTTTAATAAAACTGTTTATTAAATAAGGAAAAGTATAATAAATTAGGGTGACTCGGAAAAGCAGTTATGCTTTATTTATAGTTAAATTTTCATGTGTAAAAGCTATCTTTGAATTTAGAAAATATGCTGAAACTTTTGTTTGTATTGCCTGAAGAACATGATTTTTTTTTTTTTTTTTTTTTGGTGCCTGGACATACCTTCTTCTAGTTATTGCCTCTGGGACTTGAACATTCCCCCTTGCTGCTGATATTACTTTTATTGTGTTATGTTCAGTTAGGACAGCTGTCCCTGAAAATGCAGCAAGAGCTTTTATTTCCCCCCTTTTATAAAATGTATTACAATTTGAAAGTTCTTAGGCATGACCCTGGAAAGATGCTGATCATATCTATTCCTCCAGCTTACTTCTGTTACTTGAAAAAACACTTTAGGAACAAAACATTACATATATATATGTATATATTATATATTTTCATTCCATACTAGGATATATATATATATATGTATATGTATGTATATATATGTATATGTATATATGTGTGTGTATAGTGTATATATATATGTATACACACACACACACACATAGTATTTTCATTCCATAATATAGGCCTGGGAAGGATAACAAGTATTATCTATTGACATTTCTGTGTAAGAGTTTATCAGATCCTGTCCTATGATCTCACAGTCAGCTGATGGCAGTTCACTACAGAAGTTACATAATAGGTTGTTTGAGCTGAAGATAGAAAAGTCCAGTGTGGGTGGGGTCATTTTGTATTTGGGTGGGGGCATGCTTCACATTTTAACTGAGTACCACAAAACCTGATACTGGCTGTCTGTGACTGCATTTTGGTAATCCCCTCACAAGGAGTTCCTACAGATTGGGAAAGGGAGCAGGGCAGAGGGGTGAAGATGGACACTGGAGTTGGCTCATGCAGGTGCTTGGTCAGCACTGATGTCTGAGTGCCAATAACAACTCCTTCCCAATATGCATGCTTGGCTACTCCACATGCCCAGGCCTTCCAGATGGACAAATGATGGAATGATTCAGCCCATAAAATTAATAAAACCACCTGATAGTAAATGACATCTATAGATCTAGATTGGATTTCTGCAAATGAGTGTGTCTGTTTGCATGGAAGGCACTTAGGCATGCATTCATTATGATTATAATGCTAATATAAACCTTTCCACAATTCCAAATATGAAAACCAAGCAGCCAAAATATACATATGAAAACATTATGTTAACATAACATTTCTTTATTTGTTGAGAATGAAATTTCTAAATGTCACAATTAGAGTTCATATTAAGTCTGCCTTCTATCTCCTCTATAATCTCCTTTCTAAAAATTCTTGGGTGAAAATAAACACCTGGAGAAATTTTTATTAACTTTCCTCAGAAAGCAATTTATTTCTTAATAATATGGTAGAGAATAGTGTCCCTGAAATAAACCTATTGATTATATTTTATAAATTTCTAGAAGCTAAAGAGAAAAAAACCCAGGGGGGTCAATAAATCTGATAGTTTGTTGCTGAATCCTACAGAGAATGCACTGGATATCTCTTTGTGGAGAGTGCTTCTTGTTTAGAATCCACGAATATTATTTTGCATGTGAAAAGTAAAACCCAGAGTATCCTAATTTAACCTATGGAAACAATTAATAGCCCATTTACTGGGCTAAAGAGTAATGAGATTGTGAATCCAGAACAATTCTTTGGTACTGGTTAAAAATATTGATCTTAAAGCTTATTTCAAATAAAGCAAAGACCAGGCTATAAATAAAAAGAATAAGAGTGCCTTGATCATATCAGGAAAAAGAAAAAAAAAAAAAAGATTAGGAATCAGAATGTTTGAGGCCAAACTCTGCCATTTTCTAGTTCTAAGACTAGGCTCATAACCAATCTGAACACTAGCTTTCCCATCTTTAAAATTAGGATAAAACTGCTCAACTGAGATAAGACATGTAAATGTGGTAAAAAATTATAAAGCCCTTTAGCAGCTCTAATTGTGATAGATTCAGAAATACCAAGCACCCACTACGCTTTGTGCCCTTGACAATCCCAATGAAGCAGCCTGGAAGGGAGGGAGTGTGTTTAAGCAATCTGCTACTTGACAAGGCTTCCTTCATTTGAGAATGGATAGTCTTGACGAAGTCTTTTTTAAAGAGACATGCACAGCAAGGCTGGGCTTATTCCATAGGCTTTTTTTTTTCTTTTTTAAATTTGTTTTCATGTTTATTTATTTATTTTGAGAGAGAGAGAGAGAGAGAGAGAGTGAGACAGTGAGAGAGCGAGAATCCCAAGCAGGCTTTGTGCTGTCAGCGCAGAGTCTAAAGTGGGCCTTGATCTCATGAACGGAACCTAGAGATCATGACCTGAGCCAAAATCAAGAGCCAGTCACTTAACAGACTGAGCCACCCAAGCTCTCCTATTCCACAGATTTTGACAAGGGGAAGGAAGGAAAGAGCCAAGCATTCGTTAGCCCTTCCATCTGGCTCCATGTCTTGTTTGCTAAGTTGTCTTTACTGGAAAGTAGAAGATAGTGGCTGCTTAGTACTTCAAATGAGATGAAAAAGTATAACTAGATGTCATCTGTGTTGGTTATTTCAAATATAAATGAGGAAATCAGATCCCCTGTCTAGGAGGTGAGACCGAGAATAAGTATTTGATGGTGTGTGGTGATAGTTAGGTGTGGGAGTTTGCAGGGTGCTGTACCTTTTTTTTTTTTTTTTTTTTTTTTTTATTTTAACGTTTTTTATTTATTTTTGGGACAGAGAGAGACAGAGCATGAACGGGGGAGGGGCAGAGAGAGAGGGAGACACAGAATCGGAAACAGGCTCCAGGCTCCGAGCCATCAGCCCAGAGCCTGACGCGGGGCTCGAACTCACAGACCGCGAGATCGTGAGATCGTGACCTGGCTGAAGTCGGTCGCTTAACCGACTGCGCCACCCAGGCGCCCCAGGGTGCTGTACCTTTAAAACAGGTCAAGGAGGGAGGCTGCATCTGAAGAAGGCTAAGGAACAAGTTTGGGTAATTCTGATTATTACCTAATGTTATCCTGAGTAGAAAATAAAGAGACATTGTTGGCAAACGCTTCAGACTCATATCTGTCCCTTGGAACTATGAACCTTTTGTTCTTGATGTATAAACATATTAGTTTGGGACTTGGCAGGGAGAAAGAGCTCCTTCCTGACCTTTGTCAACAATTCCCCTAAAATATCATTTCTAGCATATAACAAGTGACATCTTTGATTATTCAGTATCATCTCCCTTTTTCTTAACCTATTCCAAATAAGTTGTTGGTGAAGACCGTCTTCTGGACTGCAGACTTCTGACCTCTCACCGTATCCTCCCACGACAGAAAGAGAGCTAAGAAGCCCTCTACAAGCTTTTTTATAAGGGCACTAATTGCATTCATTAGGGCTCTATCCTTATAACCTATTTCCCAAAGGTACCTCCTCCCCATACTATCACATTGGGGATTAAAATGTCAACATATGAATTTTTGGGGGACTTTGGAGGGACACATTAAGTCCATAGCAATCCATAAATTGGATTGCTGTGTCATATGGTAAGTGCTTAACTTTGTAAGAAACTGGCAAATGATTTTTTCAGAGTAGCTATATTATTTTGCATTTCTATTAGCAATTTATGAGTTTCTCTTGCTCTGCATCCTCACCAACGCTTGGTATTATTAGTATTTTTTATTTTAGCCATCCCAAGGATTATTTGGTGATGTCTCAATGTGGTTTTAATTTTCATCTCTCTAATAGTTAATAATGTTGAAGATCTTTTTATGTGCTTATTTGCCATCTGTATATCCCTTTGGGTGAAGCGTCTGTTCAATTCTTTACATCTTCTAATTGAGTTGTTTCTAGTATACTGTGGAGTTTAGAGAGTCTTTAGTACTCTGGATACAAGTCCTTTATTGAATAATTGATTTGTAAGTATTTTCTCCTAGTCTGAAGCTTGTCTTTTGCATTTTCTTGACAGTGTCTTTAGCAGAATAAAACTTTTTTTTTATTTTGATGAACTCCAATTTATTTATTCCTTTCATAGATCTTGTTTTTGGTATCATGTCTAAGAATTCTTTGCCTAACTCCAGGTTACAGAGATTTTCTATATTCTTCTGAGAGTTTTATATTTTTATATATTGAATTTAGATATGATACATTTTGAGTTAACTCTTGGATAAGATATGAGGTTTAGGTCAAATTCTTATATATATTCTTTAGCATATTGATGTCCAATAGTTCTCTTACTGTTTGTTGAAAAGAACACCCTTCATGGAATTTCTTTGGCATTTAGTCAAAAATCCATTGGCCATATCTGTTTGGGCCAACTTCTGGGTTGTCTGTTCTGTTCCACTGATTTATGTGTCTAGCTCTCTCTGCTAAGACCACACTATCTTGATTACTTATATAGTAATCAGTAGTAAGTCTTAATATCTGGTACAGTGATTTCTTCAAATTTATCATTCTTTTAAAAAAATTTAGCTATTCTTTCCTTTCCATATATATTTTATTTATTTATTTTAATATATGAACTTTATTGTCAAATTGGTTTCCATACAACATCCAGTGCTCATCCCAAAAGATGCCCTCTTCAATACCCATCACCCACCCTCCCTTTCCTCCCACCCCCCATCAACCCTCAGTTTGTTCTCAGTTTTTAAGAGTCTCTTATGCTTTGGCTCTCTAACCTCTTTTTTTTTTCCTTCCCCTTCCCCATGGGTTTCTGTTAAGTTTCTCAGGATCCACATAAGAGTGAAAACATATGGTGTCTGTCTTTCTCTGTATGACTTATTTCACTTAGCATAACATTCTCCAGTTCCATCCACATTGCTACAAAGGGTCATATTTCATTCTTTCTCATTGCCACGTAGTATTCCATTGTGTATATAAACCACAATTTCTTTATCCATTCATCAGTTGATGGACATTTAGGCTCTTTCCATAATTTGGCTATTGTTGAGAGTGCTGCTATAAACATTAGGGTACAAGTGCCCCTATGCATCAGTACTCCTGTATCCCTTGGGTAAATTCCTAGCAGTGCTACTGCTGGATCATAGAGTAGGTCTATTTTTAACTTTTTGAGGAACCTCCACACTGTTTTCCAGAGCAGCTGCACCAGTTTGCATTCCCACCAACAGTGCAAGAGGGTTCCCGTTTCTCCACATCCTCTCCAGCATCTATAGTCTCCTGATTTGTTCATTTTGGCCACTCTGACTGGTGTGAGATGATATCTGAGTGTGGTTTTGATTTGTATTTCCCTGATGAGGAGTGACGTTGAGCATCTTTTCATGTGCCTGTTGGCCATCCGGATGTCTTCTTTAGAGAAGTGTCTATTCATGTTTTCTGCCCATTTCTTCACTGGATTATTTGTTTTTTGGGTGTGGAGTTTGGTGAGCTCTTTATAGATTTTGGATACTAGCCCTTTGTCCGATATGTCATTTGCAAATATCTTTTCCCATTCCGTTGGTTGCCTTTTAGTTTTGTTGATTGTTTCCTTTGCTGTGCAGAAGCTTTTTATCTTCATAAGGTCCCAATAGTTCATTTTTGCTTTTAATTTCCTTGCCTTTGGGGATGTGTCAAGTAAGAAATTGCTACGGCTGAGGTCAGTCCATATACATTTTAGAATTATTTTGTCTCTATATACAAAAAGCCCTGCTGGGATTTTTATTGGAATGCAGTAAGTCTATAGATAAATTTGAGGAAAATTGCTATCTTTACTATGCTGAGGCTTCAGATCTTTGAACATGGCATGTCTTTCCACATGTTTAGATCTTCTTTGATTTATTTCATTAGCATTTTGTAGTTTTTCATATATAGATCTGGAAAATGTTCTGTTAGACTTGTACCTATTTCATTTTGGAGGGAGCTATTGTAAATAGTATTGTTTTTAAGATCAGTTTTCAAACATATATTACTAATATGTAGAAATGCCATGGATATTTTTGTGCTTACTCTGTATTTTGTGATCATCACTTGTCTTAAGAATGTTTTTACAGACCTTTTCATTTTTCTCCAGATGGGCCTGTTGAAATTTTAATCTTTTTCAAAGACCTTTCTTCAATACAAATCCTTTCTGGATCCTTTCCAGTTTCCCTTACCAGATGTGATTTCTCCCTCCATTAAATACACAAATCATTTTGTCATCCCGTGTTACGTGTCTATTTTCCCTCATGTTATGGCGAATTAGGCACTTCACTTACTCCTCCAGTATAATATGGGGATTATTTTGATGTTTCTTCTCACTCTGGGATATTGCAAAATTTCCTAATCTTTTTAAACCTCTGGTGTCTTTTCTTTTATAAAATGGAAGTAATGATAACTATTCCATTGGCTTATTGTGAAGATAATGTGTTAGGGGCTCAATAAATATTAGTTTCTTTTTTGCCCTTTCTCTGGAGTTATACATTCTTGAGAACCTATTGCAATATACTTGCTTGAGTCCTCTGCAGTGCCTAGGATGGAGTAGGCCTTTACAGACATGTGTATAATTGTATTGACAGAACTTTGCATAGGGTAAGACATACCCTCTGTGCTTAGAAAACTCTTGTCTTTCAATGCTTCATAGTTTCCATGCCAAATGTTAATGTTACATGATAGTGAGGATCTTTAGGAAATTAGCCAACCTGCAGCATTAACATAAGCAAGCCATGTGGAAAAAAGTTCTCTAAGCCGCTATTTAATAAACTAAAGGGAAGTCACCATAAACTGGGTAGGAGTTTAAGGGTAGAGGAGGCAAGAGAAACAGAAATAACCAAAAGAGCAAATTTAACAGCAGCTGAAGAATGGAGGGAGTATGAGACAGACTATCAGACAGAGATCACTTTGGGATTTCAGGTGGAAGAAGCAAGTGGGGGAGTATCAGACACCTTAGATTAGAGGATATAAGGGAGAAGAGTCGTTTCTCACCACCACCGGTTACTACGGAGTTCCCTGGTGGGGTTGCCATTCTTGTTAATGCAGTCTGGAGGCTCTGAGGCTACCTCGCAGGCACAATATTAAGCATGCCTGTTATGCACTACAAGATTAACAAGAATGACTTTCACACTCAGAACATCACTTTGAGTCCCTTGATACCCATTCAAGTTAACTAGTGTCTTAGCTTGGGCTGCTGTTGCAAAAATATCATAGAATGGGTGGCTTCAAGAACAAACTGTTCTCACATTTCTGGAGGCTGGAAGTCCAAGATCAAAGTGCCAGCAGATCTGGTCAGGGAAGAGCCCACGTCCTACCTTGTAGACAGGCATCTTCTCGCTGAGTGTCATGTGGCCAAGAAAGAGATCATCTTTCTCTCTTTTTTTTTCCTTACAAGTGCACAACCTGCAGGGCTCCACCCCCATAGCCTAATTATTCCCCAAAGGCCTCACATCCAAACACAATCACAATAGGGATTGGGCTTCAACATACGAATGGCGGTGGGGGTGAGGGGGGTGGATGGGCACACGTTCAGTCCATTGAAATGAGAAAGAACAGTCTTTTGCAAAAACTGTTGTTATCTAAATCTTTATTAGCTGGGTTTATCTGTGAATGGAAAAGGAAAAGGAGGAAAATATTTCAGGGATCATAACATCTACGTAGAGACTACGTTTCATCTGTGAGTGTATGTAAGCAGCTTGTCTAAGAGCAGGTGGCATTTTTAGGCGTGTCCAGTAGGGCGCACTAGGAGGCCAGGGAAGGGACTGCACCACAAACTGCAACCTCCCATCACTGAGTGAAAGGTACATTCGTAAAAGGTACATTTAACTGAGTTTATTGTGACAGTCAATGCAGAATTACCCAGATGAGGACAGGAAAATATTGGGATAGGAAATGGTGAGAGTGAGCAACCAGGTAAATGTCACAGATTCAGGAATTTCTGGAATATTATTAAATGATACCATTTAAACATTTAATCTTTGTATGTAGACTGAAAAATACCCTCCAAAGACTCACTGGCTTTGTTCCTAAAATAAGTTACAGTAATTTTATTCTTTATAATATGAACCTGCTGCATACTAGGTAAGATGTTTTCCAGAGCTATTGGAAATGGCCACATTTTTACTTTATTTCATCATTTCAGGAAAGGATGAGGATAGTATTTCAAAACTGACACTATCTGTCTTTCTTGTTGTCTCTGGTTATGAACAAAGGGGGCTATAACAGTGTCTCTGGCAATGAATGTGTGTAGTCATTTTCTAAATGCAATGCAGCAGCCTCAAGAATTACTAATAGACATACCAACATGTTAACTGGACCTCCCTCCCACCATCTGTCCCCCGCACTCCACGTAACTACTAACTGTCACAGCTGAGAAACCTGTTGGTTCCTCTTGGCTTGGGGCAGATGCTCTCAGGGGACTACTACCCCTGCTTTAACTGAGTGCCCGCAGGGGTACGGCCCCTGCAGGAAGGCACGGCCAGTTTAAACTGCTCAATTACCAGCTTCGTCTGCCCCACACTAGAAAAAGCAAAGTTGTATAAGGAAGAATGTTTACTGCTCACACGAAGACATCCAAACATTAAACATACTAACAACATCTAAACCAGGAATATATCATATAGAACTGCGTGTCTTGATGCAGCCACATGTTAATTATATCTAAAGCAGTTTTCTAATTCTAAAGCCAGAGCGAAAGGCAATCATAAAATACAGTGGAAAGCACTGAGGACTTCAGTCATGTTGCAATATGCAGTTTGGGGGCTTAGAGATCACAGTCTATACATTGAGTTGTAAGTATTAATTGTTTAGCTAGATCAATGCTTGAGAGAAGGAAAAAGTGAGGTCAATCTGAGCTCAGTGCCTTTTTTTCACAGCTTTGGCTCACCAAGAAAGAAATAGGAAGAAAACCCAGAAGGGAGCTGTTGTATCAACACCTCTTTCTAAACACTCCATTCTTTTCTCACTGAAGTGAAATGTGATCTTAATCACATACTGACTGATTACAATTCAGGTCTGTGTGTAGATTTGAATTTGTTCCAATGATTTATCTGCCTAGTACCCTGCCACCACAACACTGTTTAAACTATCCCTTGTTACTCATTTGAGCATGTTTATTTCTTATTAATAAACACATATAATACCATGTGCCAAAATTACTTTTTTAGTGATTTATAACTATTAAATCATCTCGTCAAATAATCCTATGAAGTGGGTCCCATTATTGAGTCCATTTTATACATTATGAAACTGCAGAATCAAGAGGAGTGACATAAATTCTAGATCCCTCAGCCCATATTCAGTGGAAATATCAGTGTCCCTGCAAGATTTTCAGGAATTCCAAAGAGTTCAAATTCTCATGGTAAGTTTTTGGTCCAATTTTATGTTTCTTGCAAACTCTTAATTTCAATAGTGTTTCCTTTAACAGAGCTGTTTTCTGCTCTCTGTCTTGTTCCTCCCAAGGTAAGAAAAACACCTATTATTTTTTCTTGATGTCCGTAAAACACTCTTATTCTCACAAGGCTTTTTACGTAACAGTCAAATTGACAGAAGGCTTTGCAAAATGGGCAGCTATTATTACATATCCACATTGAAATATCCTTCAGTTCATTCTTGTGTATGTCATTGTCTATTTCTCCAGTTTCTAGTCTCTTGCCTCTTTTCCTTGTCTCTCTCTTTGCTTTGCTTTTTCCTGTTCCCTTATTCTATACCCACCATACCAATACACACACCTCTTCCCTCTTTTGTTCTGTATTCCATCCCCTCAAATTCATATACATAGGTGTTGCCAAAATAGTAAAGTGGCCATGTCCTCTGAACTGAAATTATGCCAACTAGCATAGGGACAGAAACATCTGTAACGAATTGTCACCTTAAATAGTAATTGGCCACCTTTTCCCCCTCATGATTAAAATATTACTTGTTAAATTACATTTCTGTTTACTAAACAAAACTCATAAGTGTTACAACTGGAAGAGGCTTTTGATATCATGTAGTCTGAGTGCTCTTTCATAGACCAGTAGTTCTCAACTTGGTTGCACATTGGAATCACCTGGGAATTTTAACAATTACTAATGCCTGGGCATATCACCCAGATATTCAGATTAAATTAGTTTGGGTGTTTTCTGGCTATTAGAATTTTTTTTTATAAGTTCCCAGGTGATTCTAATGTGCAGTCAAGTTGAGAATCAGTTACAGATCCAGAAAAAGGAATTTACACAAGGTCAAATTATTAGCTAGGGACAGAGCTGCATTTAAATTCAGCTTGATATTTGAGACCAAATTCTATTATTTAGTGTGGTCATCTTGGGTAAGTTTCTTAACGGTTCTCTGATTTACTCTGCACACCACTTGGACTCTTGGTTTGGAGTTCAAAGTGGTGGGAGCTGGCATGGTAGACACCAAGGAGATATGTGCATGTACACGAAGTCCTATTGTTTTCTCAGTGGTCACTCCTGGCATCCTTAAAATAAATTTTCTGGGGTGCCTGGCTGGTTCGTTTTGAAGAGCATGCGACTCTTGGTCTCAGGGTCATTAGTTCGAGCCCCACATTGGCAGTAGAGATTACTAAAAAAAAATTCTGATAAATAAAATTATTTAATTACTATGATACAAACAAGGATTCCTTAAGCCAGGTGCACAAAGGGAAGAGAAAGGAGTTAAGGAAGGGTTAATAGAGAACAGTTGTTTTCAATATATTGAAAAGCTTCTTATAATAGTTTTCTATTGCTGTGTAATGAATCACCAAACTCAGTAGCTTAAAACCTCACCAATTTATTAGCTCACAGTTTAGTAGGTCAGAAGTCTGGCAAGGCAGGCTGGATTCCCCACTCAGAGTATCGCAAGGCTAAAAGCAAGATGTTGACTACATAAAGTTCTCATCTGAAGGTTCTGGGAAAATTCTTCCAAGTCCACTCTAAAACATTGGTAAAACTCAGTTCCTTTTAGCTCTAAGACTTAAAGCCTCATTTCCATGCTGGCTGAAATAAGCTCCAAAATATCCCCTACATTCCTTGCTACAGGGTCCCTTCGATCTTCAAGCCAGTGCTTCCATGCTGGTCAATTATTTCTTGAGCTTTGAATTTTTGATTTCTGCCTTTGCTACTTGTCAAAGAAAATGCTTTGTTTTTAAAGGGCTCATGTGATTAGATAAGGCCCATTTGATAATCTCCTTATCTTAAGGTTGACTGACTTGGGATCTTAATTACATCTATAAAATCCCTTCACATCAATACCTAAATTAATGTTTGATTGAAAAATTGGAAGAAAGTGTGTGTACACCAGGGCCTGGGGATCTTAGGGCCATCTTAAAATTCTGTCTACTACATCCTATTCAAGATTCATATTTGGTTGAGAAGCTTTTTATTCCATAATCCATCTTCAATTCTGAGAGCAACATTACAGTATTTTTGAAAGGCTTTTATGATATGCTGAATAAAGAGCAAATCTGTTGAATGAAATAAACTAACCAGTCCATCAATTTCATTCTCAAAACATAAGAAGTAATCGGCCTTCATTCCTGACAAATGTTAAAATGAGGAATTGTTTTCCCTTTACCAAAAATGTCCCATGGATAGGGATAGGAAGAACATTCTGGGGACAGAGGAAAAATGCACAAAAAGGCATAGAGGATGGAACCAAGTTGTTTCCAGAAACTTGAAGTAAGGATTTTAAGTTGTAGAGTGACTTGGCAAATTTATATTTTAAAAATATCCACCTAAGGTGAGGGGATGGGCTGGTTTGGGGGGAAGTTTGCAGACTGGAAGATTTATTAGAATGTTTCCAAATGGGAAGTGAGGAGGGCTGTGGTAGAGAGGGAGGGGATAATATTAAGGAGAAGAAATAAACAGGATTTACTGATCGAAAGTGAGAGAGAAAGAGGGGAAGGTCAGAACTCCCGTTTTGTGTCAGTTTTCAGTTTTCAGTTTTCAGTTGGCTGTCTCCAGAAGGGTTATAAAGGGCAGTCGGAGGTCTTGGTTGCTATGTTTTGGGGTTAAGGAAGTACAGGGGAAATGGGAAGGGAAAAACGAACCAGTGCAACCACTTTGAGGGAAGAACACGGGCTTGCTTCTCCACAATACTGGAGAGAGCTCTTCACTACCCAGGTACGCCACAACAGACAGGCAGCTGGCTCTGGCATCAGGCTTGGTTGGAGGGCTTCATTTACCTTTAGTCACCAGCTTTTTTCTCCCTTTTCTCTGACTTTAGTCATCTGTACACCTCAGCCACCTCATATCTTGGGTCAAGAGGAATAATAATTGGTTACCTACTGATTATTAATAACTAATAAAAATTGATTACTTACCTTTAGAACATTAATGATTACCAAGCCCTTATCCAAGTGCTGATTTATTTGACCCTCATCACAGTGTTATGAGGTTGGCAGGGCAGTGAAGCCACGAGGGAGTTATTATTACCCTGATTTTACAAATAAGGAAACTGAGGCACACCTATTCAAACGAAGAGTCAGGATTTGAGAGTTGAATACTGGTCTGTCTGATTTTAAAGGCAATGCTCTTAGGGGCACCTGGGTGGCTCATTTGGCTGTCTGACTCTTGATTTCGGCTCAGGTCATGGTGTCACAGTTCATGGGTTCAAGCCCCGCATCGGGCTCTGCACTAACAGTGTGGAGCCTGCTTGGGATTCTCTCTCTCTCCTTTCTGCCCCTCTCCTGCTTGTACTCCCTCTCTCAAAATAGGTACATAAACTTAAAAAAAAAAAAAAAAAGCTCATGCTCTTAGCCACCGAATTACAGCTACAATAACTTTGAAACATATAATACACCATTAGCAAGTGAAGTTTATTTTGTCATTACCAGCTATTAAAGAACACAACATACACACTTGTGCACACTTACAACATTTAGGCATGCAGACACACATAAACAGACTTGGTAATAGGAAGACCATAATTACTAGATTTATTAATATTGCAATTTAGCTTAGTAACTCCTAAATTCAGAGTAGCATAGTCAACTGGTAGAATAAGAATTAAAAAGGGATTTAGTGTAATGAGGTAGAAACAGACTAGAAATTAGGAACTCAAGTGATTTCCCCCAACCTGTCCCCACAGTGCAGACCAGCTCCAGGACCCTGGGCTAGTGACTGCTTATGTTGTCTCTGGTGTCCCCAGGTATACAATGTGACATTGGCATCCAATGATTGTTAAGACCCTTTCCAGTTGAAAAGGCAATGGTTTTAATTTATTTATTTTTATTACTTGAAGCAAGTGTACATCTATTTCCTTTTCTCTAGTATTTATTTATTTAACTTTTTGGTCTTCAGTTACTCATTTTGTTTTGAAGTCTAATTTTATAACTAATAGTTCAATAATAGTAAAATTTAATGATAATAATTATGATGATAACATTTATGAAACACTAAATTCTAGGAATATGTATTAATTATCTATATTAAATTATTTCATCCTTATAAATGTCTAAATAAATAGGAACTATTACTACGCCCATTTTGGAGATGTTGAAGCCGAAACATGGTGGGGATGGTAAGTAGCCTGTTCAAGATGCCACAGCCAGTATGTGCCCGAAGACTAAGCGAGGTAATTTGACCCCTGAATTTGTTCTTCAAACTGTCACATACTATCTTTCAATATTTTTTAGGTGCTGTGAGTGGAGGACTTACATGATAATTAGTGGATTTTATTTAATGACACATTATAACGCTGCAGAATCCCAAAATAATAAGGCTGCTTTCTACATTTCAATGGTATTTGATTTAATAAATTTCCAGCTTTCCTAACATACACATACACACACACTGTACCCTGAAGCTTTTGTATCCTGAGGCTTTTTATAGCCCAGGAGACGGATAATCTCTGGGATATTCCTTTATGAGAAAAATATAAATGTCATATTTACGCTGTGTTTTTATGTTAAGGACATTACATCTCCTCACTTTTCTTTGCCTCCTGGGAATTTAATTAAAATAATAAAAATAGAGAGAGCTACCATAGTTTGTCACATAATGATGACAGCAGAATAGAACAGCACAAAGTTAATCTCTTTTTTCCACAATGTTGCCTTATGTGCACATCCATCCAGAAACTAATGATGCCAGTCCTATCAATAAAGGGCAATAAACTCACTGCAGAATCTGTGGGATTGGCTGATTGTACAGCTGTGTTTTGAATCTCCGCTGTAAAGATCTAGAAAATACACAGCAGCACAGGAAGTTGCCTTCACTGTGGCCGTCGGTTACCATGGTTTCTGGGTCTGAAGGTAGAGTGCTGTAGCCTTAGAGGCTTCTGAGTCCAAGCCGTTACTACTAAGGCATAATACCAAATTGGAGCAATAATCTAGATAGTTCTCACAGTGTAAAGCAAAGGTGGCCTCCTCCTAATCCCAGGAATTATCTGTCTGGATAATAATTTTTAATCATTTCCCACTGTCTGAATAACATGCTGCTAGCCCTTCATGGGACATGTGAATTAGCAAGAGGTAGGCAGTACTGCGATTTTACGTAAAAATGAACTTGTGCAGAAATTTTTGAGAATTTTTTCCTCCTAATGACACCTAGAATACTGTACATATTATTTAGTGTATATTAGTTTTATATTTTTATATATTTCATAATATATGTAGGTATTAAGCCAACTGAAACATGTAAGGATAAAAATGAAACATTATAGATAGTCTCCAACTTATAAGTATATTACCCAAAGCTTATGTATGAATTAGTTGTTTAGGAACAAATAGGGCATTTTTCTGTAGAAAATAACTGTCTGGCTGATTTCCATTCTATGAGAACATATTTAGCATTACCTGCCCTTAAAGTATGTTGTGATTTTTTTTTCTGGTTTCTGGAGTCAGGAGTCTTGTTGTTATTGTTGTTCTAAGAAGAGGGAGTAGAAAAAGGCAGAAATATTGGGGCTGGGTCTATGGGAAATTCCAAGTTTCCTTATACTTCCTTCTGACTCCTCCTTATTCAGCTGGGCCTCTGGGATCCCCTGCTCAGGGTGTGAAATCCCTCTAGGTGGCCACACTGACAGGAGCCCTAAGTTCTCACAAATACTGTTCCCTAAAAGACCTACGTGTTATTCTCTCAATTCTTTTTACTTTCAGTCAAAAGCAAGCCAATGTATATGATTAATAACAAGCAGAAATCCAGATTTCTCACACATAAGGAGTATACAGGTGTTTTAAGTGGATTTTCCCCATGTTGACTTGGTAATTATTATCACAGTATTAATTTTAAAAATCTATAAACGTACAAACAGGTATAAATTTCTTATACTTATTGGTTTTAATGCAACTATAAGTTACAGCCATAAAACATTTACAAATCAAATACAAACAAAGCCAGAAAATTCAAATACCATTAGTATTATGTAATGAAGGATCTTTTGGCTAAAACTAAATAATTGATGTTGGGTTTAATAGTAGAAAGAACAATAACATCATCTGATATACACTTTAGTAGGGAACTCTACATACCAGCAAGGCTGGGTAGGAGACTGTAACAATCACCCAGGTAACAGATGACACTGGCTTGAATCAGTGTGGTGACAAGGGACATGTAAGAAGTGGGTTTCATTCTGTATATCATTTGCAATAAGGCCCACAGGATTTTCTGATAAACTGCATGTGAGGTATGTAAGAAAGAAAGGCAGTATAGCTATCCCTTGGGAGTGTAGGCAACATGGGAAACAGTTATCATTAACTAATGTGAGTATTTAATATATCATGACTTAACGAAACTTTTTGAAAGTTAAAGAAGATGCTATTAATAATTATTCTGAGAAAGGCAAAACTGCAGTATCTGGATTCAATGCATTGAAGCCTGTAGGAGGAGCTGAATTGAGGGTGAGGAGTGTTCAACATTAGGACTAACTTTTAGATATAGTAAGTTTCATAGGCCTATGGGATATCTAGAGGAGCAATTAATTGCATATAGGTCACTGTATATATGTTTCTGGGTTCAGAGAGTTCTGGATGGCAAACAAAAATGTTGGTGTCATCAGTACACTGATACTATTTAATTTCTTTTTTTAAATATCTTTTTATTTTTTCTAATGTTTATTTATTTTTGAGAGACAGAGAGACAGAGCATGAGTGGGGAAGGGGCAGAGAGAGAGGGAGGCACAGAATCCGAAGCAGGCTCCAGGTTCCAAGCTGTCAGCACAGAGCCTGATGCGGGGCTCAAACCCACGAACCGTGAGATCATGACCTGAGCCGAAGTCAAACACTTAACTGACTGAGTCACCCAGGTGTCCCAATACTATTAAATTTCTTTAAGACTGGATAAGAGAAAAAGAGGATGTGTATAATAAGATAAGAGAAGAGGCCAATGGTCTGAGTCTTGAGCCACTGATATTCAGAAGACAGGAGCATGAAGGCACGCCAAGGGCAGGTGGGAGGGGGATACTGTTAGAAGATCTTTGACCCATTTCAGGATAAATTTCTGCCTCATGTAGATTTAACCCAGAAGAATACACCTCTAACTTGTTTTTAAAAATTAACACCCTAGGGGCACCTGGGTGGCTTGGTCGGTTGAGTGTCCGACTTCGGCTCAGGTCATGATCTCACAGTCCGTGAGTTCGAGCCCCGCGTCGGGCTCTGTGCTGACAGCTCAGAGCCTGGAGCCTGTTTCAGATTCTGTGTCTCCCTCTCTCTCTGCCCCTCCCCTGTTCATGCTCTGTCTCTCTCTGTCTCAAAAATAAATAAAAACGTTAAAAAAAATAATAGTAGAAAGACGTTATTGTTGTATTTTTTAATTTCACTTGTTATTAGCTCAATCCTTTAGATTTTTGAAGATGAGAGACCATTAATTGTGTCACTTATAATTTTATTAGTTTTCCTTTTGAAAAAGGAACTAATGTTTTTTTGTTTTTATTTTTTATTTTATTTTTTTTTACCATCAATCATTCTTCTGAAGAGCCAATCAATTTAATAGTGTATCTCAAAATAAAACTATGAAAAATATTTTGTTTTAGTGGCAATGAGCTGTTATTAGTTGGCATATTAATGGGCTATTAGAACTTAGCACTTATAACAACAGAATCTGCAAAGTATATCTACTCTTATTGGGAATGGGGAAAGGGCTGCTATGAGGAAAGTTCTTATAGTTTGACAATTCTATCCCACTATGTTTCATGCAGTGACTCAGTTCTCTCATCAACATTTTCTACTTGACCAGGAGGGAAAGTCTGTTCAAATTTTTGATAGGGATTCCTATTTTACTCAGTAACTGTCAAGTACTTACAGGTATCTATGAGGCCATTCATGATTTGCTCACCTTCTTCCATGCATTATCCTTCTGACCCCAAATCCCAATTTTCCTTAAAGGCCTTTCTTTCCTTTTTCACTGTAGAATTTTATTGTCAGTCTTCTGCTATACTGTATACCACACAAAATCATGGACCATTATCTGTTTTTTTTTTCACTGATGTATTACAATAGATTAGTACCTGCAACATGTAGATACTCAATGACTATTTGTCTAACAAGTTAGTAAAGGTAATGGACAAAGTTTATTAGCACATCTAGTGTTACCCAATTGCTAAAGATAATTTTTTTATTTACTCACTTTTTACCTTCCCCCAAATATAAGAATTTTCTCTTTCCCAGTGTTATCTTTGAGATCTTATGATTCGGGATTAGGCACATGGGCAGAAAGACTAGGGAAACAAAGGAAGATGGGAGAACAGACAAAAACCACTTGCTACCTGAATGTGACAAGCTTCATGATAGTAGCAGATAGAGATTAGGCACAAAGGTTTTGGAGAATGACTCAGGGTTAAAAACCAGGAAAGACAGGCAAAAATGTTTTAAGAAATGTTGCCATGAATTAAGATATATTGTCTTTAAATTACCTTCAGTGACTTGAGCTGTTAGGGAGATTTCTTTGAATTATAAACTTGAGGTCCTTGAGGTATGCCACCTCATAATCAGAGCACATACACATTTGTCCTTTTCTTGGACTAAGTGGATTATGGGTACGAAAGTGTAAAACTGCATTGCGTTTGGTTATACATTATTGACAGTCAGAATTAAGTAAAAAGTAGATATTTCAATGACTACCTTAATTTTTTTTTTAATTTTTTTTAACGTTTATTTATTTTTGAGACAGAGAGAGACAGAGCATGAACAGGGGAGGGTCAGAGAGAGGGAGACACAGAATCTGAAACAGGCTCCAGGCTCTGAGTTGTCAGCACAGAGCCCGACACGGGGCTCGAACTCACGGACTGCGAGATCATGACCTGAGCCGAAGTCGGCCGCTTAACCGACTGAGCCACCCAGGCACCCTTAATTTTTAAAAATTACCAAGGAAATACAGAAAAATTAGAAAAAAAATTTTAAAAATACATAACTGCAGTTCTGTATAATATAATAATTCCTGAATAATATAGGTGCCCTTAAATATACTAGAGAGATTTTTCAATGAATGCAGGTTACTGTCTGGATGCCTCACCAGCTCAGAGAAAGCTCTCTGCTTTCTTTAAGAATGATTAGGGAGATCATTCCATTCTCCAGACCTAACATCAACTTTGCTCTGTTCTTAAAATAAGATTTTCCAATTGAGATTACCTTCTAGAAACTTTGAACTCTAATGCCTCCTGCAAAGATCTAATTTTATGCCTCATACCAGGCCCAGATGGAACATGTATATACTCTGGGCAAGTGAGTAATTCACTCAATAAAGCACTTCTCTGAGTTTTGTACATAGTTTAGAAAGTTCCCTAATCTTAATTTTCTTAAATTAAATTCAGGCATGTTTCCTAGAATAGCATTCCAAGCAAAATGAATGATGGTAGAACTAGGTCTATTATGATGAAGTGATATAACCTCAAGAATTAGCCTTAATATAAGTTAATGGCGTGTCTTTCTGGGTGGCAAACTTTAATGGCGGCATCACTGGCAGAAACTTCACCATTACAGAAATTGTTGCTAACCTCACTGCCTCTTCTGCCCATCTGTTCTTTCAGCTTCTTCAACCTCCAATTCTCTAGTTGCATTTGCTTTTTTTTTCTGGTAATTTTTCCACTTGCTGTCTTTCATATTTTCTTAGGGGCAAACTTGCTAACACCAAAGTATCACATGTGTGTTATTCAGGTCCTGGTAGTACATGTATTGTCTCAAGATAATTGATAATTTAAAAATCTTAGCACAATTTAGACATTTATCATGATCCTTTCCACTATCAGAACTCTACTTGCATAGGCATCCTCAGAAAAATCTCACACTGAGTAAAAATAACAGTACTTTTTTTCCTGCTTACTGTTTTACTTTCATATTAAACATATACTTTTATTTCATACTTATTTTTCCTTTTACACAAGATAAGGGCCACTACAAACTTAAAAGAGGTATGGAATAAATAAATAAATAAACAAATATGGAATAAGTTTCAGATACAGGCAAATAAACTTTTTAATACATATGCCATATGACTTGGAATAATAGAACTTAAACATGAAAAAGTCTTGAGGGATTATTTGACCCAACCATTTACTTAATGATAGAATTTACTCTACTTATAATATTTTTCCTGATGGATGACCACCTTACCCCAAATGAATATCTCTAATGAATTATTTTTTTGTAAGTCACTTCATTCTACCTCTAAAGAGCACTGTTTGAAAGTCTTTCTTAACGTAAATCTAAATATATTTCATCATAATTTCTAGTGATTAATTCCTACAAATTCTTCCCTTAGAGCCACTTCTAGTAATTTGAATTTATCAATATGTGATCTTTCTTCAAATATTTGAAGATAACTCACATTTCTAGATAAAGAAAAGGAGGTAGTATGTATTAATGGGTGGAAGGAAACAAAGGCATGAATTGACAGAACCAAAGAAAGGAAAGGAATGAGACTCAGAGCAAGACCAAAAGCATGAGATAACCTGATGCACTGGAACCAAAGAATATGTGGGAGTCCTTAAATTTACGGAATGACACTTGACCTTCAGTAAATGAAGCTGAGTGGAGTTCTGCAGAGGTAACTGTGATGTCTAAGGGAGAGCAGAATTAACCAAGTGATTAGTGATGAGAGTAGAGTGAGCATAGAAAGGGCCAGCTGATGCTTTGACAATGCAAGGTAGATTTGTCCAAGGAAAAGAGATGTTCTGTGATGGTAATGGTTCCCAACATGTAGAGGCAACTGTGTGATTGCCTAGTGAGACCATCAGGAAGTGCTTCTTCTTCTTCTTAAAGGAGGTATATGGGATATGAAAGCATCCTTATATAAATAAAGATAATGCATTTGTATTAGGATTATATTGTCCTATATTGATGTTCATGGTTGTCAAATGCACACACACACACACACACACACACACACACATTGACTGACACCAGATTGAGCAGAATTTCCTTCTTTGCCTGGAACATGTAGGTAAGCATATTCTGGTGATGTACAATCTTTGAGTCATAACCAAGCTAAACAGGCAAGGACATACATCACACCACTCTATACATCAATATGTGTGACTTTTTTTCTCCTTAAGGTCTCAAGAATACCTTCCATTTCCTTGAATTTGGCAGCCTGTAGCTTTATACCACTCAAGTCTTCTTAATCCCCAGAAGTAGGATGAGGGCTGGAGGAGACTGAAGACTTCTAATCTAAAAAAAGATCAGAAGTCGCTGGAGGACCTGGGATTACTTAATTTAGGCTATACTTAGTACTAGGTGGTCTAGGTGTTTATGATAGAAAGAACACTGGTCCCTGAGAAATATCTACATCCTAATCCCTGGAACATGTAAATGTTACCTAATATGGCAAAAAGGACTTTGCTAATGTGATTAAGAATTTTGAGATTGGGAGATTATTCTGGATCATTCCGGTTGACCCTAAACGTAATTACTCCTTAGAAGAGGAATTTTGAGATTGGGAGATTATTCTGGATCATTCTGGTTGACCCTAAATGTAATTATTCCTTAGAAGAGGAATGAAAAAGATCAGAGTCAGTACTAGGAAATGTGAGGAAGGAAGCAAAGAGGTGCAAGTGGTGTGGCCATGAGACAAGGAATGTAGGCAGCCTCTAGAAGTTGGAAGAGGCAAAGAATGAATTCTCCCATGGAGCCTCCAGAAGAAACAAGCCCTTGAAATACATTGGTTCTAGCCTTGTAAGACTTATTTTGGATTTCAGACCTCCAGAACTATGAGACGATAAATTAAAATGGTTTTAAATCCCTAAGTTAATGGTAGTTTGTTATAGCAGAACTAGGAATAAATACTAACACAGTATTTTGTATATTTTCTATTAACGTAACTTCTTCCTATGATTCTAGTATAAGAGCATTTGTTTCTACATCAAATATTCCCAAGGTTCTGTGAGAGGAAATAGGTTGGAGGAGTATGCATTCAATCACACGATAGTACATGAAACTAAATTGTATCAGTCAAGGTCCATTAGTTGCAAGGATCAAAAAGCAACTCTGACAGATTTAAGCAGAAAATTAATTTACTGAGAGGATATTGGGAACATTATTGACTGTAGGATTTGAGGAACAAAAAGAACAAGGAAGCCAGGCATCAGCCAGGACCTAAAATTTTAGTATTTCTGATGTGGAAGGGTTCTGTTAGGCTTTTATTTTACTCATTTTCATTCTAAGCCCCATCTTACACACTTGGCCTTTGGGTAGTGTTTTTGTAAAATTTTAGCTCAGGTAATGAGCCAATGACAATGATACAGTGAAAGTAAATAACTCTTGCACTTTTTGGGGGTGGAGAGGGGTGCTTCAGGGTGGCCTAGTGAATTCTGTGACTCAAGTCTAATGAATTCAATTACCATTGAAGAATATAGTACCTAAGAATATTTATACTAGGGTAGGGTAGGGTAGGGTTCATTCTGTGCCCTTCCTTCTTTCTCTTATAATCTTTATCACAAAAGCCAGACTAGGCTGGTTCTCTTATTTCTTCAACTTCTAACCTCCCAGCGCATCTCTGAAAATTCCTCAGACCTTGAGGACTCAAGCCTGTGTGTGTGTGTGTGTGTGTGTGTGTGTGCCTGTGTGTGTGCATGGGTGTGTGTGTGTGTGTGTGTGTGTGTGTGTGTGTGTACTGGGGGGATGGTTGAATTGGGAGGAGATATCCTTGAAATTTCTTTTTTATTTTTTTAAAGTTTTAATTGGAAAATACAGCATACATGAACAATATCATTATTAAATGGTTCTACCCTTATGACCTAATCATCTTCCAAAGCGCATCTTCAAATGCCATCGCATCGAGGGTTAAGATTTTAACATATAAATTTGGCAGGACACAAACATTTAGTCTATGCATACACACTAAGTCCACCAATAAAATATACTAAGCATCTATCCATTTCTCATCATTTCTGCTTCTACAACCTTGGAACAAACCAGCATCATCTTGGCTCTGGATTGGTGGAATTACTTCCTAACTGGCCTCATTCTTTCCCATCCCTTCTTTACACAACACAGTACAGCCAGAAGTTCTCATTAGAAAGAAGTTCAAATCCTTGAAATCAGTTGAAAACACTCCAACAGTTCCATCTCATGCAGGGTAAATTCCAAAGTACTTACAATGGTCTAGGAGAGCCAATTCAACATATTTCTTTGGCTTCATTTCTTGCTACTCTTTCCTTTGTATTGCTCCTGCCATGTTGGCCTCTCTGCTGTTCCATGAACAGGTCCTAAGTGCTCCTAGTTTAGGGCTTTAGTACTGGAATGCTTGTCCCTAAAGTAGCCTCGTGATCCATCTCCCAAATTCTTTTGGGTCTTTGCTCACATTCCATCTTTCCAGTGAGATTCTTTCTTGACTCCCTATTTAAAATCGTATCTCCCATTTTTAAGAGTCTTAAATTGTATTTTCCCAAACCTTCCTATAATTTTCTTAATAAGTGTACAAACTCTTCTATCCAAATAACCATAGCTTAAAAATAAATCTATCATTTATATAGTCAGTAGACATCTATTGAATGTATACCATGTATTGAATGCTGTTAGGCTCTGGATAAACTAAATGCATAAATTTTACTTTTTATTCTCCATCTTCTAGCATCACAATTTTTGGCTCAAACATTAGCAATATTATCACGATAATTTCATGCATGAGAAATTTAGACTTGGAGAGTTTAAGTAATATTTACCCAAGTTCCCATGGTTATAAATATAGAGGCAAGATTCAAATTCAGGTCTGAATCCTCAGAATCTACATCAGATTTTTATGGAAATCTTCAATGGTGTCAGATGTCCAACTTTTCTGTCTGGTGGAGAATTACACTCAATGGAGGCTTCCAAAACATGTTTGGCTCTAAAAGTGACAAGAAAGATATTTTATTAGATCAGTAGGTATGATAATCACAATATGAATGTAAAGTTGTGAGTTTTTTTGTTGTCTCAGATCTTGAATACTGATAATTGCAAAAGAAATTTCAAAAATATTTCAACTACTGACAGCCTCTCTAGAATGAGTATTTGTATTGTTGTTTTCCAAGGTGAAGTTTACTCAGAAGGCTAACTTTCAATTATATGTGCAAATTCTTTGGTTTCTAAAAAGGTATTGTATTATCCTGCCATTAGTCCAGGAAGGGTTTTAGGAAGAAATAACTCTATTATCCATCATTACCAACTTAGGCCAATTATTTCATCATATTATTCATCATATCAATTTCTGTTACTTAGGCAACCCAAGGAGAATGAGAGGGCAGAGAATTTTCAAATAGTAAGCAAAAGACATTCTGAAATATAATAGCTTCTACCATAAGTTTGACATAAATGTGTGGTTGTGTAATTGAGTGGTAAAAAGATTAGGACCTATAGCATCTCAAAATACGTTTTTTCTATATTTTGACTTGGGCTTTGATTCAAACTTCTTTACACTGCATTATTTTTAATTGAAAGAAAATGTCCTCTTTCTTTTCGCATCACATAGAATTTATTTGTCCTCATTGTTTGCTCACCATGTCGTTCTTAAGGTGATCTTCTGTTCTTTCATATCTTTCTGGATCATGCTTTCAAATACAGTAAGTGTCCCTGCATTCTTGTTCAGAAACACAGACAAATACCATCTGTTCCTTGAACTGGTCCAGGTACAGGGACCACCTATTGCTCTCCATCTGTCAGTTGTACATTTATCCATGTCATCTGTGCTGTCTGTTCTACACTTTAAGACACTGACAATAGTTTTCTGTGTCTCATTTTATGTTCAGTGAAATGTAGAATTTGATTTACAAATAAAATATGAAACTATAAAATGGTGAATGCACTCCTAAGTTTCCTTGGAAGAACAGTTCAAAGGAGGTTTTCCGAAAATGGTTGCAGCGTAATTGGCATATGTGTTTAGCCCTTCAAAGCAAATTGCTTGGATGGTGGCACTCACTGGATGTTTACTGTTCAGAAAATTAAGCTTTAAAACAGTAAATCTTTCTATTTTATTGTCACAAGTCATAGAAGCAAATACTGTCATAGTAACTATATTTGATAAACTTAAATAAAGCTAGGTATTTAAGTAACACAAATTTAATACTGTCCCCTCCCAATTTTAAGTAGCTTTTATTGTAACATTAAAGCTGTCATTTAAGCAATATTCATATTTAAAATTTTGCCTCAAAATTTAAGCTAAATGAAGCTAAAGGAGAGTGCCCTACAAATCATAGGGCATTTGAATACAGTTATTAGACATTTAACAGTATATTAAAACAATTCTATTGTCTTTACAGTTGAAGAAGTTAGCTGGAGATCTTGTTAGCTAGAGATCTTAACAAAATTATAAAATATATGTATATAATGTAAACTTATAGAAGGAGTTCATGACATAAAAGGTCCCACAAAGATGGCAAAATAAAAAGATCCAGGCTTCATCCCTGACAGAAATACCAATTAACAATGATGTATGGACCAAATAATTTTATGAGAAGTCTGGAATCCAGTTAAAAAAAATTTCCATAGTCCAGATGAATACAAAACTGAGAACAGCTACATTAAAATGGGTAAGAAGACCAATCTCACTTTTCCTCCATCAGTCACTTCCTAAGATGGCACATCTCAGTATTTCAGGGAGAGAGAATGGAACAAGATTCCAATGACCAAGTCTTTTGGTGCACTGGCCTGGGGCCAGTTTCTGTCTCACTTCACATGGAGAAAACTGATGGAATTAACATAGTTGAGATGCCTCAGTTCAGTTAAGAACAAAGGAAAAAGAGGAGGTAGCTTATTGTGACTGGCATAGATCTGTGAGATTAAGAGGAGACACAGAACCTGGGGCTTCTTTCCTATGATGAAGGGTCATGGATCATGCCTCTACTATCCTAACCTTTCAGTGCTTTTGCCTGAAAGGCTGGTTTCTGTCTTGCCTCTCAGAACTTGGACAGAACCTGCACAGTTTGGTGAAGGCAGCCAAGAACAAGGGAAAAGGTCCAGGGGACTTGCACCCAGCAGAGCTCTGTGAAATTTGGAGAAGGCATAGAACTTCTCTCCACAGGGAAGGAGGGAGGGGAGTGGAATGAGTGCACTTCCAACATTCCAGCTCAGCCTAGTAGTCAGATACTAGAGGGACCAAGAGATCATGGGCTTGAAGGGAGGGGGAAAGGAAATCAGTATATCCCCTTTGATTAGGAATCTACCTGCATAAGAGTAGAAAAGACAGATCTATAGACAAGCTATGAGGATCCCAGAGTGTCTGGCTAGGCTGACTGGTGAAAGTAATTTTCTGTAGAAACTAGTTAATAAAAACTGGGAGAGATGACTGTTTCTTCAAATGTGCAGACACCAATGGCAAGCTACAGGGAACAGAAGAAAGTCAGAAAAACATAACACAATCAAAAGAATAAAATAAATCTCCAGTAAGCGACCCTGAAAAAAAATCGAGATCCATTCATTGCCTGAAAAGAGTTACAAATAATTGTCTTAAAGAAGCTCAGTGAGTTATAAGAGAAAACAAGTAGGCAACTAAATGAAACCAGGAAAATGATATATGAACAAAATACGAATATCAATAAATATTAAAACTGTAAGAAAGGAACCATAGAGAAATTCTGGAACTGGAAAATATAATAGTCGAACTAGAAAATAAACTAGAGGGCTTCAGTATTAAACTGGATCATTATAAGAAAGAATTAGTAAACTCAAAAGTTACTTGAAATTATCCAGTCAGAGAAGCAAAAAGAAAAAGAAAGAAAAATGGTGAAGAGAGCATACAGGACTTTGAGATACCATCCAAAGAACCAATATATGTATCATAGAGGTCTCAGAAAGAAGAGAGAGAGAGAAAGGAGCAGAAAACTTATTTGAAGAAATAATGGCAGAAAACTTCCCAAATCTTGGGAGGCAAATGGGCATCCAGATTTGTGAAGCCCCAAAGAACCCTGAATAGGATAATTTTAAATAAATATACCTTTAAATAAATATACCTTTGATACACATTATAATCAAATTGTCAAAAATCAAAGACAAAGAGAATTTTGAAAGTAGCAAAAGAAAAATGATTTATTACATAAAAGAGAACCCCCATAAAACTGTCAGTGGATTCTCAGAAGAAACCTTACAGACTAGAAGGGAGTGGGATACTATATTCAAAGTACTATAAGGAAAAAAAAAAAACCTGGCAAGCATGAATACTATATCTGGACAGACTGTCCTTCAAAAATAAAGGAAAGATAAGTTTTATCCAGACGAACAAAAGCTGACAGAGTTCTTTACTCTGTCATATAAGAAATGCTAAAGGGAGCTTTTTAAGTTGAAGCAGTGGATGCTTAACAGCAACATAAATGCATATGGAAGTATAAAATTCAGTGATAAAGGTAAATATAGAGACAAATACAAAATACTAGAATTCTGGAATACTATAAAGATGGTATGTAAATTACTTCTAACCTGGTATAAAAGCTAAAAGACAGAAGTATTAAGAGTAACCATAGTAGGGCGCCTGGGTGGTTCAGTCGGTTAGGCATCTGACTTCAGCTCAGGTCGTGATCTCGCGGTTTGTGGGTTCGAGCCCGGCGTCGGGCTCTGTGCTGACAGCTCAGAGCCTGGAGCCTGCTTCGGATTCTGTGTCTCCTACTGTCTCTGCCCCTCCCCCACTTGTGCTCTGTCTCTCTCTGTCTATCAAAAATAAACGTAAAAAAAATAACCATAGCTACACAAATTTGTGAATAAATGCACAATATAAAAAGATGTAAATTGTAACATCAATAACAAAGTATTGGGTGAGAGGATTAAAAGTGTAGTTATTGTTTGCAATTGAAGTTAAATTGCTATCAGCTTAGAATGGACTGTTATAACTACAAGATGTATTATGCAGACTTCATGGTAATTACCAAAAAAAAAAAAAAAAAAAAAAAAACTATCAAAGATACACAGACAAAAAACAAGAGAAAGGAATCAAAGAATGTAACTAAAAAGAAAAAAAATCAATGAATCACAAAGACAGCAAAAAAGGTAAAGAGTAACAAAAGAACTACAAAACAGACCAAAAAAATGAAAAAAATGCAATAATAAGTCTTTAATCATGCCAAAGGTAAACAGATTAAACTCCCTAATAAGGGCCATAGAGTAGGTGACTAGATTAAAGAAAAGAAAAGGAAAGAAAAGAAAAAAAAAAGAAGAAACTAAACGCTGCCTATAAGAGACTCGCATTGGATTTAAGAACACATATAGTCTGTTAAGGAAGGGAATATATACATATATGTATACATATACATATGTATATCAGACAAAATGACTCAAAACTGTCAAAGGGAATGAAGATGGTCATCATATAATGATTAAGGGTCAATTCACCAGGAAGATATAACATTATAAATATATATGCACCCAATACCAAAGCACCCAAATATATGAAGCAAACATTGACAGAGCTGAAGGGAAAAATAGACAGCAATACAATAGTAGTAGATTTCAATACGCAGCTTTCAGTAATGGGCAGAACTTCCAGAGAGATCAGTCAGCAAACAGAGGACTTGAACACTATGGACCAAATGAGTGCATCTGTTAAGGCTTAAATTTTATGTCTCTCCATCCTAGATATGCCCTTAGTTTTGTCTCCTGTTCTCTAGTCCTCATGAAGAAGAAGAAATCAATGTATAAATTGTCCCAATTCATATGTCAATTGACATACATCAATTATGCCAACTTATAGATATATTTGAGAAGATGTTTCTTATAAGAAGGGTGAAATAGGCATGTATTCCATCATGTGGCTGGAAATGAAAATTCCTGAAACAAGGTTTTAAAAGGAATTAACTACTCTGTGTAGATTTTGCTGTCGTTTTTAACAGCTTGAAATGATCTCATTTGTTTCTCCTTCATTTATTGTCATGTTTTACACTGCTCTCTATCCGAGCTGATTTAGTCTTATACTGAAGAAGTTGATTCATATTCATGGTGGAAGTAAAGGGTATTATTAGGCATAGCAAATCTGAGTATACACAGTTCATCAAGGATTTTTGTTCCACAAGTCATTTACTTTATCAGAGTCAAACCGAAAACTTTATGCCAAACGCTTCAATGTTAGGAATAATAGATTGTTTAATTCGACAGAAAATTCAATTGACCTCATGACAGCAGGGAATACAACATACAAGACATCAGGAATAAATAGACAGTCAATAGCATATTGAGAAATGCTTATGTTATGGGATTAGAAGGAAATTCTTTCTGAAATATTTCTTTTAGGCCTATGATTAAATTAGAACCCCAGGCGTTTCAATTTGGTTTCAGTATCCTTCAAAAATTACTATTTTTTAATTGAAAGTACATATTTCCTTCAGGCCTTATCTTTAAGCACTAAGTGAATCCTTGTTACTTCTCCCAGAAATATTAGGCTCAAATGAAAACATCTTCTCATTATGAAATCTAGGGGTGCCTGGGTGGCTCGGTCGGTTAAAGTGTCTGAATCTTGGTTTCAGCTCAGTTTATGATCTCATAGTTTGTTAAGACTGAGCCCCGCAACAGATGGCTCTGTGCTGACAGTGTGGTGCCTGCTTGAGATTCTCTCCCTCTCTCTCTGCCTCTCCCCAGCTTGTGCTCTCTCTCTCTCAAAATAAATAAAAAAACATCCAAAAAAATCGTATTCATTATGAAATCTCTAAAACAAACTCTTTATGGATAGGTAAGAGACACTGGCATGCTTGCAAATACATGTCTTTTTCTTTAAACTTCCTGTTTTCTGTAATAAATTTAAAGTCAAGATCAAGTTCTTAGATGGCTGTGAACGGGTAGGTCTTTTGCAATGTGAAGCATTCCAGTAGATGAATCTGTTTCAGACTTGTATTCCTAAGCTCTTGGAAAAAGTTTTAAAGGCATAAAATTACCATCCTGCGTTGGCTGCAGGATGAGGATTCATCCAAATATTGTATTTATTTGTGTAAGAAGTGAAGCGATTGCACTGTCATCCTCAATTTATGACCTTTAATCTTAGCATGGGAAGACTAAGAAGACAAGTTTAAGTTGTTAAAACAGTGGATTGAGGATATTAAATGTCATCACAAAGAAAACAGAAAATTCTAAATATAGTCTCAAACACAATGTATAAAAAATCCATATTTGACTGTGAATAATGCCTCCCAAAATGCCTTGTCAAAGGCAACTTAATGATTTGTAAATCTTGTAACTGTTTCCTCCCTGGTTGTTTTTATATCTCCAAGGAATACTCTCATATTGATATATTTTATGTTATCAATCTTATGTCTCATATTTTGATTTCTTGCTATGCTGGCATATTTACACCATCTCATTCCCCTTCCTCATTTATTCATTCCAGAAATACTCACTGAGGCATACTTTAATCCGGGTCGTCAGGATATAACAATTAATGAGACACATAAGGTCCTTACTCTCAAAAAACATATGGTCCAGTGAGGACAGAGATTAGTATATAACTGAATTAATGAGAAAATTCAAATGTTAGTGAGTGAAATGAAGACAATTAAGTTTGGTAACGTTAAGGAAAAAAAAAGTAGTCAAAACCACAGTATAGCTTTATGTAGGCGTGTCATGGAAGGCTGTCTTGGGAAGAGAGGTCTTGGGCTACTAGCTGAGTGGAAAAGGATTCCCCTTATAGAAATCTGGGCAGCACATTACAGACTCTAGGGGCAGCAAAGGCAAAGACCCTCAGATTATAATTACCTACTACATAAATTTTAGTATATTTCTATACTTAAGGTTTTTCTATACAAAAGGTTTTGTACCATTTACATTAGATAGCATGTCTTCATTTCTCAATATTTAAGGTAAGGATTTCAGTGTTTACAAATTTCTTTTCCGTATTTTACATTTTAGGGTTTGTCATCTAAACTTTTAAACTGTTAATGTTAATATCTATATTATGTCTGTGAAAGATTAAGCCATTCAGTTCTTCCAAGAATTAATTCTAAAAATTCAAAAGCAGTGCTCAAATTATTGTGAATAGTAAAATTTTGTTCTCTACTGAACCAGGGGTTTTCTGTGAGTTTTTTTCTTTTGTGTGTACAGTTTTCTTTTTGTTTGTTTGTTTCCAGAAATTTCTTTTGCTTTTTTCCCCTTGTACTATTTCGTTTATATTTTTATTTTATTTCATTTTTTAATTTTTTATTTCATTACCAAATCTTTTCCCCTTCTATTTTAGGGTTTTCAATTTTTTTTTTAATTTAAATTCTAGTCAACTAACATATAGCAGTGTAGTATCAGTTTCAGGTGTACATATAGTGATTCAACACTTCCATAAAATACCTGGGGCTCATCACAAGTGCACTTCTTAATCCCCGTCACCCATTTCACCCATCCTCCCTCCCTCCCCCACTCTGGTAATCATCAGTTTGTTCTCTATAGTTAAGAGTCAGTTTCTAGTATTTTCATTTTTTAACCTCCCTACCAATCAAGAATTCTATTAACTTCCTTTTTTTCCCTTAGAGGCTCTCTTCTGAAAGCTTGCTGTCCTTGTTTGCTACCTAGCCCTTTTGCTTAACTATTATTTTGAGACTTTCTTAATTTTCCATCCTTTATTCCACAATTGCCTGAATCCTATACCTTTTATCTCGTTATCACTATGATCATTTCAACAAGTAAGGACACCACACACAGATGACTTCAGTGATTACAGAAATAATCACCTCACACAAAAGAAAGCCTGAGATTTGGTAATTCCAGGGTTGTTTACTTCAGCAGCTAAATGAAAACAAGATCATAATTTACTTTCCACCTTTCAGCTCTGCCATCCTCAGCACGTCATCTTTGCCCAACTCTCTTGCTGTTGTCAGTGTGGCAACATGGCTGCCACAATGCTAAGCGTCACATTAGGCATGGACATATCCAAGGTATTTTCCTTATTTCTCTATTTCAGGATTAACAAAACTTTCCCTAGAAGCCATTGTGCAGACTTCTGCTCTCATCTCACTCCTAAACCAATTACTGTCAAGGAAAACAGAATTGGTATAATGGTTTGAATAATCAAAATTTACTTAGGGAGGAGCTAGGATCACCATTCCAAGACCATCTGGAAGAGAGATAAACAGAGAGCCCTTCCACCCCTAGCACCACCCACCACCACCCCCCCCCCCCCCACAACCCCGGCCAAAAAAAAAAAAAAAAAAAAGGCAGGAAGAATAGAAGATTGGCTTTTGAAACATGTCTGCTGCACTTTTTCTTGGCTGAAATCTTTGTTGATTGGACCATATTGCCTTAAACAGTGTTCCAAAGAAAAGTGTATGGAGGTTAATATTTTGGATTTCTGAATTGTGAAAATGTCTCAATTTTATCTCCAAAGGGACTGACAATTGTCTAATTTTGGACTCCTAGAACAAGAAAGTGTTTCCTCAAAACTTTGAAGGGATTGCTGTATGTCTACCATGTTCCAGTGATGAGAACTTTGCAAGCCATCAATGTAATCCTCTGTCAGCTTTTAGGAAGTGCTTTTCATTCTTACACTACTGTTTCATAATGAGGTATTATGTTTTGTTTTTTTCTTTCAATACTGTCCACCTTTGAATCTAGAGTCTTTTATCTTACTTCCACTTTGTTTTGGGATATTTGTTTTTTATTGCTTAAATAACAACTTTGTCCCCTTTTTTTTTCTTTATTGTTTCTTTCTAGAATTTCTAGTAATTATATGTTTGATGTTATGAATTGGTCTTGTTTATTTTTTATCTTTTCTCATACATTTTCACCTCTTTTTAATTGTTCTGATTTCTGGGAGATAATCTCCAACTTATGAGGTAATTCCTCATTGACTTTTTATTTCAGTAATCATATTTTTAAGTTTCATGATCTTTTTAAATTTACTTTTTTCCTTTCTCATGGCAGAACGTTCCGTTTTAGTTACACACACAAAATCTCCTCCACCTAAACTGCATTTAAACTAAAGTCAACTTCTCTCATTATTAACTGCTAATAGACAGATAATATATTTCCTGTATTTCTGAATTGACAAAAGAATTGAAAAGAAACTTTAGTAGCTCTATTTCCGTACAGAGATATTGACTTTATAAAGCTATTACTCCTTAGCTGACAAGACTAATTCAGGCAGAGGGGACAGTGTTGTATATAAGGATCAACAATATATGATGATCAGGATATTGATTTTAATGGTGTGGTCTTGGGGACATCATCAAGATTTGCCATTGTCAAAATTGCTAGGATGCTGGATTTGTGTTGAGTGTTCTGGTTCTCTTTCTCTTTCTTATTTTGTATTGGCATTTCCCCAATTTTCTCCATCCTCAAATTGGTTACTGCTCTCAAACTGCTTATGCTAATATCCTACTCAGGCCTTCCTTTCCCCAAAGTACACCTGGTTTACTTATTCTAATCTTCTTTTGGGGTGCCTGGGTGTCTCAGTCGGTTAAGCGGCCGACTTCGGCTCAGGTCATGATCTCGCGGTCCGTGAGTTCGAGCCCCGCGTCGGGCTCTGTGCTGACAGCTCAGAGCCTGGAGCCTGTTTCGGATTCTGTGTCTCCCTCTCTTTGACCCTCCCCCATTCATGCTCTGTCTCTCTCTGTCTCAAAAATAAATAAACGTTAAAAAAAAATTAATCTTCTTTTATTAAATCTGCCAATCTGTAGCAAGAAACATATCAAAATTAACTGATTAATTCATGCTTAGATGTGAATGATTGATGGTTCAAAGAGAGGTCTTGAAAACTTAATAATCTTTAATTGGCATAACTGAGAAGGAAGAACATTTTTGAGAGCCTTTCCAGGGCCTCTTGTTTTCTCTAGGGAGATTCTCAGAAGCTCTGTCCCAGACATGTTAAAACAGTGTTCAGCAACTTGATGTCTTAATCCTAAAAGAGACTTATATTATCACAAATGATTTGTAAATGCATTCAGTTGATCTATGCATGCATCAATACACAATCATAACCATCCTTTGTTTTAAGGCAGAAGAGTATATTTCTCTTATCATATTTTTCAAGACCCAGGAACAAATTATAGCTAATTTCTACACAATAAAGTAGGCAGAGAGAATGAGTTAACAAGAAATTGTTATACCTGACATCTTCTTTCCTTCTCAAAAACATCTAACATCATTTTGACTACAACTTCAAGTCCTCTCTAATATTGACTAAAGGAATATACTAGCTAGATGATAAATTGTTATGTACTGATTACTGACTTAAGAGTGCATTTAGAAGCATATACCTTATTCAGTCTGTTTATTGTAAACAACTTGCAATATATGGACCACAGCTGCACCAAAGAATAAAAGATAGTTATATGGCCAAAACAGAGCTAGGTGAGTAACATGATACATAAGCGCACAGACTCCAAAACTAAGGATCTTCTTTCGTTGAACTTATCCTCAATTAACTCATTATCATGAAACTTCGACTTTTCCCAGTGCGGGAAAATAGACTCAGGAATCTGTATCTGACAGTTGGAGGCCTCTATTATATTGATGCTGGACATGGTGCTAACTTCATTTGTCATGTCTTTTGCTAATTATCAGTAAAGTCTGGGTTCCTGGATAAGACTTATGTTTTTGTTGTTGTTGTCTTTTTAAAATTTTATTTATTTATTTTTTTTAACGTTTTATTTATTTATTTATTTTTGAGACAGGGAGAGACAGAGCATGAACAGGGGAGGGTCAGAGAGAGGGAGACACAGAATCCGAAACAGGATCCAGGCTCTGAGCTGTCAGCACAGAGCCTGATGCCGGGCTCAAACTCAGGGACCGTGAGATCATGACCTGAGCCGAAGTCGGACGCTTAACCGACTGAGCCACCCAGATGCCCCTAAAATTTTATTTTAGAGAGAGTAAGAGAGAGTGAGAGCGTGAGCTGGGGAGAAGGGCAGAGAGAGAGAGAATCTTAAGCAGGACCCCGACAAGGGGCTCAACCCCACGATTCTGGCATCATTGATGAGGGAGATTGGGGCCAGCTGAGGGCAAAATACAGGCTGGCACAATGCCTCCCCCCTCCCCACCCCCCCCCACCCCCCCACCACACACACAGGTGCAATATGTGTGATATTCCTCGGACACTCCTGACTACCCAAGAACAAAGAAGGGGTTTAATTGCTTGCCATGGTAATGTGGGAAACTAAGGTAAATGAAAAATTAAATTCCCTTACTGCCTACAGCCCATTGACAAGTCCTTGAAACCGGCAGAGTGACCTCCCTCTAGAAGCTCAGCTGCCTCCATGATGACACTTTGTGAGGGGCACAAAAGAGCCTTAACATTATCCCAACCTTGAGGATCCTGTAAGTCTACTTCCTTTATCCCAACTGCTTCAAGATACATGCTGGCAATCACACTCCAAGCTTATGGCCCCTGATATACATCTGAAGGGTCTAATGACCGAGGTTTTATTAAACAGTAGTAAGTGGCTAGCAACAGCTAGCCCCTCAAGGTTCTGGAAACCTTGCTTCCAAAATACCTTAGAGGCTTACTGTATCCCTGACCCCTGCCCAACCTGAGGGTATATAATGAGTTACCTGTCAAAACCCCAATGCAGCATTTCCTGCCCATGGGTCCTGTCCCCATGCTTTAATAAAATCACTTTTTTTTTTGTTGCACCAAAGACATCTTCAAGAATTCTTTCTTGGCCGATGGCTCCGACCCCACAAACTCCCCCATTACCCCAAGAGTTCATCATCATGACCTAAGCCAAAATCAAGAGTTGGATGCTCAACCTACTGAGCCACCTAGGTGCCCCAATTATGTTTGGGGACAGTCTATATGATGTCCTCAGTCCTTTTGATACACAGGCTGTGTATGTGCAGATATCTGCTATTTATGGTGTCTTAAAAAAAATGTACTCAGGAAAACACATGCCTCCCCTACTGTATTCGAATATAAGCACAAAAGAGAGGAATTATTATACAATTTAAAGAATAAGAACTTTGTAATTGGACTTAGGCTGGAATGTCATTTTTGTAATTAACTTGTGTATACATTTTAGCAAGCTACTTACCTTTCTGAATGTCAGTTTCCTCGTTAGCAAGAAGAGGACGTATTAGAAATCTTATGGCAATTAAATGAGATAATTTATTGATGGTACTTTAGTCTCATCAGAGAGTAGATGCCTAAAATGCCAAATTTTCTCTTTCTCTTTATTCCTCACAGGTTACACTTGGAAACCAGTCTTTTCTGGTATTGCTGTTATACTGTTGCACACATCTGTATACATAAATATACCCAATTATGCACATTCTGACATAAATATATGCACTTAGATTTCTTGGAGGGATTTGATGACTGTAAATAATGATAACCAAATAGGTAGAAAGAGAAAAAGAAAAGTTTCTTTAAAATGCGAGGATCAGTAAAATCAAGTGTCAGAATATTCAATGAAGAATCAAACTTTTCCATTACAAGCAGATGTTGCCAGGTATGTACTTTGAAAAGATAGATCTAGGTTTTCGTTTTGGAATTATTTTTAACCATGCACTCTATCTATTTCCATACCTAGCCCATTTGTAGTTAGTATGCTAATATCATGCCTCTGTTTATCTCTGCGTAACCAGGACAACCCATTCCCTAGAATGGCCTTTTTGGTACCTGTTGTACAACTGTGGCATGGAAGGTTTTAAAGTGAAGAAATCTGTTGGTTGCTAGTCTCAATAATTAGGAAGTGTCAGCAAGAGATATAAAGAGTGTATGTTGTTGTTGTTATTGAAAAAGTATTAGTGTTATTGATGCTTTTGGAAATAGTTGTCTTTTCTTTCTTAAAAATTTTATTTAAATTCCAGTTAGTTAACATACAGTGTAATATTAGTTTCAGGTGTAGGATTTAGTGACTCATCACTTACATACAATACCCAATGCTCATCACAAGTGCCTCCTTAGTACCCATCACCTACTTAACCCAGCCCTCTGCTCAACTGCCCTCCAGCAACCCTCAGTTTGTTTGCAATAGTTAAGAGTCTGTGCCTTGGTTTGCCTCTCTTTCCACCTGCCCCCCATGTTCATTTGTTTTGTTTCTTAAATTCTACATATGAGCAAAATCATATGGTATTTGTCTTTCTCTGACTAGTTTCACTTAGCATAATACTTTCTGGCTCCATCCGCATCATTGCAAATGGCAAGATTTCATTTTTTGAAGGGTTGTCTTGACATCACTTCCAGAAGGATGTAAACCCAACAGTAATAATTATATGTGGCATATAGTCTAGTGGTATAGGATATTTACACTTTTACATGGACATATATATTTAATGCTCAGTTATTTTCAGTGATAATTTTAGCTGTTTTGTGCACGTTGAACTATTTTCTGGTAACTCCTTTGCTAAAAAAAACAAAACAACAGCAGTTTACATAACTTGATGAAGTACCAATTTTGACTGATACAGTGGGAATTCCAGCTTGAGCTCAAATTGTATTCATATCTGAGAATCAGACGTATATGGACATTTCTGGAGAACTGGTGGGACAATCATATGGAAGTCCTCTCTTACGAATTGTAATTCATCTTAAGAAGAAATGGTGCACGAAAGAATTGGCTTAATAAAAAAGCTTAAAGTAAGAGTGAATTCTTTTCCAAGTAACATTAGATTACTATGGAACTTTGGTATTTTGAAGACAGTGGTTCAGCTCATTTGATGGAGACAAAGTGAAGGTTAGATATTTTAAGACTGCAGGAAAGACCTTTGGAGATTATGTCAACTTGGAAGCACTTGTGAAACAAAGACCTGTATGGAGCCCAGTGAACACAATCTGGATAGGGATGATATGAAAATCCAGACCTTAGAAATGAATTTTAATTGGTTCTGTAAATGGATGGAACTCAGTAGGGTACTACTAGAAAGCAGAGGTTTTCTCTAGTATATGCACTCAAACACATTCTCCAGGATCAATCTTTCCTACCCCTTCTCAGTGTTTTAAAAAGATTCTATAGCTTTTCAGTCATTTTCAGATATTAAAAAATAAAATCAAGTGTAAATAAAAATTTTAATGTTACCTAGAATTTAATGCTGTCTCTTTTCCTTAGCTCAAACGTAACTCAAGGCTTAAGAAGAAGAAAGGGAAAGAGGATGAGAGAGAGATAGAGAGAATACGTAGGCAAACACAAGTCCCCTGAAGTGAGGGGACTGTTTAAGAAAGAACCACCTATGGATGCAGAAAATTCCCCTTTCGTATGACAATAGAGTGTCATTTATAACATAGTTTGAAAAAAATGTTATCCAGACATTTTTGTTTAGATCTTTAAAATGTAACAACTGAAATCTGTTTTATTCCTTCTCAAACCATTTCTCCTGTGGTATTGAGCAAAATGATTTAAATGAGTGATAATGAGAATAGAAGGTTTTCATAGCATCCCAAATGTGTAGAATGTATATGTGAAAAAAACATAAATAATATGCCCTCATCCTTGCAAAATTGAAGTGTGGAAAATGAGAGCTTGAATGGTGGGTGGTGATATAGATTGAGGTTACCCTGGAGGGAAATAAGACAAGCTAATAAATATTTATGTTCTCAATAAAAATGTGAAGAATTTCTATTATGGGTATATGGCTAAAATTGCTGTACTGAACTAAGGGTAGAAGCAACAAAAAATAGAAACATCTGCATGTGAACAATATTCAATTGATAATAGCAATTTTATAAGCATCTAATGAGCAATTCCTTCCAGAAAATAAAAATTAATGTTGATGTCATGATTCATACTTATCTACATTTTTGTGGTTTACTGGTAATTTTTTTTAAGTTTATTTATTTTTGAGACACAGAGGACAAGTTGGGGAGGGGTAGAGAGAGAATGAGACACAGAATCTGAAACAGGCTCCAAGCTCTAAGCTGTCAGCACAGAGCCTGATGCAGGGTTCAAACCCACAAACAGTGAGATCATGACTTGAGCCGAGGTCGGACCTTCAACCGATTGAGCCACCCAGGCGCCCCTACTGGTAAATACTTGAATTAGATGTTTGCCACAAATGTGGCATATAAAATATATTTTTAATTAAAAATTTTTTTATCTTGTGATTTTTAAAATAAGTTACTATGCTTTTTTTCCTTTTATAAATAGTGCTATAATAAAAATTCTTACATATGTACCTTAGGTGCTGCTGTGGTCTGAATGTTTGTGTCCCTCTCCTCAATTTATACGTTGAAATCCAATACATCCAATGTGAGAGTACTAGGAGGTTGCACCTTTGAGAGGTGCTTAGTCATGGATCCGCATGAATAGGACGAGTATTCGTATAAAAAATATCCTACAGAGCTTCCCAGCTCAATCTGCAATCTGAAAATACGCAAGAAGCCCACAGCCTGGAGGAGGGCCCTCATATAGCCAGGCTGGGCCCCTAATTTCAGCCTTCCAGCCTCCAGAACCGTAAGAAATAAATGTTTGTTGTTTATAAGCTGCCTAGTCTGTAGTATTTTGTTTTAGCAGGCTGAACGGACTGAGACAGGTATATACAATTTCATCATTGTTATATTTTTTGATGGAGTTGTACTTCTATTTTTATGTATCTTTTTACCTCTTTTAAGATATTTTTGTCTTAACTTATGTTTTGTCAAGAATTTGCATGCTACTTTGTCTTTCTTTTGGTTCGTTTGTGCAAAATATACCTTCTCCCATAATTTTATGTTCAATCTGTATGTGTACATGTATGTATATACATGTATGTATGTGTATGATGGATGTTTCTCTTGTCAGTAGCACAGAGGTGGATTTTTTTCTTTTTTTAATTTTTTAAGTTTTTTTTTAACGTTTATTTATTATTGAGAGGCAGAGGCAAAGTGCAAGTGGGGGAGGGGCTGAGAGAGAGGGAGACACAGAATCTGAAGCAGGCTCCAGTCTCTGAGCTGTCAGCACAGAGCGCGATGGGTTCAGACTCACAGACTGCAAGATCATGACTTGAGCCGGTCAGACGCTTAACTGACTGAACCACGCGGGTGCCCCGAGGTGGATTTCTTTCAAAAATCTAACCCAACAGTCTTAAGAAAAAAATAGGTGAATTTAAACCATTTACAGATATTGGAGCTAATGATAATAATTAATGGTTAACTATGTGGATTTATTTTTGCAACTTATTTTGTGTTTTCCGCTTTTCATATTTTTTCTTTTTTTCCCTGCATTCCTGCCTTCTGTTGGTTATTTCTTTTTCTTCCTCTATTATTTTAGAAATTTAATTCAGTTCAATAGTCATTTGACATTATGTATATATTATACTAACTGTATACCCACTAATTATTTCAAATAGCTCCATGAGTCATATACTGTTAGTATGCTCATTTTATGGATAAAGGAAACTGAATTTTAAAGAGATTAAATGATTAGCCTAAAGTCATACCATCAGCAGTAAAGGAACCAGAATTCAACCCAGACATTTTTGCCTCAGTCTATCTATGCTCTTACTAACCACTGGGCTAAATCAGTGCTGTGGAGAAAATACAGGGTTTTGGACAAGGTTGTGGGAAGGTCTCAATATCACATACTGTGGTAGTAAATAACATGGTAAAAAACACCTGATTCAGAAGGTGATATATGAGCAGAGATTTGCAGGAGGCATGGAAACAAGTCATACAGATATCTGGGGAAATAGAATTCTGGGTAGAAACAAATACTAAGCCTCATGGTGGTGGCCACAGACAAGGAGTCCTCGTGCCTATGAGCAAACAAGGATTCAATGATGACAGTGGGCAAGCAAAAGGCTAGTTCATAGAGCCCTGCTGGTTACAGGAAAAGCTGTTTTATTGGAACACAGCCACATCCATTCATTTGTGTATTGTAGAACTGCACAGCAGAGACTATACGGCCCCTTCAAAGCTTAAAATATGTACTATCTGGCCCTCTACAGAAAAAGTTTGCCAATCTCTGTTCTACTCCACAAATGGTTGTTGAGTGAATGAATAAAACAACTAGATTTTGGTGCTTTATCTTATAATTATATTATTATGGACAATATATGTATATGACATAATAAACATTATATATTAAATGTAAATGTGCAATGTATATATATACACGTAAGCATATATGTAAATATAATATTTATTACATATTATTAGGTACATTTAAAAGTATGTTATATAATATATAAACAATATATAATTATGTAACTATACTACATAATTATATATAACTATATGATGATATATAGCTATAGTTGTATGAAACTCTCCCTATATAATATATACACATACACATATATATCCACATTTATTGTCCTTTCTCAACCAAATTTTTTTTTAACATTTATTTTTGAGGGAGAGAGAGACAGAGTGTGAGCAGGGGAGGGGCAGAGAGAGAGGGAGACACAAAATCTGAAGCAGGCTCTAGGTTCTGAGCTGTTAGCACAGAGCCTGACGCAGGACTCGAACTCAGGAACCATGAGATCATGACCTGAGCCAAAGTCACCCAGGTGCCTCTCAACTAAATTCTAAAGTAAGAACTATGTCTTATAATTTCTTTGTTACTCCCAAGTTAGTCTGATGCTACAGTATTTAATAAATACTTGAATTGACATGAAATTGTTTAAGCTCTATTAATTTGTAACCCACTGGCTTATTATAATCTTTTGTTTCCAAATTGGAAGCTTATATCAGAGATCTAGAAGAAAGGTATAAACAGCTATTTGTGTACATGATAAGTACAAGGTCCTTTGTGAGTTGTGATGAAGTAGTCTCAGAGTTAATGAACTTCTTAAAGCGCCTTATTAGCAACAGTTATACACAGGGAATATACAGTTTGATATGCTATGCCAAAACTTTCTGTGTTAGATTTGTATGCTTCTTTTCTACAGAGCTTTTAGTCCATTTTAAAAGCTATAGACATGGATTAAAAAGTAATATGACCAATATTTGAAACCATGCAGTCCCAAACTGCGTGCTACATTGAAGCTGCTTAAAGTAGCACAGCTCTTGTTCGAAAAGAAAATGTAGGTAGGAGAAATAAAAACAACTTGCAGGAAGCTACATCCATAAGTGCAGGGCAGTGATGTGTGCTACGTTGGAAAAAAATATCTTTGATAATGTGTTCTGAGAGCAAAAATCTATAGTAGAGTTATATTGGAGCTAGCTGTCTCTTCCATTACAATTTGTCACTAGCTGTGTGGAAGTTTTAAAGTATCATAAACACTGCCTGACAACACACAAAATTAAGAATCTTCTCTATGTTACACAACGGGCACTGTTTGTATCAGTGCCATTTATCCAATGACTCCAGAAACCATATAAACAATATAGTTCATAAATGCACAAATCTTTCACGAGGGGACATGAAATATTAAACTTTTATTGTATCAGTGTAAATCTGTTCTAGCTTATTATCTGGCATAATGTCCATCTGATTGATGCTCCAAGGTCTCTATGAAAAAAGGTGGGAGTTTCAATAACAACTTACAGAGTGGAAGTTACTGAACCAATGGATTCCACAAACTACAAATGATACTCTGCAGGGACTCAAGTCTCCCCTTACTTTTGCATTTTTGTATATTATGTATATTTGGCTAAAACCTGGAATCTAGTCCATTGCCTACCATGTTAGTACATTTTCTCTTTTGCTTTTATGTAAACACTGCTGCCTAACTGGTCTGTAGGGTTTGCTGGGGGAATATTCTTTCTTGTCTTAGACTTGGAACACAAACTGTCACTCCTGGATCCTAGGTTCCTATGCCTCAATGTCTATAACATCATGAACAACAGTTCTCTCGGCATGCAAATTTAAAATTTTGTAAAAAAAAAATAATAAGGCTGAGGTATAAGGGTGAGAATTGACAAGGGATTTGTACTAAGCTTGTTCCTGGGAACAAAAGAGAAAAAAAAACATTTTTTTTCTGGGGGGAGAAATTGTACTCTTTCCTTCTAGGAACCATATGAGATTTATTTTTATCTTAGTAAACAAGAAACAGAAAGCACTTTCCTTGACAAATCTAAAGGTATGTGGAGAAAGAAATCCTAGGTTTCATTTTACAAGGAAGCAGACGGAACTAATACTTACTGAGAACTGAATGTGTTACACTGATAGAATCTTTACAAACATTATCATATTTAGTCATGACAAGAACCTTACAGATCAGAGGACTGAACTTTAGAGATATTGACATTCTCTAATTCATCCCATTTGCTTTGTTCTGCAACTATCAGCGTATATAGTTCAAACTTATATAATAAGGATCCACACAGCATGAAACCTAAAGCTAAGAATGGGCTTTAGAGTTGATGGATTCAATGAACAAAATACGTTGCCAAGGAGTCTGGTTCTTTGGTCTGTCTGTGCAGCTATACACGGTTTGGGTTTCAACCTAAGACCTACTTTTTCATGGTCCTGAGATATGCCTGCTAAGATATGCCTAAAATATGCCTGAGGTTCATGCTTCCTCATTCACATGCAGAGAGAGTGAGAGAGAACATCACTTCAGGAGGCTCTCCGAGAAAAAGGCAGATTTTCCTATAACCTTCCAACAGCAGCAGCCCTTTCTTTGAATTTCATTGGCTTAAACCCAACTAATCTTATCATTAGCAAAAGAGACGAGATGATACTTAGAGCACTTAGATCCACCCCTAAAGATGGGGAGTGGAGTCAGTTCCCTTGAGAGTCAGGGACTGAATGGGTAGAATTGGTAAATGAATAAAATTGGGTTCTGTTAGAACAAGATGGTAGAACAGGAGGGCCCAAACCTTGCTTCTCCCACAGAGACACTGAATAACAATACATGGACCCATTGCCTTTGTGAGAAATCCAGAAACTAAGAAGCTTTTATGCCCCAAGCAAGTGTGGGAACAACTGCTTGGAAGCTGGGAGGAAAAGTTGTGGTGCTCACTCACCATAGTCCCAACCCGCTGGCACAGTGCAGCATGACTGGGAGAAAACTGCAAGCTCCTGGCTTCTCCTTAAGGAGAGAAAGATATATTTGCAATGACGTGTATGGAACTTGAGTATATTTTGCTAAGCAAAATAAGTCAGAGAAAGACAAATACCATATGATTTCACTCATATGTGGAATTTAAGAAACAAAACAGATGAATATAGGGGAAGGGAAGGAAAAATAAAACAAGATAAAAACAGAGAGAGAAGCAAACCATAAGATATTCTTAAATACAGAGAATGAACTGAGGGTTGATGGAGGTGAGGGGGTTGGGGGATGGGCTAAATGGGTGATGGGCATTAAGGAGGGCACTTGTTGAGATGAGCACTGGGTGTCATATGTAAGTGATGAATTGCTAAATTCTACTCTTGAAACTAATACTACACTATATGTTAATTACTTTGAATTTAAATAAAATCTTGGAAGAAAAAGACTGACATATTTCCGACACTCAGATATTTCAGGGGCCTGCCCAAGGGACTAGTTTCTGTCTTCCCTGAATCTAAGCACTGATAGGAAAGGGCATCAGGTTGGGGGCTTCTAAGAATAAACATGACAGTTTGGACTAGCACACAGACACTTGCCATAGTCCCTACTCCCAGGTCAGTGTGAATAAGCAGGAGAAAATCCTCACCTCTTGGCTTTTCCTTGAGGAGAAGAGTTAGAGCATACATACAAGGTTCCAATGTTTCAGGGGGCTGACCAAGGGACAGATTTCTGTCTTGCTTGTCTTGGAGTGCTTACAGGACCAGCATACTCAACGCCTGAGGGCTGCTGAGAATAAAAGAGATTTGTATGGCTTGTTGCTCCTCCAGAGAATAAGGGCAGATGTAGCCTGGTGGACTCTCCTTTGGGATGGGGGAAGAAGACAAGAATAGAGCATGCGTCCAAACTGCCAGCTTTTCAGGGGGCTGTTAAAGGCATTAGTTTCTATCTCACCTGAATGGGAGTACTGATAGGATCTGGCATACTCTAGAAGCCTATGAGCCACTAAGAACAGAAGACGATGGCTTGTGACAGCTCCAGAGGACCTATAGCACTACAGACAGACAACATAGGAAACAAGAGTTTACAAACTGCTGAAAAAAATAAATGGAAAATCCCTATAATTGGGAATGCACATACACAAGTCCAGAGAAAATGCATCAACAGAAAAGGTTTGAGAAGCTCCCATAATCTACAGCTGGGCTGACTGGTGAAAGTCTTTTCCTGTATGAAGTCAGTTTGTAAAGACTAAAAGATCTGGCTGCTCTTTCAAATGTATGGATCCCAATACAAAGGAAAAAAAAATATTTGAAAACTCATGCTGGACTCTTAAAAACTGAGAACAAACTGACGGTTGATGGGGGGTGGGGGGGTGGGTGATGGGTATTGAGGAGGGTACCTTTTGGGATGAGCACTGTGTGTTGTATGGAAACCAATTTGACAATAAATTTCATATTAAAAAAAAAAAGAAAGAAAACTCATGCTGAAGGCATGGAGGCATATGAGTTACCTGACAGAGAATTCAAAATAACTGTCATAAATTTGTTAAATAAGCTCAGGATAATGATGTCCACACCAAATGAGAATATCAACAAAGAGAAAGAAAATATACAAAGGACCAAAACAGAAATTTTGCAGCTGAAGAATACAATAACTGCATTGAAAAATTCATTAGATGACAACATTTAAAATGATCAAGTTAGAGAAGCAAAGAAAATAAAAAAGAGTGAAGACAGTGTATGAGACTATGAGTGTATGAGATATCATCCAATGAACCAATATATGCTTTATGGGCATCCCAGAAAGAGAGAGAGAGAAAGGGCAGAAAGCTTATTTGAGGAAATAATGTTGAAAATCCAAATCTGCAGAAGGAAATAGACATCTAGATTAAATAAGATGAACAGACTCTAATTAGAACGATTCAAAGATGTCTACAATGAAGCATTTTATAATCAAGTTTTCAAATGCCAAAAACAAAGGTGTAATTTTAAAGGCAGAAAGATAAAAGAGATTTGTCAAGTGCAAGTAAGCCCCCATGAGACTTATCAGGAGATTTCTCAGAAGAAACCTTATAGGCCAGAAAGGAATAGAATGATATATTGAAAGTGCTGAGAGAAAAAAGCTGCCAACTAAGAATATTATATCCACTAAAATTGTCCTTCAAAAGTGGAGACATTAAGTTTTTCCCAGATACACAAAAGTAGGAGAGGTTTATTACCATTAGACCTGCCTTATGAGAAATTCTAAGGAGAGTCCTTCAAGTTGAAATGAAAGGATTCTAGAAAGCAAAACAAAAAACAAAAACAAAAAAGTATAAAGCTTGCTGATAAATATAAATATAAATATACAGAAAAAGAATACAGTAATACTATGCTGGGGGCACATAAATCAAGTAATGCGTCTTTCAAGACACATTTCACTTAATATATCTTGTAAGAAGTGTTCTTCAAGAGTTATGTATAAGCATGTGACTCAACACCTGGCCATTCTCCAAAGCTTATACATAACTCTTGAAGAACACTTCTTACAAAATGTATCTAAGCTGCTACTTGACAGATTCATTAAGATACATTAAACACAGTGCTATATCATTGAGTTAAAAACATGGTATGGAATTTAAAGTACAAATGTATAAAAAATAACTATAACTCTAAAAAATATATTAGGGGCACCTAGGTGCCTCAGTTGGTTAAGTGACAACTCTTGATTGGGGCTCAGGTTCTGATCTCAGTCATGAGATCATGTCCCATATCAGACTCTGCTGGGCATAGGGTCTGCTTAAGATTATCTGTCTCCCTCTCGCTCTGCCCCTTCCCCACTTGCACATACATGTGCTCTCTCTCTCTCAAAAATAAATAAATACATAAATAATAAATAGATAGATTAATAAAATATGTCAATGGATACAAATATAAAAAATAAAATTTGTGATGTCAATAACATAAAATGTGTGTGAGGGGGTGTGAAGTAAAAGAGTAGTTTTTGAATGTGATTCAAATTGTTTTCAGCTTAAGATGGATTATTATAACTATAAGATGTTTTATGTAAGGCCAATAACAATGCAAAAAAATGACTATAGAAGATGCATGAAAAAAAATGAGGAAGAATTCAGAGAATGTCACTACAAAATATCACAAAACACAAAAGAAGGAAATAGATAGGAAAAAAAGAGGAGCAAATCTATATCACCGAAAGACAATAAAATGTCAATAGTAAATCCTTCCCTATCTGTAAGTATTTAGAACATAAAAACATTAAACTCGGCGATAGGAAGATGGCGGCGTAGGAGGACGCTGGGCTCACCGCGCATCCTGCTGATCACTTAGATTCCTCCTACACCTGCCTAAATAACCCAGAAAACCACCAGAAGACTAGCAGAATGGAGTCTCCGGAGCCAAGCGCAGACGAGAGGCCCACGGAAGAAGGTAGGAAGGGAGGAGAGGCGGTGCCCGCTGCACGGACTGGCGGGAGGGAGCTGGGGCGGAGGGGCAGCCTGCCGGCCAAGCAGAGCCCCCGAGTCTGGCTGGCAAAAGCGGAGGGGCCAGACAGAGTGTGTTCCGACAGCAAGCGCGACTTAGCATCTGGGAGGTCATAAGTTAACAGCTCTGCTCGGAAGGTGGGAAGGCTGGAGGACAAAGGGAGGGAGAGTTGCTGAGCCCTGGGACGACAGAGCTCAGTTTGGTGGGGAACATAGGCGCTCACCAGCGCCATCTCCCTCGCCCATCCCCTAGCCAAAATCCCAAAGGGAACCAGTTCCTGCCAGGGAATTTGCTAGCTCCGAGCAAACACCCAACGCTGTGCTTCTGCGGAGCCACCCCTCCGGCAGCAGGTCTGACTCCCTCCCGCTGCCACAGGGCTCCTCCTGAAGTGGATCACCTAAGGAGAACTAAGCCTGCCCCTCCTGCCCCCATGCACCTTGCCTACCCATCCTAGCTAATACGCCAGATCCCCAGCACCACAAGCCTGGCAGTGTGCAAGTAGCCCAGACGGGCCACGCCACCCCACAGTGAATCCTGCCCCTAGGAGAGGGGAAGAGAAGGCACACACCAGTCTGACTGTGGCCCCAGCGGTGGGCTGGGGGCAGACATCAGGTCGGACTGCGGCTCCGCCCACCAACTCCAGTTATACACCACAGCACAGGGGAAGTGCCCTGCAGGTCCCCACCACTCCAGGGACTATCCAAAATGACCAAACGGAAGAATTCCCCTCAGAAGAATCTCCAGGAAATAACAACAGCTAATGAACTGATCAAAAAGGATTTAAATAATATAACAGAAAGTGAATTTAGAATAATAGTCATAAAATTAATCACTGGGCTTGAAAACAGTATAGAGGACAGCAGAGAATCTCTTGCTACAGAGATCAAGGGACTAAGGAACAGTCAGGAGGAGCTGAAAAACGCTTTAAACGAAATGCAAAACAAAATGGAAACGACGACGGCTTGGATTGAAGAGGCAGAGGAGAGAATAGGTGAATTAGAAGATAAAGTTATGGAAAAAGAGGAAGCTGAGAAAAAGAGAGATAAACAAATCCAGGAGTATGAGGGGAAAATTAGAGAACTAAGTGATACACTAAAAAGAAATAATATATGCATAATTGGTATCCCAGAGGAGGAAGAGAGAGGGAAAGGTGCTGAAGGGGTACTTGAAGAAATAATAGCTGAGAACTTCCTGAACTGGGGAAGGAAAAAAGCATTGAAATCCAAGAGGCACAGAGAACTCCCTTCAGAAGTAACTTGAATCGATCTTGTGCATGACATATCATAGTGAAACTGGCAAAATACAAGGATAAAGAGAAAATTCTGAAAGCAGCAAGGGATAAACGTGCCCTCACATATAAAGGGAGACCTATAAGACTCGTGACTGATCTCTCTTTTGAAACTTGGCAGGCCAGAAAGGATTGGCACGAGATCTACAATGTGCTGAACAGAAAAAATATGCAGCCGAGAAACCTTTATCCAGCAAGTCTGTCATTTAGAATAGAAGGAGAGATAAAGGTCTTCCCAAACAAACAAAAACTGAAGGAATTTGTCACCACTAAACCAGCCCTACAAGAGATCCTAAGGGGGATCCTGTGAGACAAAGTACCAGAGACATCACTACAAGCATAAATCATACAGACATCACAATGACTCTAAACCCGTATCTTTCTATAATAACACTGAATGTAAATGGATTAAATGCGCCAACCAAAAGACATAGGGTATCAGAATGGATAAAAAAACAAGACCCATCTATTTGCTGTCTACAAGAGACTCATTTTAGATCTGAGGACACCTTTAGATTGAGAGTGAGGGGATGGAGAACTATTTATCATGCTCCTGGAAGCCAAAAGAAAGCTGGAGTAGCCATACTTATATCAGACAAACTTAGACTTTAAATTAAAGGCTGTAACAAGAGATGAAGAAGGGCATTATATAATAATTACAGCGTCTATCCACCAGGAAGAGCTAACAATTATAAATGTCTATGCGCCGAATACCGGAGCCCCCAAATATATAAAACAATTACTCATAAACATAAGCAACCTTGTTGATAAGAATGTGGTAATTGTAGGGGACTTTAACACTCTACTTACAGAAATGGATAGATCATCTAGACACATGGTCAATAAAGAAACAAGGGCCCTGAATGATACATTGGATCAGATGGACTTGACAGATATATTTAGAACTCTGCATCCCAAAGCAACAGAATATACGTTCTTCTCGAGTGCACATGGAACATTCTCCAAGATAGATCATATACTGGGTCACAAAACAGCCCTTCATAAGTTTACAAGAATTGAAATTATACCATGCATACTTTCAGACCACAATGCTATGAAGCTTGAAATCAACCACAGGAAAAAGTCTGGAAAACCTCCAAAAACATGGAGGTTAAAGAACACCCTACTAAAGAATGAGTGGGTCAACCAGGAAATTAGAGAAGAAATTAAAAAATATATGGAAACAAATGAAAATGAAAATACAACAATCCAAACGCTTTGGGACACAGCGAAGGCAGTCCTGAGAGGAAAATACATTGCAATCCAGGCCTATCTCAAGAAACAAGAAAAATCCCAAATACAAAATCTAACAGCACACCTAAAGGAAATAGAAGCAGAACAGCAAAGGCAGCCTAAACCCAGCAGAAGAGAAATCATAAAGATCAGAGCAGAAATAAACAATATAGAATCTAAAAAAACTGTAGAGCAGATCAACGAAACCAAGAGTTGGTTTTTTGAAAAAATAAACAAAATTGACAAACCTCTAGCCAGGCTTCTCAAAAAGAAAAGGGAGATGACCCAAATAGATAAAATCATGAATGAAAATGGAATTATTACAACCAATCCCTCAGAGATACAAACAATTATCAGGGAATACTATGAAAAATTATATGCCAACAAATTGGACAACCTGGAAGAAATGGACAAATTCTTAAACATGCACACTCTTCCAAAACTCAATCAGGAGGAAATAGAAAGCTTGAACAGACCCATAACCAGCGAAGAAATTGAATCGGTTATCAAAAATCTCCCAACAAATAAGAGTCCGGGACCAGATGGCTTCCCAGGGGAGTTCTACCAGACGTTTAAAGCAGAGATCATACCTATCCTTCTCAAGCTATTCCAAGAAATAGAAAGGGAAGGAAAACTTCCAGACTCATTCTATGAAGCCAGTATTACTTTGATTCCTAAACCAGACAGAGACCCAGTAAAAAAAGAGAGCTACAGGCCAATATCCCTGATGAATATGGATGCAAAAATTCTCAATAAGATACTAGCAAATCGAATTCAACGGCATATAAAAAGAATTATTCACCATGATCAAGTGGGATTCATTCCTGGGATGCAGGGCTGGTTCAACATTCGCAAATCAATCAACGTGATACATCACATTAATAAAAGAAAAGATAAGAACCATATGATCCTGTCAATAGATGCAGAAAAGGCCTTTGACAAAATCCAGCACCCTTTCTTAATAAAAACCCTTGAGAAAGTCGGGATAGAAGGAACATACTTAAACATCATAAAAGCCATTTATGAAAAGTCCACAGCTAACATCATCCTCAATGGGGAAAAACTGAGAGCTTTTTCCCTGAGATCAGGAACACGACAGGGATGCCCACTCTCACCGCTGTTGTTTAACATAGTGCTGGAAGTTCTAGCATCAGCAATCAGACAACAAAAGGAAATCAAAGGCATCAAAATTGGCAAAGATGAAGTCAAGCTTTCGCTTTTTGCAGATGACATGATATTATACATGGAAAATCCGATAGACTCCACCAAAAGTCTGCTAGAACTGATACATGAATTCAGCAAAGTTGCAGGATACAAAATCAATGTACAGAAATCAGTTGCATTCTTATACACTAACAATGAAGCAACAGAAAGACAAATAAAGAAACTGATCCCATTCACAATTGCACCAAGAAGCATAAAATACCTAGGGATAAATCTAACCAAAGATGTAAAAGATCTGTATGCTGAAAACTATAGAAAGCTTATGAAGGTAATTGAAGAAGATATAAAGAAATGGAAAGACATGGATTGGAAGAATAAATATTGTCAAAATGTCAATACTATCCAAAGCTATCTACACATTCAATGCAATCCCAATCAAAATTGCACCAGCATTCTTCTTGAAACTAGAACAAGCAATCCTAAAATTCATATGGAACCACAAAAGGCCCCGAATAGCCAAAGTAATTTTGAAGAAGAAGACCAAACCTGGAGACATCACAATCCCAGACTTTAGCCTCTACTACAAAGCTATAATCATCAAGACAGCATGGTATTGGCACAAAAACAGACACATAGACCAATGGAATAGAATAGAAACCCCAGAACTAGACCCACAAACGTATGGCCAACTCATCTTTGACAAAGCAGGAAAGAACATCCAATGGAAAAAAGACAGTCTCTTTAACAAATGGTGCTGGGAGAACTGGACAGCAACATGCAGAAGGTTGAAACTAGACCACTTTCTCACACCATTCACAAACATAAACACACCATTCACAAACATAAACTCAAACATAAACTCAAAATGGATAAAGGACCTGAATGTGAGACAGGAAACCATCAAAACCCTAGAGGAGAAAGCAGGAAAAGACCTCTCTGACCTCAGCCGTAGCAATCTCTTACTCGACACATCCCCAAAGGCAAGGGAATTAAAAACAAAAATGAACTACTGGGACCTTATGAAGATAAAAAGCTTCTGCACAGCAAAGGAAACAATCAACAAAACTAAAAGGCAACCAACAGAATGGGAAAAGATATTTGCAAATGACATATCGGACAAAGGGCTAGTATCCAAAATCTATAAAGAGCTCACCAAACTCCACACCCGAAAAACAAATAATCCAGTGAAGAAATGGGCAGAAAACATGAATAGACACTTCTCTAAAGAAGACATCCGGATGGCCAACAGGCACATGAAAAGATGCTCAACGGCGCTCCTTATCAGGGAAATACAAATCAAAACCACACTCAGATATCACCTCACGCCAGTCAGAGTGGCCAAAATGAACAAATCAGGAGACTATAGATGCTGGAGAGGATGTGGAAAAACGGGAACCCTCTTGCACTGTTGGTGGGAATGCAAATTGGTGCAGCCGCTCTGGAAAGCAGTGTGGAGGTTCCTCAGAAAATTAAAAATAGACCTACCCTATGACCCAGCAATAGCACTGCTAGGAATTTACCCAAGGGATACAGGAGTACTGATGCATAGGGGCACTTGTACCCCAATGTTTATAGCAGCACTCTCAACAATAGCCAAATTATGGAAAGAGCCTAAATGTCCATCAACTGATGAATGGATAAAGAAATTGTGGTTTATATACACAATGGAATACTACGTGGCAATGAGAAAAAATGAAATATGGCCTTTTGTAGCAACGTGGATGGAACTGGAGAGTGTGATGCTAAGTGAAATAAGCCATACAGAGAAAGACAAATACCATATGATTTCACTCTTATGTGGATCCTGAGAAACTTAACAGAAACCCATGGAGGAGGGGAAGGAAAAAAAAAAGAGGTTAGAGTGGGAGAGAGCCAAAGCATAAGAGACTGTTAAAAGCTGAGAACAAACAGGGTTGATGGGGGGTGGGAGGGAGGGGAGGGTGGGTGATGGGTATTGAGGAGGGCACCTTTTGGGATGAGCACTGGGTGTTGTATGGAAACCAATTTGACAATAAATTTCATATATTGGAAAAAAAAAAGATTAAACTCTCCAATCAAAAGACATAGAGTGGCTGAATGGATTAAAAAACAGATCTAACCATATGTTGTTGTCTAGAAAATACTCTAGATTTAAGGAGATGCCTAGACTGAAAGTGAAGGGATGGAAAACATTCCATGTAAATAGTCACCAAAAGAGAGTAAGGACTGACATATTTTCATTAGAAAAAAAAATTAAGTAAAAATCTATCACAACGTGAAACAAAGTAAAATATTATGTAATGATAAATGGGTCACTTTAACAGGAAATATAACAGTGATAAACATATACGCACCCAACCCCAGAGCACCAAAATATGAAGCTGTCATTGACAGAACTACAGGGAGAAATAAGCAGTAACATAGAAATAGAAGATTTTTAATACCCCACTTTCAGTAATGGATAGAACATCCAGACTGATCAATAAGGAAACAAAGGACTTGAAAAACACTAGAGACTAAATGAATCAGATATATACAAAACGTTCCACCTAAGAGCAGAAGAAAATATATTTTTCTCAAGCACACATGGATATTCTCCAGGGTAGATCACATATTAGGTCACAAAATGAGTCCTGACAAATTTATGAAGATGAGACTTACACCAAATAACTTTCTGCCTTACACTGGAATGTAACCAGAAATTAATAGCCAAAGAAAAAATGGAAGACACACAAATGTGTGGAATTTAGATAATATATCCTAGAACAATAAATGGATGAAATAAGAAATCTAAAAGGAAATTAAAAAAATATTTTGAGACAAATGAAAATGAAAACATAGCAAAACTTATGGGATGTGGCAAAAGCAGTACTAACCGGAAAGCTTATAGCAGTAAATGCTTATGTTCAAGAAGAGGAAAGAATTCAAATAAACTAAATTTATGTGTCAAGAAACAATCAAAACCAGGAGTTAGCAGAACAGAAGACATAATAAAGATCATAACAAATAAATGAAATAGAGAATAGAAAAACAATTGAAAAAATCAATGACACTGACTTGTATTTTGAAAAGAGTAACAAAATGGACAAACTTTTAGGCTAAAAGAGACAGAAAGAGAGAGAGAGACTGAGAGAAAACCCAAATAAATGAAATCAGGTATAAAAAAGGAGACATTACAGTGGATGTCACAGAAATAAAAAGCATTCTACAAACTTCTATGAACAATTATGTGCCCACATATTGGATAGCCAAGAAGAAATGGATAAATATGACATATCAATGCTGAATCATGAAGAAATAGAAAACTTGGACAGATCTTTAACTACTAAAGAGATTGAATCAGTAATCAGAAAATTTCAAAGAAAGAAAGAAAGAAAGAAAGAAAGAAAAAGAAAGAGGGAGGAAGAGAGGGAGAGAGAGAGAGAGAAAGAAAGAAAGAAAAAGAAAGAAATAAAGAGAGAGAGAGAGGGAGGGAGGGAGGAAGGAAGGAAGGAAGAAACTTTAAATAAAAAAAAGCCCAAGACCAGATGGCTTCATTGGCAAATTCTACCAAAAATTTAAGGAAAAGTTAACACCAAGTCTTCTCAAACTCTGCCAAAAGATGAAAGAGGAGGCAACACTCCTCATTCTATGAGATCAGCATTACCCTGATATCAAAGCCAGACAAAAAACCCTCAAGAAAATAAAACTACAAGCTAGTAACCCCAGTGAGTATAGATGCAAAAATCCTTAGCAAAATAGTAGGAGATAAAATTCAACTACATATTAAAAGGATCATAAACCATGACCTTTTGAAGGTCCCTGTGGCTGAAGTAAGCATAAACATATGAAGTATGTTTATCCCTGTGAAGTAAGCATAAACATATGAAAATGAATCAGTGTGATACACTATATTAACAGAACAAAGGACAAAAATCACATGATCAATAGACACAGGAAAAGCATTTGACAAAACTCAACACATTTTTTTGTGATAAAAAACCTCAAAAAACTAGGAATAGAAGGATTTATGTCAATATAATAAAGGCTATAATATATGAAGAGCTCATACCTGACATTATCAATGACAAAACCTGGAAACTTCTCTTCTAGCCTCAGGAATAAGGCAGTGAGGCTCACTGTTACCACTTCTATTCAACATAGCAAATAAAAATCCTAGTTAGAACAATTAGCCAAGAAAAATAAATAAAAGTTACCAAAGTTAGAAAGTGAGAAGTAATATTATTTCTTCTTCTCACAGATGACATTACCTTACATAAAGGAAATACTAAAGACTAATTAAAAAGAAATACCTGTTAAACCTAACAAATAAATTCAGGAAAACTTAAAGATACAAAATCAATACACAAAAGTTATTTGTTTCCATACAATAAAATGAATAATCCCAAAGGGAAATTAAGAAAACAATTCCATTTACAATATCATCTAAAAGAATAAAATAATTGAGAAATAAACTTAACCAAGGAGGTGGAAATACTTGTACCTCAAAAAATTGCAACAGAAATTAGACAAACAAATGGAAAGACATCCTGTTTTCAAGGATTGGAAGAAGTAATATTGTTAAAGTGTCCACATAAGGGTGCCAAGACTACACAACGGGGAAAAGGCAGTCTCTTGAACAAATGGTGTTGGGATATCCACGTATCTTTTGCGTGATATCCACATGCAAAAGAATGAAATTGGACCCTTATATCATATATAAAAGTCAACTCAAAATGAATTAAAAACTTAAAGACACAGCCTGACATTATAAAACTCCTAGAAGAAAATATATAGGCTGTGCTTCATGATATTAGTCTTGGCAATGATTTCTTGGACATTACATCAAAAATATAGGTAACAAAAGCAAAACAAACAAATCTTAAAAAACCCAAGTAAGGCTACTTCGGACAAAAGTTCTGTACGGCAATGGAAGCAATCAACAGAGTGAAAAGACAAGACAGCCTGGAGAAAATATTTGCAAACTATGTATCTGATAAAAGGTTTTATTTCCAATAAAAAATAAGGAACTCCTAACACTCAATATCAAAAAAACAAAGACACCAATGAAAAAATGTGCTAAGGACCTGGATAGACATTTATCCAGAATACATACACATGATCAAAATGTATATGAAAAGATGCTCACTAACACTAATCATCAGGGAAATGCAAGTCAAAACCCTCACATCTATGAGGATGGCCATTATAAACAAAGGTAAAATAATGAGTCATTGTGTGAAGAAATTGGAACTTTTGTACACTGTTTGGTAGGAACATAAAATGTAAATTATGGAAAACAATGTAAAAGTTCCTCAAAAAAATTAAAAACACTACCATATTATCCAGAAATCCCATTTCTGGGTATATATATCAAAAAAAAAAAATGAAAACAGGATGTGAAAGAAAAGTATTTGCTTTCCCATGTTCATTGCGGCATTATTCACAATGGTCAAGATGTAGAAACAACCTAAATTTCCATCAGTAGATGAAAAGATTTTAAAAAGTGGTGTGTACATACAATGGAATATTACTGATCCTTAAAAAAGGAGAAAATTGGGGCACCTGGCTGGCTCAGTTGGTTGCACATGCAACTCTTGATTTCGGCCCAAGTCATGATCTCACAGTTCATGGATTCTGGTTCTGCTCTAGCGGTGTGGAGCCTGCTTGGGATTTTCTCTCTCTCCCTCTCTCTCTGCCTCTCCAGTGCTCTCTCTCCCAAATAAATGAATAAACTTAAAAAAAAAAAAAGGAAAAAATTCTGTCAATATGGAAAAATCTTGAGGACATTACGCTAAGTGAAATAAGTCAGTCACAGAAGGATAGATAATGTGTTATCCCATTTATGTAAGGTATCTAAAGTAGGCAAAGTTATAGAAACGGAAAGTAGAATGTTAGTTGCCTGGGGTTGGAGAGATGGAGAAATGGGGAGTTGCATTTCAATGGGATGAAAATGTTTTAGAGATTTGTTGTACAACAATGTGGATATAGTTAGCAATACTATACTGCACACTTAAACATTTAAGAAGGTAGATTTCACATGTATGTTTGTGTTTTCTTCTTTTCTTTTTTACCACTATAAAAACAAATAAAAATCAATTAAGTCCTATTAGGAAGAAAAAAGGGACTTAGGATAGATTCTGGGTAAGTAAACAATGAAGTTGATTATATTCTAATAAGATAGGATCTTTGATTCCTGGGGAATCAAGACTATATGTTAGCATCAGAAATTGGGATGTACTGGCCTGTGACCAACAGTTTTCACTTAAATAGAAAAAAAAATTAGGAAAAAGGAATATATGTTATATTGAGCAGTATATTATTAACTACCATTTACTAAGTACCTACTTTTATGTCAAATTCTTTGGTAAGCTCTGTACATGTGTTATCTAATTTAACCCTCATAAAAATTCTATGGAGGTAGATACAATTATGCCCATTTTACCTGTACATATATTAAGATCAGAGAGTTTAAGCAGCTTGCTCCAGCTAAGTGATGTGTGGAAGAATTCAAGCCCAAGCAGCATAACTGCAGAGTCCATTCCCTTAAAACATGAGAGAGAAAGCTAACGAGGGTTCTAGTAGGAGAAAATCTACATTAGTGTTAGCCTTCCTTAAATGATTGGCAAAGTCACTATGGCGGCTCAAAAGCAACAGAAATATTGACATTGATTCACAGCATCTTGGGCGATGATGTGAAGGTAAAGGAAAGAGTTAGGAGCATTACTTACCGTTTATGTTTGGTCTCACTTGATGTGTTGCTAACTTATATTCTCTTCTCCTTCAGTTTTCAAGCTTGGTATGTTCCTGACTTCCTGAAAAAAAACTGAATTCTACTGGCCTTAGTTAATGCAGAAACAGTTAGAAACTATTAATATGTCTATTTTTCTCTCTTAATTGCTGCCTACTTTGATAGACATAGACTACAATTAAATGCTCAAAGTGGTGGCCATAAATCATTTGAGGTAGTTTAGTTACACTCCACAGAAAGTTCAGGTCTGTGTGTCTTTAGAAGAAATGGGAAAAATTGTCTTTTTCTCAGGGGACATTTAATCTCTTGGGCCAAGTCTTACTCTTGTGTCACTCCGGGTGGGAGCAAGCCTGATGTTTTACATCTCCATTTTTACTTTTGGATTCTTACTTTACATTCCTTTTCCTTCATAGGTGGCATGCTGAGGGCTGTCACACCTACCCTGTGGTGCAGCAGTAAAGAATCCGTAGCCATTTTCCTGTATCATCCTTTCTTCATGTTGCTGTAGAAGGATCTCAAAGTACTTGTCCAATATCATGATTTTCAAGTTCAAATTTAATTTTTCTTCTTTAAACATTTTTTATGTTAATTTATTTTTGAGAGAGAGAGAGCGAGCGCATGAGTGAGCAAAGGGCAGAGAGAGAGGGAGACAGAATTTGAAGCAAGCTCCAGGCTCTGAGCTGTGAACACAGCTGACCTGAGCCAGTCAAATGCCCTTCATTTTTCTTCTTAATAATATGTTAAATTTATATATGTTCTTGGTTTTATTTGTGAATTATTTAAAATGATATTCTCCAAGTCTCATTAAAGAAGCTTAAACTTAAGGGTTACCTGGGTGGCTCAGTCAGTTGAGAGACAGACTCTTGATTTTGGCTCAGGTCATGATCCTAGAGTCATGAAATCGAGGCCCATTTTGGGCTCTGTGCTGAGTGGGGAGACAGCCTAAGATTCTCTGTCTCTCTCTGTCTCTCTTTCTCATTTGTGCTCTCTCTCTCCCTAAAATAATTAAAAAAAAATGTCTTAAACTTAAAGATTGCCAAGCCATAGTAGATAGAATTTGAAAATAACATATTCAAATGGTGTTTTCTTATCATTTCCCGCTTCTGTATAATTCTCACCATTGTTCTGAAAAGGAATTTTAATTTTTGTTTTTTATGCCTAATTGTACCTTGGACTGTTTATTTGTTTGGTTAGTCCATGGAATAATTTGAGCAGTCAGTGAATGCTTTGGAAAGTGAAAGTTTTATTTATTGAAAGGGAATGGATTTAAGCAGAACATCCAGGTCTAAAATTCTGAGTTGTAACCTTGGACTTTCTCCAAACTTACTTTCCTGTAAGCATCAGAAGGAACCATTCACTTGAATAATTTACCATCTATGCTCCCAAGTGGGTGTTTCAAAATCCTCTTTATTTTCTTTAACTTTTCATTATGGAAATTTTCAAACATACACAACACTAGAGAGAAGACCATAACAAAGTCCCAAATATCCATAACCCAGCTTCAACAATTATCAACATTTTCTCCATTGCTTTTAAACTTTCTACTACTCTCAATTTTTTTCCTTAGCAATTTTTTTTCACAGAGAGAGAGAGAGAGAGAGAGGGAGGAAAGAGAGCATGTGCACATGTGGGGGAGGGGCAGAGAGAGAGGAAGACGGGGAAATCTTAAGCAGACTGTATGCCCAGTGCTGAATCTGAAGCTGGGCTCGATCTTATCACCATGAGATCGTGACTTTGCGATCATGACCTGAGCCAAAATCAAGAACCCAGTGAGCCCCCCAGGCACCCCATTTCCTAGCATAACATCACGTCATTTCACCTGTCAATAATTTCATGCGCTTAGAGCTCTTGCTAAAGGGTAAGAATTATGCAAGAAAATATTCAAATGAATGTGACAATCACAGTTATTCCTCTATAGATGCTCATGTCCTAGAGGGTGGAAAGGAGCCTTTGAAAACTTTTAGTTCCCTTGAGTTACTGGTCCTAACTCAGTATTGACAATGGGGCTTCAGTCATGTCCTAGAGGGTGGAAAGGAGCCTTTGAAAACTTTTAGTTCCCTTGAGTTACTGGTCCTAACTCAGTATTGACAACGGGGCTTCAGTCATGCACCTTAACCTCTGGGCCCTCAGTTCTTGTTTCTAAGGTGAGAATTTTAAAATGTCTTTTATCACAGAGCCAAATATTGCATTGTTACAAGGATGCAACATGTAAAGAATGCAAATTGGCTTTATAAACCTCAAATACAAAGGCACATTTTATCAAGGCTTGAGTATGTAAGTACCAAATAAAAATGTGCTAAATGGCAGAACCAGTATGTAAAAAATGAATTAAAGATATAGTCTGTACAGGGTTGTATGAAAAGTATAAAGTGAGTCACTTCAACTGACGTCAAGCAGGTAGCTATTTAGAAATAGTAATTGAATATATAGTGTATATAAAGTATACCTTTAGACCATTTGACGTTTTGGTCTTTTGTCGATAAAACACCATATAATTGACAGACATTTCTATTTTTCATTTAGATGTTTATTGTTATGTAGGAATAGCAAGAAAAAAGTGCTATGTTTCGTGCATTGCTGCTTACCTATCTTTGCATTCAGTTTACGGTGTGTTGCTGCCTCACATGGTGATTAAATGGATCTTCTCACAAAGACTCTTCCAGATCATTGGTTGTTCATGGTGAACATGATCGACTGTTTACAAGAAACTAGTTTTTTTCCTAAATGATTAAAAAAAAAAAAGATTATTTTGGAATGGTTAAAGTCCTTTCAATTAGACACAAAAATATTGAGTATTTTTTCTCTTCAGAGAGTATCATTTTTTTGTTGCTGTAAGGGATGAAAGACCCATGGATACTGCCCTTTAAGAATTTGCAATCCTGTCGTAGAGAAAAACATGCAAAAAAAAAAAAAAAAAGCGTCAGCTGCTAGACAGAATAAAACATGTACTTGAAGGAGGTGCAAATAAGTTAGGACAAAGTAAGATGCAATTAAATCCAGAGGAAAAGTTGAATGGTAAAGAAACAAAATGTTGGACTAATGGGTTGCAATTGTAATCAGAGCCTGAAAAAATAAAATATAAGGTAATATATTTTCTTGCCCTGAGAGACCATTTAAAAAAAATTGCATGAAACAAGTGTGAAGTCTAAAGAAATATATGCAGATTTTTCCTTTCTTCTTTTTATCCACAAGCTCAAAGGAAGGTTGAAAATAGAGTTGTATTTGTAATTGATATTAGAGAACACCTTTTAAAATAAAAATAAGAGAACAGACGATTATAATCTGCAATTTTTTCTAAATGTGCTATACCACATCATGTAATTAAACAGTTTCTGTGGGAAAAAGGGCATAGAAGTATAGTAAGCTTTTTTAGTCAATCATGTAGTCATGATTTTGTGTAAGGTTTACTGAATTCACGCTACTCAGAGAGCTTCTCAGGCACCACAGTGGTTGCTTTTGTTTTCTCCCACTGCAATCCTCAATTGTCTGTATAAACCAGAAAAGGTTTACAACTTCTGATAAATGGAGTTGATGAGATTTAAGTCTTTTGCTCTCACCATTCTAGCACTATGTAACAAACTATATAGAAACAGATTTTTTTTTTTTTTCCATTTAAAAAATGCATTTGGGAATCTTTGTGTGATAGCAGCACTGGGAGAATGCGTCGTGAAATTCCCATTGCTGTGAGGGATATGTCAACATCTGACACTATATAAATTTTTTTGTGTGTTTATTTATTTTTGAGAGAGACACAGAGTGAGAGTGGGGGAAGGGCAGAGAGAGAGGGGGACACAGAACCGAAGCAGGCTCCAGGCTCTGAGCTGTCAGCACAGAGCCTGATCGAGGGGGACGGGGCTTGAACTCAGGAACTGTGAGATCATGACCTGAGACTGAGTCGGACGCTTAATGGACTCAGCCACCCAGGGGCCCCAACACCCAACGCTTTAGAAAGCACGCGCTTTATGCTTTTGCCCTGAGGAATGCACATCACTGGCTCTAATGGGGAAAGGGGCCTCTTCTGCCCCTCACCCAGATCTCCCATTAGTGCAGTCTTCCTCCATGGGGAAGCACTGGATCTCTCCCTGGGGGCCAGCACTGCACAGGGGTCCCTGAACAGTTCCCTCTTCAGATCAGCGAGCCGCTAAGTGGAGTGGAGCCTGTATGCTGGCCTGTCTGTTTTCAACTTGGCCACACATTCTCTGGGACTATATTCAGCTTACCTGAACTTCAGGACAGCGCTGTGTAACATGCAGACACCTCTCCTTCCCCCAGCCACCTTCGTAGTCCCCTTCTCCTAGACAGTGAGGGGGAGGATCAAGCTTATTATATGGATGGAGTCAATTGATTTCCATTCAGTGTGAGTCATGTTTGCTTTAATTGGTACATAATCAATGTCCATTCTACTAAGACAGTCAGCATGCTCTTTTGATGAATTGCTTTTAATTTTGCTCTGACAGTTTGTGGATAGATTCTCAAAGGTGATATTACCTTGTTCATCCAAAACTGAAAGTTTTACATCTATAAGCCATATGGCAACGCTCTGACATTAAATCATACTCATTTGAAGAAGTATAATCCGAAGGCTTTGAATTCTCCATGCCAGTTTCTGTATTGCTCTAATCAAAGAAGGTGATGCATGAAAATATATTAATAAAACACAGAGAAAAGGATCATTCAATTGATAAGTGAATTTCTATCTAAAGTTGAATCATAGTGATTAGAATTGAATTACTGAGAATAGATTTAAAAGTAGGTTTCAAGTCACCATTTATAGTTGAGATAAACTGTATTCCACTTCAATTTTATTTAAAAATTAGATTTTCCATTCAGTAGCAAAATCACAAGAGACAAACTGATTTTTAAGGAGAGTGTGAAACATATTTAGTCAAACCATGATGGCTTATAGAGATAAATATTTTTTTTCCATTACTCCCATTTTACACAACTGAATAGAAGTAAATAAAGCATGTTGTTAGTTAAGCAGTCTGGTAAACATTAGTACTTTTACATATATTCTACTTACATTTAATGTTATTATCTGAACAAAGGGTTTTAAATTTGAAGGAAATGTTAGAAATCATTTAACTGAACACTCTTACTTTACAAGTGGAGAAAAAGTGGTTAAGTGATCTTAAATAATCAAGCTTAGCGGCACAGCAAGTGAGAAAGACATAACTAATATCGGGTATCTTGACTCCTACTAATGTAATTTCTACCATATAATTTATAAAGCTACTTCTTATCTGTTTTAAATCATTGTTATTATATTTTATTTGCTATATTTATTTGAGCTTTTGAATTCCTTGAAAAACTTGGCATTGACTCTGAACCAGAAAACCAAATGATGCTATTCATTAATTCAACATATATTTATCACATCCCTAAAAGACAAAGCTCTAACTTTTCAGAACTTATGCACACTAGAGAATGAGATTAAAAAAAGAGAATGTGGGCAATTGCACTAGAACATGATATGTGATATGATATGAGGTTATCATACAAAGTTATGAGTACAGAATAGGAGCACAGATCAATCTTGGGCAGAGGTGGGTAGGTCTTATAATGAGGTTGATTTCAAGTTGAGTCCTGAATAACCAGAAATAACCAGTGACGAAGGGTGCAAGAAGCATATTTCAGGATTGGGGAACAGACTGTGGAACAGAGTGTGAAAAGGCTCAGAAGCAAGACTGTGCAGTACTCTTGCAAGGATGTGCTAGGAGATTGATTTTGCTGACGCTGAGTGAATGACAAGAGAAATGAGTTAGAGAAGTAAGCCAGGGTCAGATAATACCTGGACGTTAAGCTGAGGGAAATAGAGATCTGTTGAAAGGTCTTAAAGAGGAGATGCAAAGTTCACTCTGATTCAAGGGCTGGAACTGGCACCCCTGTAGCCAGGGTGATCATCTTACTATGTGACTTTCCTACTTTCAATCATGCAATGGCTGCCAGCCTCCATAGGACAGAGTATAACTAATCTTATTACAGAATTTACAGGGATCTGTCTGTTTCTTCCATCTTGATGCCAAATTTCAGCTATACTAGAACGGAATGCTTCATGCTAAGAAAACTGGCTTCTGGGACATTGAAGATGGTGCTTCTTACCTGGGACATTTTTCATCTTTCTGTTTGTCCAGGCAGCACCTGCTCATACTTTAGGCTTCAACTCAAGTATCACTTCCTCCAGGAAGCTTTCTCTGAAATCTCCCAATCCTTAAGCCCGTTTTTGTCTACTCTATATCTTCAAGGCCAATTGTATTATCATTGTAATATCATTGTCATCCTATCATATGATTGCATTAAGATTCTTGTGTTCTTAAGAAAATTGAACCTGAATAATGTGTATGTGGTATTCTATGAAATAAGAGTAATAGAGCTGACACTGATGAAAACATAAGTTGTAACTACAGATTTACTTATTTTTCTCCCCACTGGCTATAAACTTGACTCTGTAAATGCTTGTTGAATAAATGAATTGGTATAAAGCTGGGACAATGAAACCAATAGAAGGTGGTTACAGATGTGGTGTAGGGCCTGACCAAGAGAATGGCAATGGAGTTGGACGGAAGGGGATAATCTCTAGGGCTGTAAAGGATAAAAAGGGGAAGACCTGACTGGACCAGAGATCAGCTGTGAAGGATGATGGCAGAATAGTGGCTGATCTTTAGGTTTCTAGCTTGTGCAATGTCTTGGTACTAGTCACTAAAACAGGGAGCTCAAAGCCAGAGTCCTTATAGAAGGTTAAATTCAAGACTTCAGTGTTATGCATGTTGTATTTTTAATTTTTTTTAAATTGAGAGGGAGAGCACGAATAAGTGCAAAAGCACGTGCACACACACGTGCACACAAGTGCACTCATGCGCAAGCGTGTACACACATATAGGGAGGGGCAGAGAGAGAGAGAGAGAGAGAGAGAGAGAGAGAATCCCACACAGGCTCCACACTGTCACTGCAAGCCCTGACATGGGGTTAGATCCCACAATGATGAGATCATGACCTAAGCTGAAACCAAGAGTTGGAGGTTCAACTGACTGAGCCACCCAGGGCCCCTGCATGATGCATCTTTAGACCTGAAGGATCTACAAGCAAAAATATGCTCAAAACGCCAGTATGAGGGTCCGGAGCTTCTTAGGGTAATTTGGCTAGAGAGGTGTGAGTCTTTGACATAAGAGTGGCAGGACACATGAATAGAGTAAGAGGAAGGAGCTGAAAATGCAAGCTTAAGAAACACAAACATTTTAGGACTGGAGGAAGTCATAATGAACTGTTACAAAGGTGCAGTGAGATAACAATAATAGTAAATGTGTGTTGTGGGCTTTCCATATACCATAGTGCCAAGTGCTACATCATTTAATCAGACAAAAATGATGTCTACTATATCCATATTTTTCACTTTCATATTTTATAGCTGCTAAAGTAATGTATGCTTTCACGAAATTTACAATGATACAAATACATAATTTAGGATGTAACTCTACTATCTATTCCATTTTATAAAAAACTTTTGGTGAAGTTTAGTGCAAATCCCTCTAACTTTTCCTACATTTTGCATATTTATATTGCTATTGATAATTCTTTTAAAGCATTGTGTTACCTTTGTGCAGCTTAATTTTTCCAGATGATTGCAACAGATTTGATTTATATTTTAAAATAGCAGCCTCGTATTCCATTGTAAGGATGCAAAACACAGTTCAAGTAATGCTACAATGAGTAATCTTCACAGTGAAGAAAATGAGGCTTATAAGAGGCTTAGGGTAAAATTGTCAGGGAAAATGGTAATAAATGGTGGAAATAGGACTCAAGAGAGAGAAGCTGAATACATATCAGACGTCGGAGGCCTAAAGACAACGTGCTAGGAAAGACGGGGGTATTAGCAGTGCAAATGCTGCAGAGATGAAGTGATCTTTAGCAAGAACCTGTTAGTGACAACCACTAATGCCTGGTGAATACATTTTAATGGAGCAAGTCAGAGGGCGTGGTCGAAGGTGACTAGAAGGTGATGCAGAGGAGATGGGGACTTAACCAGCTTTTTCAAACCTTTTAAAGGAGAGGAGAGGAAAAAGATAGGGTGGTAGTCGGAGGGGTTTCTGAGGTTGAAGAACTCTATAAGCGATACCATTTGTTAAAATCCAAGCCATTTTTATCGTTCATCAGAATGCTTTCCTTTGATTTGTAATTGAATGAATATGTAAACATCAGAAAGGATGGGTGAAAAAACAAGACAAAATTCTAAATAAAATACTAAATACTATACAAAATACTACATACTGAATAAATGTGCCTCATATACCATGACCTGTATATAAGCATCACCAAAGTATGCGTATGATTAAAGCAATTCTGATGTCTTCTTTCTTGAAAGCTTAGTATAAAACATTCAAGAAGACATAGAAATGGAAATACTATGAGGAAACCCTTATACCCACTAACATACTAAAAAATAAAATGGTACTAAATTACTTAAAGCCCTATGGTATCCCTCTTTGACCCTGCCTCTCTGTCTTCACCTGAACAGCTGCCAGTATTATGAACTTGGTGACTTCTCTTTAGAAGGTAAAATTTTTTGTAGGAATACATTTTCACGGAAGCACGATGACGGCTAATAGGCATTAGTATAAAATATTGATCGATTATTCGACACTGTGAGAAATGCTCAATTTTGAAAAAGTTCAGAAGATATTTTTATACACGTGGTAAAATGAACTTTAGAGGGTGATTTAACCCACACCAGCTAAGTTAATTTTTATGTAAACCAGGCAGTCCGGGCATTATAGCAAAAGATAAAACTTATGAGATAAACCAGAGCTTTTGCTCTGACTGATGTTCTTAATTGCATGCCGTTTCCTTATTGTCAAAGTGTCTAATATAAAATTTTATGCTCAGAATGATTTTTTTCCAGGTTAAGCTTCTTAGGCTGAAGCACCCGTCTGCCTTGTGCATTATGCTGTTCATTTAGTGGAAAGGATGTGCTGTTTATAAAAGTGAGTCTCATGGCAGTCAAGGCACCTGGTTGGTGGCGTGACATGAAGGGAGATAAGATGGGACATTATTCTAGAGGCACATCAGCAGAAATTAATCAAGCTCATTGCTTCTCTGCATGGTACTCCTCATCCATCCAATAATTTAAATCCTGGTCACATTATGCCAGAGTGTAGCTAACTATTTCCTGTAACACAGGAGTGTTTTGTCTTTCTCAGAGACAGCTTCAATAGTTTTTAATGCTCAAAGAAAGTGAAATAGTCGAATTTTATATTAATAAAGAGTTGCAATCATTTTTACCAGATTACTTGTTTCCCCCCTTTAAAAGTCTGAGTTATATTTTGATTTCTTGATCATTTTTGAAATAAATATATAGTTTTTGATGCTCTGAAAGGCCTATTTCTTTTCTTTGGAGAAAAACAATTTTTAGTCTCATAATCACAAAATATCAAATCAGCATAAACATCCACAGCAAGCTCCTTTGAGACTGGCTCGCATCAGGTATTGAGAAGTCAGTATCAATATGACTTGGTCCTTTTCTTCAGGAAGTCCAAGGATCTCCTTGTGGAGACAAGCAGACACAGTCATGCCTGATGATTCCAGGTCCTTTAAGCCACAGCACATTTCAAAGGCTGAGATTACACTCAAAGACACATTTCACTCGTTCACTGAGTTTCTCTGAACTTCATACTCTCCAGCTCCCAGTTCTCTTTGCAGGAGACAGAGGCATGTTTTGGAGTCTACCCTCCCGCTAAGAGTCCAGGCAGACAAGTAAGATGGACCAGATAAATCAAATGAGCAGCTTTCCAGGTTGTGGGCACCTTGTTGACTTCCTATATCCACTGCTTCTCCAATCTACTGCTCATACTCCCCATCACCCCAACCTCATCCAGGCATTTGCTTACCTTACCAATGGGTGCAGAGCCATCACCATGAGGCTGGTCTTGCTTTCCATCTTCTTCCCCTATTTCTTTCCTGTTTCCATTAAATTTCTCATGTTGGTAAAATAGGTCCTGTATTTACTCTTAAAGTTTCTTTCATCCCCTCTGTAGGCAACAGACTTTTCAAATAGGGCTGCCAGATAAAATATAGTATATTCAGTTAGATTTGAATTTAATTAAAAAAATTTGTGTAAGTATGCCTCAAGTATTTCATGGGACATATTTATGCTAAAAAAGATTTATTTGTTGTTGATCTGAAATTTAAATTTATCTAAGAACCTTTTTCCCCCCTACTTTTAGGCAACCCTACTTTTAGATGGCATTACACAGCCCAGACCCCAGGTGACCATTGCCCCTTTGGCCCCAGGATGTTAGTCAAGCTCTAGCAAGTTTGTGGCTCCCTCTGCTGGGAAGCCTGCCCCCATCTGGCTGGAGCGCCACTCCAAGGCTGTGAGCAGAAGTAATGGGTAGCCTTTGGAGAAAGTATGCTTATCGGGAGTCATGAGTAAATCCATGCGCATGAAGCAAGGGGCATTTTGAAGAGTTGAGCTGCAAATTTTATTTTTCCTCAGTTGTTTTATATTTTAGGAATTTTCATAACCTTATAAAGTTACTCACTCTTTGATTAATTTTGAAATCATGACATCAATATTTTATTTTTTCTGCTCTAGAGTGGATATTCATCAAACTCTTCTGGTATTCCCTTGTAACTTGGATCCTAGAAAACTTGCAACTGTCTTTAGAGTCTTGTTTTGTAACTTCCAAAATATTATAAGATCAGAAGATAGAAGTAGGATATGATTTTCAGTGATTAGTATTCTGGAAATATACAATTTGGAAACCCTAGCTGTATAAATTACTACTCACAGTTTTTTTCTTATTATGATATTGTCTTATTATGTTTTACCTCATTGTGAACGTTGTTCAAATCTTTTTCCATAGTTACTTTTCATAGTACCCAGGCATATACTGCAGAGTTGCTGAGGTATGGGAAACTTTTATCATAAACCTGTCTCTAAACTTTTATAATCAAGTACTGTGAAAATGGACGGTTAACAGTTTGAGCTGACTGCCACATTACGACCTATTCTGGGCTATTCAAGTTATATTCTCCCTTGAGTTGCAATTTTGGTAGATTGAGGAACAATGTTGGCTAGATAAGGGAAGAAAGATGGAGCCAAAAAATCTACTCTCTGAGATGTTGCTGGGCCCCCGGTGCTTTTTTGGAGGGGCCTATCTCTTTCTCACACAGTTTTGGAGGAGGGATGTGCTCTTGACCATGATTCTGGAAGCAGGAGGCTCTGGGACCTGGCCTCATGCTCACGTAGTCAAGGAACAGCCTGCAGTCCTTCGACTGGTGGGAGAACATTTGGAAGGCAGAGAGTTCACAGTCATCTTCTGGAGAAAGTGTCTATTGATGACTGGTGCCTGGTATCAGATAAAAGGCAGTGTTCTAGCCAACAAGGAGAGCAACCAGACTAAGCAAAGCCAGAATACCAGACAGCCAATCAGTGTGTAAGATGCTAAAAGGGGAACGTTTTGGTCATAGCATCAATGTGAAAAGCTATACTATCACCAGTAGTGGTCATTATCCTGAAGGATTCTGTTTAAATTTACGGAACTATGCCTATCTTAAACTAGAAAACATCACCTTAGCAACTCTGAAGATGAGGCTTTGGCAAAATAAACCTCTAATAGTTCAGATAATTTATCTATAGTATATCCTACAGTGGTGAGCTGAAAATGAAGCAGAGTTGCCTAACACAGGGAGCACATCATAATTGGTTCTCAATAAATATTTGGTGAAAGAACAAATGAATTAGTAAAGGATTGAAACTGCATTTGCATCTTTAAACAACATTTTTTTTCAAACTTCATGGGAGGATTAATCCATGACTTCCTAAATCATTCTTCGTATCACTAAGAATTTCATCTTAATAATCCATTAACACATAGTTGGCTAGACATTTTCAAGGCTTTCTTCTATAATATAATCCTCTTTAGTAAGCCAGAAGATAAATACTTTGGGAAAGACACGTGAATGTCTGTAACTGCAGCTTGAGAGGAAGTGAACCACTGGAAATCTAAGGGAAACGCTTTCAAAAGATGATTTAAGTGAACTACAAAAAAAAAAAATCATAGAAAACCAATTTATTACACATTGAATCAAATGTCAAAGACTATTTCTTTCAAGAATCTAAAATATGTTACTTGTATATTTTGAGGACTATTTCCACTTAAAAAAAACATACAGATGAAACACATAGGGATTTTTTTTTAACTTTACAAATTTTACTTTTCTTCCACTTGTTTTCACTGGTGGCCTTTGAGTGTTTAATGTGTACTTAGCATTGGGACTGTAATGAAGGGCAAACACCTATCGTTGCTATGTGCTTGTTGTAGAAAATTTACTTCTAACTCTCGTGAAGTTTAGCTAATTATATTCCATTAAAAGAAACTCAGGTCCTATCCCATGATTATTAGTAGATATGATACAATAACAGGAATGTCAATATTTTGAAGGACAAAATCATTCCTGAGAAAATGAAAGAGATTTAAGTTTGAGCAGTTGGTCTGAAAATATGTTACAACTGAAATTATATGCCTCAAAACAAGAGCAATGAGGCAGAACTGAATTTGTTCTTATCTACTGACACGGCATCACCAACAGGGTGACATTTACTCACTGGCATGTGCACTACATCGGCAAGTCTGAATACAAGTGCATTCATTTAAGAAATGACAACTCTGGGAAATCCAGCAAAATAGTAGTTTTTACCGTGTTTATCTGTCGAAGGACCTTCACCCTGACAGACTCTTTAGTATTGTAAATAGGGAAACACATTTTAGGGAGGTTAGCATTGTTGATCCCAAACTGCTGCCCAGGGAGTGACACATGATTGCATGCTGTCTTAAAAATAGCTGAGGCTTATATACATCCATCCAGAACTTCACCGGTTCTTTTACCTATACACATACATACAAACATGTGCACACACACCTCTCAATCTTTAATGGAGTGTTTTTCCTCGAGGTGGTCCTTAGTGATTATTTTAATCTAGTTTCACCTGTACAACTATATGGAAACTGTTGACACTTGGAACTACCTGGGCAATGTACCTGGGCAAGGTGTATCCATTTAGAAAAGCCTTTATTAAAAGTAGGGAGAACCTTGGCAAAATAAAATAAAACAAAATTGCAAAACTTAATTAATATAGATCTGTAATATGAAATAGTATTAAAATTGTCATATATATTAATTATTATGGTTTTAAATAAAACTTATCAGACTAATAAGACTTAATATAATCATCTCCTCGATCACATTTACTCCTCTGAAAGGAAGAAGAGCAATACAATCGCCTCCACTGCATCTAATAGGGTTTCTGGGAAGCATTTGTATCATGAGGGGAATAGGTGGATCAATTTCCTATTACTAGTTTCTGTAAAGGTGTGATATCATTGGTAACACAACACTAAGATGAAATGAGAATTTGTCAACTCCGTCCGCAACACCAGTCAATGTGATGTTTTTAAAGGCAATACCTTTGTTTTAATTTTTAACTTATCTGTAGTACTACATAGATATGACAAAAAGAAGTAAAAAAATTAAAATAAACCTCTGGAGGGGCGCCTGGGTGGCGCAGTCGGTTAAGCGTCCGACTTCAGCCAGGTCACGATCTCGCGGTCCGTGAGTTCGAGCCCCGCGTCAGGCTCTGGGCTGATGGCTCGGAGCCTGGAGCCTGTTTCCGATTCTGTGTCTCCCTCTCTCTCTGCCCCTCCCCCGTTCATGCTATGTCTCTCTCTGTCCCAAAAATAAAAAAAAAAAAAAAAAAAAAAAAAATAAAATAAAATAAACCTCTGGAAAAAAGAATTTTGCCTATTAACTACCATAATGGAGACTGTGTACAAGTGACAATGGATTGTCAAGGTATTATTTCAAAGTTCCCTAATGCTCTCTTATGTTAGAGAGACTACTGGTTATGAATCCTCTAATTGTGGAAGGAAGAAGATTCTAAAATTTTGGTGTATTTAGATATATTGGGGCACTGGAGTTTGGGGTCTGAGAGTTAAGTAGAGCTTATAAAAGTGGGTGTGGCTATAAAAAGGTAACAAGAGGGATCCTTGTGGTGATTGAAATGTCTGTCTCTTGATTATCAATATCAATATCGTGATTGTGATGTGTTACCATTGGGATAAGGGTATCCCGAGTTAACCTGAGTTAAGGGTGAGTGAAATCTCTTTGTATTAGTCCATAAAACTGCATATTAATATGAAATTATCTCAAAATAAAAATTAAATAAAAGTTCCCAACTTAAAATTTTAATTTAGTTAAAATTTTAAACATATAAATGTTTTCTTATATTTTAGAGTTCAGCTGTCACTTGTCTGCAAATGAGACTCACAGATGATGAAATAAAAAAACACTTGGGAAATAAATACTAAGGGAAAAATTTAGAAATGTGTTCTAATGTTTAAGTAAAATTTTGTTCTTTTCATGAACATACGAGCTCCTAGGAGTGATTTACTTATGCAGGCATTGTTTGTGCAGGTAAAACGTCTTCATATATCTCTTAATTATACATTATAGATGTAGATATAAAATTATGGTCTTCAACATCTAAAAAAGTATATCAGTACTAAGAAAATTCGGAAACTGGTTTAAATTATCTGATAGTTTCTTAAGAAAAAAGATGCAGTTTGGGCATTTTGGAGATTGATCAGAGTGCTGAGTGAGAACATCTAGAAGTGACAATCAACAAAAGGAAACCCTGCCTAAAGATATTAGAGAGACAAAAACAGGATCAGAGGGAAGTAAGAACAGATACAATTATTAAAATAGGTGGAAACTCAAGGGGATAGATAATACAATAACAAATGAAAACCAACAGAAACAATGGAAACAATAATTAATAATAGAGCAGATCCACCAAGAACCCAGATAGTGGAGTTATCAAAGAATTTAAAATAACTATGTTTATTATGCTTATAGAGATAAAAACTGAGCTTGACAATTCCTACATAATTGACATATGTGTATCTCTCTTTGCATTAAGCAGCAATCCTGGAACTAAAATTAAGGATTGAATAAAGAGACAGTTATGAGGCAGACTAGCAGGCTAATGAGATTTGAAAAATTATTTAATAAATTGAAACCAGTTCAGACAGAAAATATCCAAAAGGAAAGATGCCGAGAAAATTGAAGGAAAATGCAGAAGATACATTAAGGAGACATGGAGGAAACAGTGAGGATATATATCTGTATAATCAGAATTCCAGAAACAGAGGAGAAAGAAAATGGAATAGAGGCAACATATGGAGATAGTATGACTTAAATCATTCCAAAACACATGAAAGACATCACGATAGCATCAAGAAGCTTGATAAAACTCAAGAAGGATTTTTAAAAAATGTATAAAGGAATAGAAGAATAAAAAGTGGTGAAACAGCAAAGTAATAAAAAGAGTACAGGACACTGCTGATTATGAAAGACAGGAAGAAAAAATAAATTCAGCTAGAAAAAAATCACTTTCAAAAAAGAAATGAAAAGAGATCTAACTTTACAACAGAAATACTATAGGCCAGAAAAAAATGAATTAAAATATTTAATGTGCTGAAGGAAAATAGCTGCAAATCCAGAATCTCATACCTAGCAAAAATATTCAAAAAGGAAAGTAAGATAGTGACTTTCAAGCAGATGAAACAAGTCATTTATAACCCTCAGATCTGTACTGAGGGACATATTAAAGGGTGTGCGTCTGGTAAAAGAAGAACAATTCTTTCAGGAAACTCAGAATTTCTGGAAACTCCTTGTGTAGAAGGAATAAAGAACACGGAAAAGGATACACATGTATGTAAATCTAGAGCAATGACTCTCAAATATTAATGTAATTTAGAGTCACTTTAAAGGCTGGCCAGACAACACTGTGAGATCCCATCCCAAGATTTTGATTCAAGATGTCAGAGGTGGGCATTTACATGTCTCATAAGGTCCCAGGTAATGCGAATGCTGCTGGTCTGAAGCTCACATTTTGCAAACCATTGAGGAACGTTGGTTTATAAAACAATGATGCCTTGTGAAATTTAAAATTTATATTGAATTCAGTCTATGCATATATGCACAATTATTTTGTGACAATGGTAGCTCTTCTGTTCAATAGGAAAAAGATGTCTTTTCAATAAACAGTCTCAATAAATGGTGCTGAGTCAACTGGATATTCATATTAAAAAAAAAAAACAAAACAATACTCTATCCCTTTCTCACACCATGCACTAAAATCAGTCTCAGGGAGATTGTAGGTTAAAATGAAAGGCAAAAATAATAAAACTTCTAAAGGGTACTATCAGAGAATATGTGAGTGACCTTGAGATATTCTTAAACAAAACCCCCCAAATACTATTCATTGAAGAAAAATTGAACTATTTTAAAATTTAAAATTATACTAATCAGAGACCATATTAAAAGTGCATGACACTTCACACACAAAGTTTATACAAATGGCCAAAAAACATGAAAATTTGCTCAACCTCATTAAAAATCATGGAAATTATACTCAAACTACCATGCAAACATGCCTGTTCAAAATCAGATGGGATAAGTTAAAATGATGGATAATAATAAGATATGTGAGAATGTAGCACAGTGAGAAATCTCATATACTTCTGGGGGGAGGGTGAAATAGCACAACCATTTGGAAAAGAGTTTGGTGTCATTTAGTAAATTTGAAGATACTCATCCCACATGACCCAGCAGTTTCATTCCAACATAAACCCATGTGCACCAACAGACATATATTAGAATGTTTATACGTCATGATTCATAATACCCCAAAATAGAAAAACAACTCAAATCTCCACCAACAGTAGAATAGACAAGAATATTGTTTATAAAATGGAATTCCATGCACCATCACCAAATATGAACTAACTACATGCAACACCATGGAGAAAAGAGCCCTCTTTCACAGACGTAACACTGAATGAAAACAGCCAATCACAAAGTTAAAATGAATGATTGCATTCATTTAAGTTAAAAAAAAAAAAAGAACAGGAAAAACTAAATTGTAGTGCACAGCCACCTAGTTTATACAATTTTAAAGAAAAACAAGGAGGTGATGACCTTCAAAATGAAGATGGTGTAGCTTCCTTTGTTGGAAGGCAAGGCAAGTAGTTAGGAGGTGAGGAGAGAAGGGCTATATGTGGGTACTGACAATGCTCTATTCCTTAACTGGGGTGGGCATTTACACAAGTCCGTGCTTTGTAATATACCACTGAGCTGTGCATCTTGTTTTGTGCCCCTTTCTGTATGTGTATTTTATTTAACAGCAAATGGGATAAAGTATTTTAAAATGTAAATTACTTACTATGTCCACTTTAAATATAATAGCAAACCAAATTGTGGTTTAAGGTTGCTTGAAAACACCAGAAGTCCTTAATTTAATTATTTTTCCAATAATACTTTAATTAATCCTTTAGTTAATTTATTCTTCTATTCTAGTTCTTACATTACTTTGCATTAATTTGGCAAGGTAAATTAATATTGAATAAGAATCAAACACTCTGAAGTCATCTGGATAAACACCTTGTTTAATTCTTAGGTTACTTTGCATATTTATTTTGGTTTCAGAACTGATTTCAAATGTAAGAGTAGAGGGAGAATAATAGTAAAATTATCAGAGTGAGGACTTAATAGTTTGTAAATATAATGAAGAAAATTTTTATATATACCTGTCTGACCTATTCCAACAAACCTACTGCATGATAGAGGCAATTTACACCATATATTGATATAGTAAAATGAACCTATTTGAAGAAGCCTATCATTTATAAATAATAAAAATATAATCACTAAATATAGGTCACACCATACTTTGGAGTAACAAAGTAAATTTTATCTTATAATTCCTTTCTAAAAATATGGTCTACTGTTTCCATCTCAGAGAGCAAAATTAAGTAATTGGTTTTTAAGTACCTTTAGGTTCTAAGATTTAAGCCTACTTGCATGCTAACAGGTTAGCTGGCCAGAGTTTCATGTGTGCTGTGGAAGTTGCAAAACCTCTGAGTTAGAGATAAACAACTTTATTACTCAGGAACAGCAAGTAGTCTAAGCACCAACATATTTTAGGCTTGTTTTCTAAGCCCTGATTCTCACAAGCCTAAGAGAAGAGGGTCGGATGTTATTGGCCCACATAGTAGGTGGTGTTACAGGACAGTAGCTTTGAGAACAGGGGACCAAAATAAACCTGCCTGCCCTGTGCTAAGAAGGGAGATACTACCTCTATCTTCCCAAACTCTAAGCAAACCTTTCATTCAGATGGAGGTACTATCTCTAGCTTCCAATCTCTTCCAAGTCTGTGTACTAACACTGTATACACAGCCTTGAAAAGATAGGAGAAAAAGGGCAGTTTGTGCCCTGCTCCTATGACATTCAGAAACACAAGAGAGCCATGAAGAACTGTCTCTCAATATTGGTGAAACCTCTTCAGAAAATCTCTTTATAGAATCCACAGGAGACAAATTTTCTTCAAGTTCTAGAATATTGGCCAAAAAGAAACTTTTCGAAATCTTTTGAACTGTGAATTAAATTATGTTGATAGTTCACATTATATTCAGAATGCCTTTGAAGAGTCATAATTACATAAAGTCCTAGAAGGACATTAAATAAATAAATATATATATTATATTAAAAAATATAGTGTGTGTGAGTGTGTGTGTAATTTTCTGCCTTCCCATTTAAAGTGTAAATTCCTTGGGGGTAATGACTGTGTGTGTGTATTCTGGTTCTTACTAAACTTTGCATTAAATTAATGAATAAAATGCCAGAGGTCTGTCATCCTTCTCCTTTTTCTTTTGGTAAACATCATTGCTAAAGAACAATAAGAAGTGTGTGCCTGTAATCTGAGGGTTCTAATAGTCATCAAGGATGACAATGTTTACTTGTCTTCAAGACCGCCAATCCATAAAATCTACAAGAACGTCCCACACAGTGGAGCTCAGGAAATAATTGTTGCATTGAGTTGACTTGAATTTAGGACCCTATTCTAGTTTGTAAGCCAAAAGTTGCTCTTAGGGACATGCGCAGTAAAACATGCTGTGCTTTGAAAAGAGAAAACAATCCTTTTCCTCAAACCCTTAGACAGTCATCTGAGGCTGAAGACTGTTCATTTAATGATAATTCCAGTATACAGGTGTGTAACACTAAAGAGAATGATTGCATGTGTCTCCAGAAATATATGCTTTATTACGAGATGAGAAGTGTCTATTTTTCCTTCCTCTGGGACTGTTTTTGTTTTTTGCCCCGGTGCTCATTTCCATTCTGTTCAATAGTAAGTCAGCAGCCAGAATGCATCGTTGAAATACTATTCATGTAAGTTCCTCCAGAGGTGTAATCATCAACACAAAGCTTTGGGACCACTCTGGTCTCCTTTTCTAAATTAAACATATCTGTCAACAACAAATGCAAAAAGTACAAAATATTTCTGTGTACTTCCCACATCGAAATGATCTCCTAAGGGACTTAGAAAATGTGTGTTCGTGTGCATTGCCATCTACAACAGCTACTCGCCGGCCGCTCCGGGGTCTTGCACACAAAGGGTGAGAGAGGGGCGTGGGGAGGCCGCGAGGCGTCGATGGCCCGCCTGGCCAGGTGATGCCCGCTCGAGTAGCCTGCCGAGGAGTGGGGACAAGGGGAAGGCTAAACTTGGGGCTCAGGATATTTGCATGCGGCGGAAATCGCAGTCCTCCCCAGCGGAGTCAGGGTGAGAGGAGCGGGGTGCGTGCGCGAGCTGAGTGAGCGCTTACGTCGCAGCCAGATCTGTGCTGGGATAATTAGAGAGGAGTTGGGCTGAGCCGAGTCCTCTTTTAGCAGCGGCAGCCGGGGCCGCAGCAGCAGCAGCAGCGGCAGCAGCAGCGGCAGCAAGAGCCCGGAGGGGCGCGCCTGACTCCCGCCGCCCGGGGCCCCCGTGGAGAGGCCCGCGCCCCGCAGCTGCCGCCCCGCCGCGCCCACCGCCCCGCGGCTCCGGCGCACAAAGGCGGCGGCAGCCGGCGTGGCCTTGTCCATCCAGGCGTTCGAACCCCGCTCCCTCCGTTCTCCTCTCCCAGGGACGCGAATGGCCGGGCCGGGCGAGGACCTGGGACGCCGGTGGCCCTAGCTCCGCACCCCCACCCTCCCGCTGGGAGAGGCAGCGGGCTGCTGGCTGACGATGTGGTCGCGGCTGCTCCCCAGTGCGTCTCCGGCCCGGGTCCCAGCTGCCGCCCCTCTTCGCTGCTCGCTCCATCCCGCGGAGAGGAGTTGATGCTGCTGTCGCCGCCGCCGCCGCCGCCGAAGCCGGGGCTGATGGATGCCAGGGAGTGCCGCATTGCTTAGCGTCCCCGCCTCCGGGTTTGCTGGTAGGAGCCCGCCGCTCTTCTCTCTTGCTTTGGGGTTTTGTAGAAAAGGTAGAGACATTTTAATTTTATCCTCCACTCCTCTTCTCTGCCTTCTCTCCCCCCGTCCCCCGCCCCCAACCTCGCATTTGAAATGTGTGTTCTGGGAAAGATCCCCCTCCTCCCTCCACCTCCCCCCTCCACCCCCGGGATAATTCCGTCGAAATAAAGGGTTAGAGGAAGGCAGAAGTTGCGGGTGGGGCTGGGGGGTGGGTAGCCCACGCTGGTGCCAACGCCACCGAAACCCTTCTGGTGCCTTCTGAGATCACGGTGTATCTAGGAAGGGAGGAGGGAAGGTGCGCTATCTGCAGAGTCTCCGCCTAATTGGATCATAATCATTTTAAACAAAATCCCACAAATGCCTTTTAAGAATAACATCTTTAAATAAGCATAAGGAAAAATAATTTCCTCCCCCCCCCCCCCCTTCTCTCTTTTTCTTTCTGGCAAAGACGCTCTCTCCCCGCCCTGGAGCTCAGCGCTGAAGAGCCACCTTATTATTAATCAGAATTCCCATCGTTATCCCTGGCAGGCGCATCCTTCAGTAGGGACCGCAGAAGCATCACAGAGCTGGGGCTGAGATGTGCGTGGGGGTTGTTTTTGTTGCATCTTGGAAGAGAAGAGGACAGCATGAAGATCAGTGCCAACCGTGCTGGGTGGGCTTAGGGGTGTTTTGTTAGGGTTGAGGAAGGACAAGGAGTGTTGGGCCCGCCAGAGGTCCACAGCTCCTTAAAGGAAAGGGAAGAGGGAACCAAAGTGAGGTGTTGTTTTTAGGCGGTGGGAAAAGAAGTTCGTACTCCCACAAAAGAGCTGCCGAGAGGCAGGAGCAACAGGGTACTGGTCTGGACGCCAAGACAAACAATTTCCTGTACAGAAGAGGAAGCAGGCAGCAGGGAGGTCTGGAGGCCAGAGTGTGGTGGTGGCAAGGGCCAGGTCTGTTGTGGGACAGTCAGCAGGAGGAAGGGAAGGTTCAGGAACAAGCGGGACGATGACTCATTTACAAGCTGGTCTCTCTCCTGAGACCCTGGAGAAAGCTCGCCTGGAGCTGAACGAGAACCCAGACACATTGCACCAGGACATCCAGGAGGTGAGGGATATGGTCATCACCAGGCCGGACATTGGCTTTCTGCGCACAGATGATGCCTTCATCTTACGCTTCTTGCGGGCCAGGAAGTTTCATCACTTTGAAGCTTTCCGCCTTCTGGCCCAGTACTTTGAGTACCGGCAGCAGAACCTGGACATGTTCAAAAGCTTCAAGGCCACTGACCCTGGAATCAAGCAGGCACTGAAAGATGGCTTCCCTGGGGGCCTGGCCAATCTGGACCACTATGGCAGGAAGATTCTAGTCCTTTTTGCAGCCAACTGGGATCAGAGCAGGTAAATCCTAAATTCAAACTTGTACTAGGGATTCTTTTACTCCCCCATTTTCCGGATTTTACCCTGAGTCATGTCATAGTTTTACAGCCTTGGTGTTTTTGTTTATTTGGCTCATGGGGAGGGGAAAAGAAACTGAAACTACAAAATGAGGTTTTGGTGGCCATCCTGGGCAGTGGAAGAAAGGCTTTTCTTTTTACCTTTGAAACTCTTGCTTCGTGAGCACCTAGTTTCTACTGCAGCTTTCAGTGTTTTCCAGAACTGTGTTATTGTGCTGCAATCTGAATCATTCGCCTTCTAAATACAGCTGCTATATTTTTCACCTCTTGAATAAGTTTACTGTTCTATGGAAAAATGAGTCTGAGAGTGGAGACCACTTTTCCTCCTTGTTCCTAAAGAAATTCTTAAACTAAATTCATCATCATCATCACTGTCATCACCATCACCATCATCCTCCTCATCACCATCACCATCACCATCATCCCTCTTCTTAGCACTGAAGTTTTATTTTTAAAGAATAGCGTGGTGTTCAAGCAAGATCAAGTAGTTTTGTGGCTTGGGAGCTTTTCTGCTTGGTGATGTGTAGATGAAGGAATAATACGATGTGTGTCACTTCAATGAAAAGGAAGAGTTGTGCCCTCTCGCTGAGCATGCCTGCTGACACTGAAAATAAAGGCTGACTGGTGTGTGTGTTCTACACCTGCCACTAATCTAAAGAATGTGTTTCCTGTCTGATGTGATTTCTCATCTTTTGTAAGGGAGTGGAAAATGTTCAGATAATGTCAGTTGGTAGACTTTTGAGCTCTATTGCTTTTTAACGGAGGGGAAATAATATTTTTATTTCATCTACATTATAATAGCAAGATGCAGAGAGGGACTCTTCCACTTGCTCAGTCAAAATTATTTTCTCAGACTGAAAGATATAAAAAATTATGAAAGACTCTTGTGTAAGGTAGTTTCAATTAAGTTCAAAGCTAAATATATTTCATGGGACTTAAAAATGTTAGCAGAACTATGAATCATAAGAAGCTGGTTGTTATAACATTGGTGTATTTTTAGTTCTGTGAATGGTGACTTTTGATGCATCTGGTTAGTTGAAAACATCTCAGGAACAATTGTAAAAGACTTTTACAGTTACTGAGAAAGTTTATTGATCTTACAGCTTTCTAGATAGGCTTCTTGGATTATTGAAACCTTAGAATGTGAGCTAATATTTTAAACAGGGTTTTACTTTTTTTAAGTTTTTAAAAAATATTTCTATTTACTTTTGAGAGAGACAGAGAGAGAGAGAGAGAGAGAGAGAGAGAGAGAGAAAGAGCAGGGGAGAGGCAGAGAGAGAGGGAGACAGAGGATCCAAAGTGGGCTCTGTGCTGACAGCAGAGAGCCAGATACAGAGCTCAAACTCACAAATCATGAGATCATGACTTGGGGCCAAGTCAGATGCTTAACTGAGTGAGCCATCCTTAACCAACTGAACCACCCAGATGCCCCTAACAGGTTTTTTTTTTTTTACTCTTTATATAGTCACCTATTCCCTGTAATTCTAAGTTGAGAACTACTCTGATTTCTTTTAGATAAATATAAAGACAAATTACTACCTGAAGAATCATAAAGCTAAGAGACTTAGAGTTAGCTATTGAGGGGGAATAGAGTTCTGTTTCTTATTTTGGTTATTTATAAAGATCTCACTCTACTTTTTATGAGGTGGCAAAGTTTAAAGGACCAAGAAAAGCCACTATTTGGCCACAATTTATCTTTAAGAAATTTTTGTTTACCGTCTGAGATGGCCATTGTAGGGTTATGCAAATCAATTATTGTGTATATCAAAATTGAAAAATTTCTTCAAGAAAGAACCTAATCCATATATCAGAGTGGCATTTTGTTTATTGTGAGCTACAGTAAAATGGGAGCTGAGGAAATTTTATATTTAAATATATCTCAAAATCTCTCTGTTAAAGATATTAGAGAGGCAGATTGCATTCAGTGAAACTTGCATATACATCAGACCTTTATTCACTTATCTTTATAAGTGAACTAATATTCACACTGACATAAATCTAATTAAGATGAAAGAGTTCTCCTCTATATGGGAAGTTAATATTCCAGATTTAAAGAATATGTTTTAGTTCTCTATCTCATTCTTTCATAGAAAGGATAGGTTACTAGTAATCAGAATCTATCTCCTTGGAAATCCATAATGGGTGATGATTTATTAATTGGTATATAAAATTATTTTTATAATTTAAACATTAAAATCTCATATGTGTGAAATTAAAAATGAGAAGCTATTTCTTATAAAAATACTCTATCAGGATCCTTAGGCTAAAATTTGTAAATTCTGTTTCTATGGTTGGAAATAAACAGGTATAATCAAGAAGTTATAGAATGTCAAGAACAGAAGGTACACAAGTTATTTTGAGCTTGTCTAAAATTCCTCCTATATTCTTAAAAAAATCATTCCCTCCTTCTTCCTACCTGCCCCCTATCTCAGATCTACATGTATCCAATAACAAGGACTAGTGGATCATCAGTTCTATCGTCTTAACATTCTCTGTAAACTTTTATCATTGAGATATGTGTCTAAGAACTGCCCTGGAGCCTGCAGGACAGTTTCTGGCAATACCTTTCTGGCAGTATCAGGGTCTCACCAGCCCTTCTCCTACCTTTGGTCTGAATCCTTTTCCTTCCCACACTGCACAGCCTCAATTTTTAACTGACTCGACTTCTACAGAAGTCTGTGTCACCTTCCCTTGATGTTTACCTTGCTGCTGTTCTGTTAGGTGAACATGCTACCTGCCAAATTCTCTTCGTTCCCATGCCTTCCCTGTTCTGGGAGTCATATCCTGCTCTCATCCTTCCAGACCAAACAACCTGGGTCTCTTGAGAAGACTGCACATCTGATCATGATTTGGACCACCTTCCTTGTGTTGTTCAGTGAATTGCCTGGCTTTCAACAACTTTTTTGAAAAGTAGCATTGTTTTAAAGAAAATAAAATAGCATTGTTTTAAAGAGACAATAGGTGGGAATGTCCAAGATTACACAGGGAAATTCCAGAAACGAGGTAGAAGAAAGTGTCTCCTTTATTTGGAAATAAGGTTATTTCCAACCTCCCAAGGGAAAAGCAAGATTTTTTTTTTAATGAATTTTGAAAAAATTTGTAAAGATCTCTGAAATAACTGATCTGTATAACAACAAAGATGAAGTCTTATGTTATTATATTTACAATAGCATGTGACCTAGAGTTAATGCAAATCTATATTGAGTTGAAGTGAGTTACGCATTAAAAAGAAAGAATTCTAAGTAGGAAGTTATCTTATATATACTTTCTCCTATGTTAAATTTGTAGGACAGTTTTCTGTGCTCCTCGGGAGACTAGCAAAAGTAAATGTGTGTGAGCTGTGACTATAAATAAAATAGTGGCTCTTTCCACTGCAATGTAGTGCAGGTCAGTTTCAGGTTATTGCAAAGAATTGGACCATTTCCAAAGCTTTTATAAGAGACATGGAATCTTCAGGAAGACTAAGGTAAAATAATAATATTCACAGCATTATCACATTCTAATACATCTAAAAAATAATTAAAATACTGAAATGTCAAAATGACTTTCAATGTGATTTGTGGTTTTTCTCAAAAGGATAGAACAGGCTCAGATTACTTATTACATTTATTGAGTAGGCTCTACCTTGGTAAAGATTCATACAATTTCATATCATTTCTTTCAGTTTGTCTGACATAATTTCTGAAAACAAAAGTAAATTCCACAAAATTACAAACAATTGAATCGTTACACCACATCACTAGGATGAAATAATCTTCCACATATCATGTGCTGTATTTCTTTCCTGGATGATAGTGCCCTGATTAGGACTCTACAGATACCTTCAAACTGTCCATTTGATTGCAACAACAGAACATGAGGATAATGTAACACTGAAGCTAGAAGGGATCATACTACTTTAAGAAAAGGACGTTTGGAATGAAAGTAGATCACAGTTTAGACCCTAGAGCATGAGAGCAGGTATCTGAGAAGTTGAAATTCACTGGACCGTAGTTCTTGCAAACACTCGTGAGGAAATTATGTCACCTGAAACGTCCTGATGACACCCATTCTGATAGTTGGCCCGTAGGCTGTCAGCATGCAAGTAGCATTTTACCTCATTAGAATTCAGGGTAGTCCTCTACACTTTTGTACAGCAAACAAGCATTTATCTGGAAGCTGGTTAATAACCTTTAGAAAACAATTACATACAGCTAAAATAAACGACTCCTAATATAGTGGCAATTCAGAAGCACTGACCGTCTTGCATTATGTTTGGCTTGTCATGATAAACATTGATTATCACTCACAGTATTGAAGCTCTGGAAGGGATAGAAGACTAGCAGATCAAACGTCATGCTACGATTCTCTAACTTATCCTGGAATTTGCCTAAAAAACATATCATTGTAGTTTGTTTGTTCCTATTGTGTGGCTTTTTCACAAAAAAGACAATGATAATGTTTGCAAGTTCAGATTGAATTATGATTCTGCTCACATTTATTAAAATAATGTGGTCAGTCTCCAAACTGAAAGACAGTTAAGTTGATAATAGATTAAAATTTTAAGATAGACATAGATTATACAGATTTGTTTTAATCCCACCATGAAGTTTTATTCTTCTCTGGAAGTGTGCTATGAAATAAAACAAAATGAAGTAAAAATTGCTAGGAACAGTCAAGCACAATTAACTAGATAATTAGGGAGAAACACTCACACTCAGTGATCTTGAAAACAAAACAAAAAAAACAAACAAAAGAAAATAGGCTTCATCTTGAGGCCTGATTTTTGAAGACTCAGTTTATTAAAGTTTATATTTATTTGTGTTTCAACGTTTTGTTTTACGGTGTTATATATCGTGTCAAGGTCAGGAATCCTTACCTTTCAAACCCTGGAGACATCATTGTGCTATGTTATGGGTGGGTTTTGAGATTCAGTCAAAACTGGAAAAGCATGTGTGGATTCCATGGCACTTCTGTTCCAGCAGAACCTCTCTGTATTGCTTCCTTATAAGGAGGCTCTTTTAACAAAGATTCTGGAAACTGCATCTTATTCCAGACTATGCCCTTGGTTCATACCATGGAAAATGGGAAAGAAAAAAAAATTGTCCTGCGAAATGTTAGTGGAATATTGGAACGAATCTCTGGAAAAAAATAGGACGGTCTCTAGAAACTGGGGCAATTATACAGTAATTAGTGAAATAATCTTGAAATAACAGCAAAGACCAAGAGTGCCAACCTTAAAGTAGGATGTTGATTGGGTCTGACTTGAACTGGGCTATTTTCATATTTTAGATACACAACTTTAAACAAAGTTGAAGAGAAGCAAAGGATTTGACGTTTACTACACTGCACTGACAGGATACCTCTAAAGAAATGTTTAAAGATATTTTAAAACATAAGCCAATAGTTAGTAAATTACTGTTATCCTTAGTCAATGAATACATTTCTTCCATTCTTAGAAAGGTTGAGCTCTTTTACATGACTGAGGGCAAGTACATATATTTTACTAACATAATAAACAGTACTACTGACATGAGGGAAAGGATGTCCCTGTACGTCAGGTCCTTATAACATCAAATAACTGAACAAACAGTACTCCATTCAAATCATTAAAAACAAAAAGTGCCTCAGGTGGTTGAGCGTCTGACTTTGACTCAGGTCCTGATCTCACTGTTCGTGAGTTTGAGCCCTGTGTCAAGATTTAGATCCCCTGTCGCCCTCTCTCTCTGCCACTCCCTTGCTCATGCTCTGCCTCTCCCTCTCTCTCTAAAATAAAAATTTTAAATAAATAAATAAATAAATAAATAAATGCTGAAATACACCTGAGTTGAGCATTTGTTATATAAAAGAAATTTAGTAGGTGACAGGGCAAATAAAGACATATGACATATTCTTTGTACCGTCAAGACATATATGACCTCTGGGAGGAAAAAACATGAAACATTAAATAACTACTAGAAAGATTGTAAGTGCTTAATGAGAGTACCATTTGCCTGCGCTCGAAGTTCAGGGCAAAGGGGCAGCTGTGGACTACACAGTGTTGTGCCGAGAGAACATCGCCTTCTCTGTTAACTGAATTCAACCTTTTATTGTCTCATTTTAATGCTTTAATTAATTACTTTATTTATTCATTGATTTAAAACACTTTTATAGCATGTGTGATGTGCCAGGCACTCTTCTAAGTCCTTTGCAAACATTAACGTAGTAAATCTTTATCACAATCCTACAAGGCCAGTGTTATTAACATCCACATTTTGCAGATTAGGAAACTGAGGCACTGGGCGGTGAAATATTTCACCCATGATCATACAACTAGTAGGTGAATTGGTCAAACTTTTTTTGTGTGTGTAGACAGCTATCAACGTAAGTCTAAGGACAAACATAAACCTAGCGGAAAAATTCCATCTGTCATTTACAAAATCTTGATTGAACGTCAGAATAGACAATGAGAAAGTTAAATTGCTAGAATAATCTTCTGAAGACAAAGACTTAGCAGACATTTGCTTAGAGTATTCTACCCTGAAGAGTTGCCTTTCTGACATTTGCATTTTTTCCATTACAATTCTATTTTGTTTTGTTTTACTTTATTTTATTTTGGTGGCAGTAGGTGCACATTTTTTAAAACTTTTTTCTCCCAAAGAAAGACATTATTCCTGTAGATGTTTCATTTTCAGTGATTCACTTGTTCTCACTCACCTACACTCCCACAGCAGTAAAACTAAAGCAAGGCTCAGACAGCTAATCTTCTGCACTCAGTGACACAAGCCAGACAGATGAATATTTCAGAGTTCATATTTTCTCCAGGGTTTGTAGACTTCTCCTCTTTCTATTCAGACTCTTATGAATGTCTTCTTGCCTTTCCTTCACCAAAGCCTGCTGCTGGGGCCAGGTTGGAACATGCCCTGGAACCTGGCATGGTGCCACGTTGGTATTGACTTCTTGATCTGTCTTCTGACATACATACTGCCGAGACCTGAAAAAGCAGATCAGCTATTCATTAGACTGCGTTCTAGGTACGAGGCACCATGGGTGTGGAGAGAACTGAGGATTCAGAAGGACCTGGCTTCTCATCTAGGCTCCCCGCTTTACTCCCATGGTGATTGTGGGCAAACTGTTCAAATTCCCTGAGACCCTGTGTCCTCATCTCCAAAATAATAGGAACAAAGCCAGCACAGAGACTCTGGGCTTGTTTTGAGATTAAGAAAATGCATTTGAAATCGCCTTGGAACTCTTAAATGATTACACAGATAGAGGTGTTATTATTGCCACTGAGTAATATAAAACACCTAGATAGGTTCATCAACTTTAGTACTGATGATACCCTGAGGCGTTAATACAGGCAATTCTTCGCCTTTGTCTTTCCCCCTTAACACCTTTCTAATAGGAAGTGCTTCAGACATTAGAAACATGGCTTAATGAAAACTGAGGGGAGGGGCAGCCTTAATGAAGAATTTAATAATGGCTGATTGATTTAGTGACAAAGGGAAATTGCTTGCTGTTGTGCTGTTCAGTGTGATGCCAAGATGCCAGTTTTTCCTTGTCAGGCTGGAAGAAAAGATTGGGAAGTAGGAAGGTAATGACTTGTTTGTGATTTAGTTTGCTCTTTGCACCGATTGTAAGTTGTAGAGGATGCCCCAGGAGAGCACAGGCCAGTCAGCCCCCCAAATCCTTGCGTGGTCTGAGGCAGGAGAACACGCTTCCTTGGTCTTGATTGTACAGGTAGTAAATAGGAGATATAGGTGTCAGTCTTCTCCATACAGTTTTTACATATTCTAGCAGCTCTGCTGTCTTTCAAGAGCCATGGTCTGTATAGCTTGGTGTCCCAGTTGTAAAATCCCTTTCTGGTGTTATTATTTCTTCTTACTACATGCTATGCATCATCCTCTCCAAGTTGATTTCAGATTCAGGATTTACTTAATGCTGTTTTGGAAAGCACAATCCAGAGTCAAGAGCTGCATTAATGTGCTAGTTTGTTATTTATGGCTTTCTTCCAACATACGAGGGAAGAAGAAAAATGGTGGAGCTCCTGTTGTTGGGATGTAAACCTCACACATGAACATATTTATTGCAGTGACCTCAGATTTGTAGAGTACAACTGCTAAACATAATTTCAAAGAGAAGGATGAAGGTAGGATTCCTGAAGATATAAAATCCCTCATTTCTTTGGAAGATATTTTACAGACTTTGGCAAGATCTCATGTAATAAGATTCTGCTTATGAATAGCCTGCTGAGCTGTTAATGGTAGTAATGTGACATGTTTGACAACAGAGGACTGGCGTGTCAAGAGTGGTTTTGACCTGCCCTTTGAATACAGTTAGCTAAGATGTTTTAATGTTTCTTTTCTTTGATTTAGACATATAATGATTTAGATAAAGATCATTTGATTCTCTTTTTGAAGCAAGATATTAAATTTAAAAACTTGATGAAATTTACTCTTGAAAACTTTGCAAACATGCTTTTCTTCATTGCTGATAATAGGATTTGCCTTGTTTTATTTCCTTTGGAATAACAATATATGTGTAAATTTTTCTCTTGACTTGGCCTCAGTTTTGGAAAACCATACTCAAAGTGTGTTATTTGAAACAAAATGCCTCTTGAATTCTGCCTTCACTGGTGCTATGGTTTATTCTCACTGCAAATAATACATCATCCTTCCAAAGCTGATTTCAGATTCAAGTGTTACTTAATGCTATTTTGGTATTAATGCTATTTGGTATTTCTATAGGTAACATAAGGATGATCATAACGGAGATAGATTCTAAATTGGGCTTTTCTAATTAAAAATACTTTAGCATGATATTATGATGAATTTCAGGAATTAAAATGAACATATATTTTAAATGGGGTTCTAAGCCTAAACCAGAAATATAACCTTTTTCCTTCATCTTTCCAGTCTGTGTAGGTCTATAGACTTTTTGTCATAACACTAAGTTAGGCTATTATATTTATAAAGGAGATAGGCCAGCCATGGCGTGACAAATAAAGGTATTCAGCCATACATATTTCATAGATTTAAAGACAAATAGGTAACAGAGCTCTACACAAAGTTTTATTGTCTTATGTATTCAGGAAGTATTTTGAGATGTTATATCCTTAGGCCTATAAAAAGCCTGTATACTTTCCAAAGATTTAAAAATAATTTTTTGATCCTCGCCTTTTATAAGAATAAGTTATCTAAAGATCATCAATAATTTTTAAGTATAAACAGCCTTCAGTTCTGATTATATCCTGCCTAGTACACTATGTCTATGGTTACCATTACAATAAAAAGCATGCTCTGTATGTATTCCAACCAACATTTACTGAGCACTTTCTGTACACCTAGCGCTATGGAAGTGCTTTCACCTGCATCATGTCTTTGACTTTCCTCTCCTCCCCCCACCCCCCACCCCACCATTGCCAGTGAGATATAGTAAGATAATAATAGGTACTTCCATTTTTCATATTAGGGAACTGAGGCTCAGAATTACAGATCAATGACATGTCCTGGACCACACAGCTAATGAGGGACAGGGAAGGAATTCCATCTTGAAGTCTTCTGACACCATGCTTGATTAATGTTGGGATCCCACAGGGATTCTATTCCAAACTACTGATTTTACAGATGAGGAAATGATACCCAAAGCAAGTGAAAAATCACCTGAAGTTCCTTCTGAATTACTATGCTTTCTCCATTTGCCTCCAAATGTTTTTAGAAGTAAAAATAGAACTACTCCCTCATATGTACTCACTGTCTCATACTGTCTTCCTGGTGAGCCCATTACTTCCACTCACCTAATCCAGCAATCCTCTTCATCTCACTTGTTTCCTGAGGTCAAGATTTATTTCTCTAGCTTTTCCTAGACATGTCCACCTGAATATATGAGGGGAGAAAACTTAAAATGCAGGCTGCTCAAAAATTGAAATTGTTAACATTTTCATAAATTCAGTGATTCCTCTTGAAATGCTGGGATTTCCTTCTTGAATAATTATCTCATTTTCTTCTCAGCTCTGATTACATTACCCTTTCACTTACTTGAACTTAAGATCTGTATGTTTTTGACTCTGGAATTTGCACCCTTGAGCTTTCTCCTGAGTTTAGGATCTACTTTTTCAGATATTTACTTGATATATCTTTCTGAGTGTACCACATATTTCTCATACAATGGGTTTTATTCTAAACTCTACATTTCCAACTATCCCCAAAGGTATCCTCTTCTTGCATTATTGATTTTGATTAAAGATTTTACCATTTACTCAGGCTCTGAGGCTAGAAAATCTTTGTGTGTGTCATCTTTTACTCTTCCTTTAATCTTAGTCTCAGCATCTAATCAAGTATCAAATTTTAACAAGTTCATCTCTAAAATACTTCTCAAATTTGCCTTTTTTTTTTTTTGCTCTTCTTTCTGCTGCCTTCACTGAGGCTGTGTCTTACTCCACAATTAGTGTTCTTGTGCTCTAGTCTACTCCCATTTTACAGCAACATAAAGAGCATTCATTGGGTTCTTCCAATGTGCCAGGCACTGTGCTAAGTGCAAGGCTGAAAAAGATCAAGACTCAATCACCTTTCTTTTCTTGCAGCTTTATGACATAAACTCAGTACAAGTAATTAAAATCTGTTGACAGTTTTAGACCCTAGTGTTATTTAACCCTAGTGTTCTTGTTTATTGGTGAAATTTCTTCAAATCTCATTTTTTTTAAATTTTGGAAATATGAAGGTACAAAGTGTTAGAATTACTGAGAGTGTTCCTGAGCTGCTTAAAAAACTACCATGCCTAGTTTTCAGGATAGTCGAAATGAGATTTTAGAAAATCATAGGAAGGCCTGGAAGTAAAGAAATGGTTGTAAAATATGAAACAGTGTATGTTTTCAAAAGCATTTTAGTTTGGTTTGGTAGAATACATGTTAAATTCTAATATGTCCCCTGAGTGCAGTAAATAAATGTCCTCTTAGGAGAAGATTTTTAAATAAAATAATCTTAAGACTCCTGAGGTATCTTAAAGGAAATTTACAGTGTGGTAAACACTATCTATAGTTTTGGTGAAAGTGGTTGTCAAATTTAATGCAGTACATTTCTATTGCTGATAGGTACACACTGGTGGATATTTTGCGTGCCATCTTACTTTCTTTAGAAGCTATGATTGAAGATCCTGAGCTTCAAGTGAATGGATTTGTTTTGATCATAGACTGGAGTAACTTCACCTTCAAGCAAGCCTCCAAACTTACACCAAGCATGCTGCGACTGGCTATTGAAGGCCTTCAGGTAAAGATTTATAAATTACCCAGTTTCTCAGTCTTTCACGTTTGATTTCTCTCATCTGATGTGTTAGAATGACGAAATGTCTTACAGAATAATAAAAGGGGGAGCCTGGGTGGCTCAGTTGGTTGAGTGTCCTACTTCAGCTCAGGTCATGATCTTGCAGTTAGTGAGTTCAAGCCCTGCGTCAAGGTCTGTGCTGACAGCTCAGAGCCTGGAGTCTCCTTTGGATTCTGTGTCTCCATCTCTCTCCACCCCTCCCCTGCTCACACTCTGTCTCTGTCTCTCTCAAAAATGAATAAACTTAAAAAAAAATTAAAAATAAAAAAATTTAAAATGAATAATAAAAACATTTTTTTAAAAATAGTTTTTAAGCACAAGCACTAAAACCATAACTGGACAAAGGATTATAGAAGGAAAGTTGAAAGATGTGGCCTTTTCGTAGATGGGAGTTTGTAATACTGAGTGCAAATCTTACTACATCTAAACATAAATGTGGGTGCCAATTGGAGATTTTTATCTTGAGAAGCAGAACAAAGAGCACGTTTTCGATTTTAATTATTAGCTATTTAGCTTTCTTGTTTTGTTTCTCTTTCTTTTTCTGTGTGTATTAATTAATTAGGTAACTATTTGCTTTACTACTCAATTTAACCTGATGAATTGAAGATATGATTATTAATATCTTCGTGTTGTCCATAAAGCTGTTAGAAAGGCAATCGGTCAGTATGTATTTTGATATCTAAGATTTGGAATAACTGTTTTGAATTACTTCTCTAGACTTAATTGGGGATTTTTTTGCTGCTGCTGCTGCTACTGCTGTTGTTGTTGTTGCTATTTTTGGTGGAAAGCCTATCACATAGAATTTATATAGGAATGGTGCTTCTTCCAGGGAATGACACTTACCTGGTTAGGAATTATAAAATGGAAAATCAATTATTAATTAGTGACATGTCATAAACCTACTACTGATAATTTCTTTTTAACTTTTAGGATGTCCTTCTGCTCTCTGTAGTTTGCTTTATGGTACTTTGTATACGATATTTATGGGATAAATTTTAAATTCCTAAAAAAGATTTGAGAAGTAGCTCTTCAGTGATATTATTTACTGTTTACTTTCCATGTATTCAACATGCATTTTAGAGGTTTGCAAGTCAACAGTCAATTTTTGTAACTTTTACCACTGAAAATACCACTCGTTTTAAAATAACTAATTATATCTTTGTCATTCATTAGGCTGGAAGGTCAGACTTTATTTTTTTATGTTGAAGAGCCAAAATCATGCAGACCTCTGCTCCATAGGAATTTCTGACTGTGTCTGTAGGCACCTAAACTGATGGCTGATGACTCAATAAAAATGGTCCTCTTCTCCAGGCAGCAGGACATCATAACCAAATTGAATTCACAGTTTGGATGTTGCCTCTGAAGTGAATGAGACACACTGATCCTTTTTCTCTATATAGGTTTTTCCTGATGCAGGTTTCCTGACTTGCTCTTGGTGAGTCAGACTTGCTGCTGCCTTTTCTTCAACAACACCTTTTTTAAAACTCCATAGAGATAGATAATAGGTGTTGGGAGAGGACATAGGATAAGCATGTTTGGAAATGTGTATATCATGTAGAATCACTCCTGATTCTACCCTGTTGTCAGCAGTGTGTAAAGTGTCCTTCGCTTTGTGGGGTGCTTGGGTGACCCAGTCCGATAAGCATCCAACTCTTGATTTCAGCTCAGGTCATGATCTCACGGTTGGTGAGTTCAAGTCCCACGTTGGGCTCTGCACTGAATTGAGGAGCCTGCTTGAGATTCTCTCTCTCTCTCTTTCTCTCTCTCTCTCTTCCACTTGCTCTCCCTCAAAAATAAACATTTAAAAAAAATAAATAAAGTGTCACTTTGTAAAGAAAATTGGCTTCTACAACCATGCTACTTAACACATAATGGTAATCTAGCCTTTTATAATTTTTTTAACCTGCCATCTTCTTTTTTTTTTAGCTTTTTAAAAATGTTTTATTTATTTTTGAGAGAGCACAAGCAAGGGAGGGAAAGAGAGAGAGGAAGACAGAGGATTTGAAGTAGGCTCTGTGCTGACAACAGCGAGCCCGATGTGGGGCTTAAACTCACAAACTGTGAGATCATGACCTGAGCCGAAGTTTGACACTCAACTGACTGAGCCACCCAGGTGCCCCTACCTGCCGTTGTCTTCTTTCTGCACTAGGGATAGGCAGGCCTTCAGCTACATGAAGGACTGGAGAACTCATATTATTTGTAAGAAATTGAAAATAAAAAAAAGCATCTCAGGATAGACTCAGTATCTTGCTATTTACCAACTTACATGGTTTTTGGAGTCATTTAATAGTAACATTGTAAGCCATTCCAGGAGAGAAAACTGACAACTTGGACATGTTTGGGAACTTCCCTATAAGCATGGCTACTATCAGAATTTCTTTAAGTGCTAGGTGTCAGCACAACAGGAGCTACCGTCAATTTAAATCTTTGTGTTTGTGTTGGAGAGGGAAGGATCCCTTGTGCTGGCTGCACGTAGGGACCCGCCTTGTTTCTATTTCCCATAAATGTTTCAGTCCCCTTACCTTTCTCCCAGGACCCAGACTGAGTAAGAGAGTTGATTTCCTCTAATTGCCAACTGAGAAGCCATCTAAAGGAACTCTTTCTGGGAATAAATTTGACATGTTACTAATCTTTAAACTAGATGTTTCTCAAGTTCAGATTGATTTTTAAATGCTCTGTAACTCTGTCTCTGTCTGTATCTATGACTACTTCTATATCTAGATCTAAAAACAATAGTAACTCTGAATAAAAATATAAGATGTGCTAAAAACGTTCCATTCATTGGGGCATGGGGCATTTCATAGTCTTCTACTGAAGTAACATTTTTTTACGGCTTTCGTAATCATGACTCTGTTTTACTTTGCATATATTATGTATGACATATTATTGCGTATTGGTACATGTTTCACTCTAAGCATCAATTTAAACTGTTTTTTTTTTTTTTGAGATTAATGTAAGTCCAAAAAAAGTTTGAAGTAAGATATATACACAATATCAGGTTGCTAAATACAACTACTACCCTCATCAAGACCACCACCACTACCACAATAGTAAACCCCTTCCAATGAACCTAGTCAGGGAAATGAAGAGATAGGATATTTTGTAACAACTCAGTGAGAATTTATACCATGCTATAATCTTGCTATAATATGTTACTTTTATTTAGGTGAACACAACAAATATTCAAGGTACTTGAACCAAAAATAAGAAAGGCTACCAATGGGTCTAGTGCCAGGAAGAAAACTTACTTTAATTATGTGTGTTGTTAATAGGATGATGTAATTGTGTTTTGAAGAGGCCCCATCTCTTTTCCTTTTCAAGTGATTGTATAACCTTTCTAAATTGACACACCAACCCCCCCCCCCCTTTTCTCAAGCAAAAGAGGATTTTGAATGATCTGGCTAGAGATAGCACCTGACACCTGGGAAAAAGACACATAGACCATTGCTTTTAAGATCCACCTATGATCAAAGTGCAAGGTCAATAGAAAGATAATGCAGAGGGGTGGAAATAGAATGGTCTTTAGAGGCAGATAGACCCGGGTTTGGATGACAACAATGCTACATATTAAATACTTGGGCAAATGACGCACCTTGTTTGAATCTCAGTCCATTCACTTATACCAATTTTAGAGTATTAAATTAGAAATGATACATCTTTTGCTTAGGAGGTGATAGCAATGCTCAAAGTAATTGGTGTGGATAAGCTCATTTGTCAGGCGGCATATTTTTCTGCAAGTGTGCTGTTTTTCTTACAATTCAGTGACTACTTAGACTGTGAAGACTTAAAGTTGATTGACTTTGGGAATCTGAATAACATCACATTTTGCTTTTAGTGTTCAGGTTTTCAATACACAGGTTGCATTTTTTTTTTATCACTTCACTGTGTGGTTAAGTAACATCTAGATATTTTCACGTTAGACGCCAAATAAAATATTTGTTCATGTTGGAAACCAAATGAAAAACGAAATTGTTTCACCTGGTGAAAATTAATCTTTATTTTTTGGGGGAGAAACTCCAGGCACTGTGGGAAAGATAGCAAATATGTGGATATCCTTGGCCTGGATGGATGAACAAGAGTTTACTAAGTGGATGAGGACAGGAAGAACCTGTCAGACAGGAAAACTTTGGGGAGGTGTTTTGAACAAACACACAGCTGTAAGGGGTCAAAAGTACATGACAAATCTGTTTTGAGGAAACTAGACCAAGAAGTGAATTGAGGCAAATGATCAGAGATGAGCAAAGAAAGACTGGCTGAGAACTGTTTCAGTGGGGTGGCGGATGGCACCCTATGTGGTTTGGCCTGTGTTTCTCCAGACTTGGGGAGGTTTGGGACAGGAAAGTGACCTGGTCACTCTTCTGCTTTGGAAAGATGTCTCAAGTAGAGAAACAATAAAACAAGATTCAGGGTGGCTGAGTCAGTTGAGCACCAACTTCAGCTCAGGTCATGATCTCATGGTTGGTGAGTTCGAGCCCCATGTCAGGCTCTGCACTGACGGCTTAGAGCCTGGAGCCTGCTTCAGATTCTGTGTCTCCCTCTCCCCCTCGCCCCTTCTTGTGCCTTGTCTGTCTCTCTCAAAAATAAAATAAACATAAAAAAAAATTTTAGAGAGATTCCATACTACCGTGGTGGTAACTATGTTGATATCATTTTATAGGGCAGGAAATGAAACTTCAAGAAGTTTAAGAGACTTAACCAATTTTTCTCACCTGACATGAAGGGTTGAGTCCAGGTTGTCTGACTCCAAAGACCAATGTGTTTCCTGAATCTTGTTTTATTGTTTCTAGGGCTGTGCTTCAGAAAAAGTGGGTAGGCTCAGATTAGAGTGACTTCCCTCCCCCATGCCAAAATCCTCACAATATACAATTTGTTTTTTGGGGTAGAGAGAACAATTCTAACTAACGAAGTCGCAAATGGCTGGCCCGTGGCCTTGCACTTTCTTTGACTCCTAGTGGCAGAACCACTTTCTTCTTTCCCAGTGAGCATCCACTTTGAGTGATTGTCAGCCTCTCAGTCCCTGTGATGAAGGCCCACGTGAAAGGCACTTTTCTCATAGCCAAAAAGAACTTTTATCAACACAACCACAGATTGATAAACCACTCATGATCATGGTCCAAGATAATTCTGTATGCTTTCTCTGTGCAGAATCTGTAAATATTTTTTAAATTTTTTAAAAATTTAAAAATTTTATTTAAATCCAAGTTAGTTAACATATAGTGTAATAATGATTTCAGGAGTAGAATTTAGTGATTCATCACTTACATGTAACACCCAGTGCTCATCCCAGCAAGTACCCTCCTTAATGTCCATCACCCATTTAGCCCATCCCCCACCCAAGACTCTGCCAACAACCCTCAGTTTGTTCTCTGTATTTAAGAGTCTCTCATGGTTTGTCTCCCTCTCTGTTTTTATCTTATTTTAGCTTCCCTTCCCCTACGTTCATCTGTTTTGTTTCTTAAGTTCCACATATGAGTGAAATCATACGGTATTTGTATTTCTCTGATTGACTTATTTCACTTAGCATAATACCCTCCAGTTCCATCCACGTTGTTGCCAATGTCAACATTTAATTCTTTTTGATCACCAAGTAATATTCCATTGTGTATATATAGCAGATCTTCTTTATGCATTTGTCAGTCTAGGGATATTTGGGCTTTTTCCATAATTTGGCTATTGTTGATAGTGCTGCTATAAACATTGGGGAGCATGTGCTCCTTCAAGTCAGCATTTTTGTATCTTTTGGGTAAATACCCAGTAGTGCAATTGCTGGGTCATAGGATAGTTCTATTTTTAATTTTTTGAGGAACCTCCATACTGTTTTCCAGAGTGACTGTACCAGTTTGCATTCCCAGTGCAAAAGGGTTCCTCTTTCTCCACATCCTTGCCAACATCTGTTGTTGCCTGAGTTGTTAATTTTTTTTTTAAATGAAAGGCATCAGAGGCACCTGGGTGGCTCAGTCAGTTTAGTGTCTGACTTTGACTCAGGTCATTATCTCACAGCTTGTGAGTCTGAGCCCCTCATAGGGCTCTCTGCTGTCAGCACAGAGCTTGCTTTGGATCCTCTGTCCCCCTCTCTCTCTGCCCCATCCTTGCTCGCATGTGTGCGGTCTCTCTCTCTCTCTCTTTCAAAAATAAATAAATATTAAATAAATAAATAAACAAATAAATGAGAGGCATCAAACAATTTTACCAATATAATGTAGCTCCTTGATAGATGAGAAGCAACATCAGATATTTTTGTGGAAATAAATTATTCAGACTTCATTGGAAAGAAACAAGAAAGAAAATTATCTCGCTACTTATAAGAAGTTCATTGATTGGGGTAGTCATAGTAACAGGAAGCATCTTAGAAAATCAATACACGATTAAGTGGATGTGACTTGTAGCCCTGGGAAGCCAATTAAAACATGAAATGTTTGGAGATACTGGCACAGCTTAGACTGCTTGAATTTACAGTGAAGCAATGTCCTTTTTAATATTTTTTTGTCATTGTTGCCCTATTTTTCTAAAATACTAGCATTCTTAAAACTCTTTAGTAATGAAAAAATCAAACTCTTATGAATCCAGAATCTCTTGTCATTTTTTTTAACTTATCCTAACCCTACCTGTGTTGTTTGTTGTTCTTTGGATATATCTATCTGTTATTCCCTCCCAGCTCTGTTCTCCTGTGTCTCAGTGCTTTTGTTTCACAATTTCACAGGAATCCCCAAACTCCATCTGCTGAAAAGTACATAATGTAGTCAAGGCGCAGCTTGCTGTCAGGGGGGTTGGCTGTAACAAGGAACTGAATAGCTCTTTGAGTTTCTACTTAAGACTCAGATGTAAGGGCCATCGCAAAATGCCTAAATCAGTGCCAGATATTTTAAGAGCCCTTAATAAGTAGGACTTGTGAAAGAATAAAGAATATGTAATCAATTCACAGTACCTAATGGCAGCCCTTTCTTCTGTCTAAAGGGTCTAGTGTTAGAAGCGGTCACCAATCTGCTAGCTTTGAGAGCTCTAGTCATTCATGTGGAAGGCAGAAAGTGCTGCTGCTACAAATTCTGGCTCTGACTGTTTGGAAGCCCAGTCCTACCAGGGGGAGCTTGCCAAAAACAGAAGACATGCTAATGACTTGGAACATCACTGTCCAAGGCTAGCGGGTGACGAGCCCCATTAACTTCAGTCCAGCATTAGTTTGTGCAGTCCTCCAAATCCTACCTACAATTTCTGGCAGCTTCCAAATTGCACGTGTTTGTGTGTGTGTGTGTGTGTGTAGAATGGTTAAGAGAGAATATCCAAAAAGAACTCAGTGAGATATTGAGTTAATTAGGAATTCCTAATAAAACAAAAGGGCTCTGTGCTTTGCAACAGTGTTCTTTGCAATGATTGTTAACCTGCCAATAGTTTGCAAGCTTATAGTGCTTTGGACAGCAGCAGAAACTTCTTGCATTCAAGCTACCTTGTAAACTTAAGGCAGCATTATGGTGCATTGATAGGAGAGGGCTGAAACAATGCCTGTCTTTTTAAAAATGAACACAGATTCATGAACTGCATTCATTCAGACAGCCTGAAGGTGGGAGAGTTTATTTCCACATTGTGTATGCACAGGCAGAACCATATTGAGAAACAGTGACAAGGGCAGTGTGTAAAAAAAGTGACATTTTCTTCATCACATGCATAGCTGTCTGAGCTAAGTGTGCTTCCTTTCAGTTGTTACTTAACCTAAAACAAATGAGTGAAACCCTTGAAGTTGCTTTATTTCATGGTGTGATAATGTGGTGGTTTGGCTGAGAGGTTTAGTCCCCAGAAGTAGGACGTTGGAAGTCTTTTTAAAAGCTGACAATAGGCATGTAAAAGCTATATATAATATTTAGTTCAGCAAGCAAGCTAAGGATTATATAATCTTTGATAATGGGCTAGGTTAATTCTATGCATATACACACACACAGCACATACATGTATATATAAATGTATATATCATTATCTTTTCTTGTATTAAAATTGCTGTTTATTTTTTATTTAAAATTTTTTTTCACATTTATTCAATTTTGAGAGGCAGAGAGAGACAGAGCACAAGCGGGGGAGGGGCAGAGAGAGAGGGAGACACAGAATCTGAAGCAGGCTCCAGGCTCCGAGCTGTCAGCACAGAGCTGGACGTGGGGCTTGAACTCACAAACCATGAGATCATGACCTGAGCCGAAGTCAGATGCTTACCGACTGAGCCACCCAGGTGCCCCAAAATTGCTGTTTATTTTTTGATTAGCAGCTAAATCTGTTTAAAATGTCTAGTTGTAGGAAGTAGGTGTCAACTTTGACAAAAATGAAGAGATTGGTGCTCTTGAGTTATTCAACACGTATTTACTGACTTAAAGTAGAGAGTATTATCAATAAAATTTACTACGTGTACACTTTCAACTACTGAGGAAGAGACTACTTATCATTTTGCTTCAAATGGCCAAATAATTGCAGTGACAAAATGGAAAGAAGCAAATAGCAATCTTTTGGTCTGAGTCAGTGAGATAATGATAAATGGATAGAAAGTAATTATCTGTAATGAAAAACTGAACGAACCATATGAGCTGTTCTGCATTTCATTTTATTTGCTATGTTTAGACATGTCCTTAACTAGAGAACAAAAAGATGAGTAAGTGCAAGTTCTCTTTTATTCTTTTTAGTATCAATGCAAATGCATCTTGATATATCCCTCTTCCCCAATGGCACTTTATTTTTTTACTCTCTTCAATTCTAAACTGCAAAATGAACATTCACTTATCCTTTCAAAAAATTAGTTTTGAATACTCTTCAACCTTAAAAAAGAAGGAAATTCTGCCATTTGCAACAGTATGCACGAACCTGGAGGACGTTATGCTAAGTGAAATAAACCATGCACAGAAAGACGAATGAGTACATGATCTCACTTATACGTGGAATCTAAAAAAAAATTATTCATAGTAACAGGAATAGAATGGTGGTTATCAGGGGCGGAGAGATGAGGGAAATGGGGAGATGCTGGCCAAAGGATACAGAGTCTCAGTTATAAGATGAATAAGTCTGGAAACCTAATGTACAGCATGGTGACTATAGTTAGTAGTGGTATACTGTATACTTGAAATTTGCTAAGAGAGTAGACATTAAATGTTTTTAACACACACACACACACACACACACACACACACACACGCACAGTAATTATGTTAGGTGAAACATATGTTAATTAGCTTGATTGTGGCAATGAGTTTACAATGTGTATATGTAACATAATCTGCTGTGTACCTTAAATATATGCAATTTTTATTTGTCAGTCATTACTAAATAATTCTGGGGAAATATTAGGACCCTAGTGTCATCAGATTCTCCTACAGATGTTGATAAAATTGACATGCTTATTTTTCAAATGTTTAGCCATTTTACCTTCATAAATATAACTTCATGGACATCTAAATCAAAATTTTTTGGAATATCAAATTGAGGTGTCATTTTTGTTTTTGTAAATTTTAAAATTCTGGTACCATATTGCCCAAATCATGGAGGTACGTGATTCTTCTGTCTCTTCCATGGGTAGCACTCTTGCTATATTTTCTTTTCTTTTTTTTTTTTTCTTTTTTCTTTTTTTAAAATGTACATCCAAATTAGTTAGCATATAGTGCAACAATGATTTCAGGAGTAGATTCCTTAGTGCCTCTTACCCATTTAGCCCATCCTCCACTCCCATAACCCCTCCAGTAACCCTCAGTTTGTTCTCCATATTTATGAGTCTCTTCTGTTTTGTCCCCCTCCTTGTTTTTATATTATTTTTGTTTCCCTTCCCTTATGTTCATCTCATATGAGTGAAGTCATATGATTTTTGTCTTTCTCTGACTAATTTCACTTATCATAATACCCTCCAGTTCCATCCACATAATTGCAAATGGCAAGATTTCATTCTTTTTGATTGCCGACTAATACTCCATTGTGTGTGTGTGTATATATATATATACATATACATGTATATGTATATATATATATATATATATATATATATATATATATATATACACACACACCATATCTTCTTTATCCATTCATCCATCGATGGACATTTGGGCTCTTTCCATACTTTTGTTATTGTTGATAGTGCTGCTATAAACATGGGGGTGCATGTGTCCCTTCAAAACAGCACACCTGTATCCCGTGGATAAATGCCTAGTAGTGCAATTGCTGGGTTGTAGGGTAGTTCTATTTTAGTTTTTTGAGGAACCTCCATACTGTTTTCCAGAGTGGCTGCACCAGCTTGCATTCCCATTTGCTATATTTTCTTAAGATTTATCTGGAAATAAAATACTCTTTATCCTTCATCATAACTATTCTGAAAAGAGCTGCAGTTAGAGAAACCACAATAAATTCATAAGAAGAATGCCTCCTAGAATACTATTTGATGCACAGTTAATAACAGTGTGTTTCTATAGCTTAAAGTTGACTGCATTTTGCAAAGCCCCAATTAGTTGGAATTTTAAGATGTGAATGAATATGAGGTAGTTACATAAGGTACTAATAGCTGCTATAACAAACAGATCAAAATGTGTACATTGGTTCAAACATCTTGCCACGCAGTCCAATAAGGTGCTTCTCCTAGTGAATCAATGACCCACGTTCCTTCCACCGTACTGTCCTGCCATTTTCTAGGTATACTCTTCAGGGTCACTTTGTTCAATTCCATTATATTTCCCTAAAGGTTGAAAAAGCATGGAGAATCACACATTATATATTTCTTTGGGACAGACCTGAAAACAGTGCACATTGCTTTCTTTCAAATTTTATTGGTTAGAAAAAACAGCCAAGTAGACACCCATAACTATAAAGGAGGTGAAGAAATGTAGGTTAGCTGTGATCATACGAAGAAGAGGAATGGTGGACATCTTGTATTCTCTTTTAGAAAACTGAGTGTCTAAAATAACTTTTTTTTAAAATGTTTGCTTATGCTCTCTGAACGTAAGAGGTGATAATTAGACAGTGTTTCAAGGAAGTTTAATTGCTACATTCAAGCACAATGGAATAAATGCATCTTTCCTACAATTCATTATATGACTCTGTACCAGACTAGTTCTGCCTAGGTAAAGGGCTAGCAATTTATATGCCTCGTTTGTTTCTTGGTTTGTTTTACCTGAAAGAGTACAGAGGAGGTAAAATGGCAGAGTATTTGCATTCTCTTAAATGTGTTTCTTCTGTTTTTCACACTTGTTGATAGTTTTGCTAGATATAGAAATGTGAATTCAAAATAATTTTCCCTTAGAACTTTGAAATCATTATTTCATAGTTGTTAGACATCCATTATTTTTTATAAGAAGGCTGGTTTCAGATAAACCTTTGTTGCTCTGTAGGTATCTACACTTTGTAAAAGATTTTAGGATTTTCTTCACCTTTGGCATTTGCAAGCATGCTCTTGGGAGCAGATCTTTTATGTGTGTACCAGATCATAATGAAACTTTTTATTATTCCTTTTAGTTAGAAAAAGAAACATTTTTATTATTCTTTCCTCTGAATTTTTCTCTGATCCTTTTTCTTGTATTTCTATAGCATGGACTTTATGTCTGTGGTCTTAATCCTCTGCATATCATAATGTTTCATGATCACATGTATTTTTTCTTATTAAACTTTTAAATTTTGTTTTGAGATCATTGTAGATTCATGTGCAGTTGTAAGAAGCAGTACAGAGAAATCTCATGTTTCCCTCAGTGATAACATCTTGTAAAAATACTATAGCATCTCACAACTAGGGTGTTAATGTTGATAGAATAGAGAATGAAAGTCCTGACTGCTCACTCAACCTGCTCTGACATTACTCTGTGGGGGATGGGGTGCCTCATAACAGCCTGGAAATGTGCCACTTCCAGGCTTCCTTCTCCCCCTTTGTTGGTATGGATGGTGGTGAGGTCACATGATTTTCTTTTCTTTTCTTTTCTCTTTTCTTTTCTTTTCTTTTCTTTTCTCTTTTCCTTGCCTTGCGTTTCCTTGCCTCTTCTTTTCTTTTCTTCTTTTCTTTTCTTTTCTTCTCTTTTCTTTTCTTTTTCTTCTGTTTTCTTTTCCCTGTGGTGTACAGCTGGAGTAAAGTAGCTGTTGCCTAAAAGCTTTGTATGTTGTGAGTATACCTTTCCTGGTCCTTAGCCCAGTGAGGGCAAGCTTTTGTTAGGGCTTTTTTTTTGTCTGTGCCTATTGGAATTTCCAGGTGCCAGTTTCCTGAGCTCTAAGTCTGAAATGTATAAGGCAAAAATCAAACCAGGGAATTGACCTAGGTCATTCTTTGGGTCCTACAGTTTCTAGCTGGTTAGAAACTACTTTCATAGTCTTCTTATGTTTGGTTTGCATATAATGCCCAGTTTTTAAAGTTATATTTAATGGGAAGAATAAGGAAAAGTATGACTATCCCATCTTCTTGGAAGTAGAAGTGAGACCCCCATGTATTTTTCATCTTTTAAAATTTTATCAAATGCCTGATTTAATAATGTTACTTTGCCTCTTTTACAGCATTTGTATAAATTTTCTATAAATTTGTTATTGTTCGAACTGTTTACTATCATTTAAATTTATAGAGGGAGGTGAGGACATTAAGCTCATTCAGTTTGCTATATTGACTTGGAAGCTCCATAATGCCTTAAAGTCTTTTTAAATGCCTGTAAGTAATGCCTTAAAGCCAGTCATTATCAGGTTTATGATCACAGAATGATAGAAATAAAGTTCAGGAGGCATAATATTTTTACTTTTACATATAGGTCTAGAGAGAAATTATTCTTTCATGAGGTAGTAGTTTTGTTGTTATTATTATGTTTTCCAATCTAAATTCCCAGAGATATTTTTTCTGAGGTGAAATATAGAGTAAATTTATTTCCAAAATCAAAATTCTAAAGAATATACTTACTTACAGTTTTTTATAAATAAGTATAGGCCTACTTAAACTAAAACTTTGAAGCGCAGAAAGCTGGGTTTATTTGCAACTGGGTAGTGATTCAGACAGATAGGCAGCTTTATCACCTGGTTTCAAAAGAAGATTTCAGAACCTTTTTTTTTATTTTTTAAGTTTAATTTATTTTGATAGAGAGAGAGCACAAGGGCGTAGGGGTATAGAGAGAGGGAGAGAGAACTCCAAGTAGGCTCCACACTGTCATTGCAGAGCCTGACACAGGGCTCGGACTCACCAACTGTGCGATCATGACCTGAGCCGAGATCAAGAGTCAGATGCTTAATCGACTGAGCCACCCAGGTGCCCCATCAAAAGATTTCAAAAAGATGCCTCTGGTCAGCCCATTATCTCTGCTAAATGGATAAGGAAAGCATATTCTACTCCACACAGGACAATAATGTATTGCTACAGAATTGGCAAACAAACTACATTTAGTGGTAACTGAGGTCTGCTATCTCAACCAAGGTAGATGGTCAGCATCATAATGGGTTACTGCTATGTGCTAAACTTAGAGATGTGATTAAGTTAGTGAAAGAAGAGTCAAATCACTCTGCTGTAAATCATAGTTTTGTAAATATAAGGCTGTTTGCTAGTTTTATAAATCTTTAGATCTGGGAAAGACCTTAACGCAAAGATGAGCTAAGGTGACGTCAGTACTGCATAAAAATCATCAAAAGAGGCTGAGGCTGAATTGAGTAGCACCATGGAGAGCTCCTAGAAATTCCATTGTTGTGGTTTGTAATTTTATGCTTTCCAGTTTTGATTTTCTCTAGTTATCACTGCCTCTAAAGTAAGCCCATCTACCTCTAGAATAGGTCACAATCCCAGCAGAAGTAAATATTTCTTTCATTATCCTGAGTCTTATGGTTTATGTGTTTGAATTAAGGCTTCATTTTTTATGTGGCTCAAGGTTCTCCTTTTAAGACTTTTCCTTTATTATTTAACTCCTATTTTTGGCATTGTTTACTGGAAGCTCATGTATTGGCATTGGAATTAGAACTATGCCTTCCCTTTCCTTTCTTCTTGGAGTCTTCCCACATGTTATTTATAACCTAATTTTAAGAATATGAGCCATTCTTAGGCACCTGGGTGGTTGCTCAGTCAGTTAATTGAACAACTCTTGATTTCAGCTCAGATCATGATCTCACATTTCATGAGATCGAGCCCCACATGGGGCTCTGTACTGATAGCACAGAGCCTGCTTGGGATTCTGTCTCTCCCTCTCTTTCTGCCCCTTATCCACACATGCACATACACATTCTCTCTTCCTCTCTTTCTCTAAAAATAATAATAATAAAAAAAGAACATGAACCATTCTTAAGTTGGATTTAGGGTAGGAGAAGTGATGCTATAATTTGTATTTCATCATGAGACCATATAAGGAAGAAAGAGATCAGTTTCTTTCACTCAAGCAAACTGCTGGAAAACTCATGTTCTGATTATCTGCTTTCTCTAGAAGGCACTGTTTGTTTGGAGAACAATGATAAGGTATATGGTTGAAAGCGAAATCGTCTCCTCCTGACAATTGCCAGAATAGGTCAGATTTTAGAATCAGGTATTCCTGGACTTAAATCTTGCCTCTGCCACATCCAGATTTCAATTTTAGATAGACGACTTAACTGATCCCAGTCTTTGTTATTACATATTTAAAAATGGCATTAATACCTTCTACCTGGTATTATTATGAGAATTAAACAAGATATAATATGAGAGAGATTGGCATGATACCTAGTCAGAAAAGGCACTTGGTTAAATCGGTTCTGGCCATGTACTTCTTGCCCTGTACTCCAGAAGAGAATCTACTGATGTAACTGATGTAACAAGAAGGTTATTCCTTTAAACTGTAATATTATTTTTATGTAATGTAATTAATCAGCTTAACTTGGCAGATCATACAAAACTCACCAACTAAAATTATGTGAGAAGAAAGACCCCCCCCCTCCCAGTTTCTAAGACAAACTGTAGGCAATTTTCTCTTAGAAGTTTATAGCCCCTACCATTGTCCTTCCAGACTGTAAGATAGTGGTCAAATATGATTATAATAAGTATGGGTGCTTTATGGCATGTGGAACTCATGAGTTTACTCCTGTGGTGTAAGACTCTTGAGATTTTCACTCTGGGGAATATCACAAATATTTTCTACTAAAACCACATGAAGAGACTGGTATAGATGTGATTAGTATACATATTTCTCCTCACTGTTCTCAGCTGTATAAGCTCCTCCATGGCAAGAATGACATTTAGTTCAGCTAAATGACTCACAGGCTGGCTGGCAAGGAGGATCATATCACTCGTTCTGGGTGGACTAAAGGCATATAGTAGAAGTGCAGTTCTTAAAACTTTCACTTATGGTGAAGTAGGATGGGAGACTTTTGCAAGAGCATATGCTAGAGGATGCAATATCTCAGGCATTTGAAAGATTCAGAGGAAGTAGAAATCGAAAGAACTATGGGGAAAAGAGAGCTCATACATTAGAGTAACTCAGTAAAAGGACCTCTTGACCAATGGGGGTGGTAGGATTCGGAAACAATATTGGCCAGGTGATGGCATTTAAACATCAGAAGTGTGTTGGGAGCAATTATTACAATGAGGGGCAAGGCTGAAGTGGCAGTTAAGGGCCTGGCCTTTACAGGGCAACGGTGCTCCTATGGGAGAGAGAGATGAGAAGACGATAAGTGATGCTTAAAATATTCAGTCAAAACAAATGAAAAGGAATGAATACGGCTATCCCAGTGTAAAATTACAATACCATGCCTAGTTTTCTAGGTGCTGAGCTGGTTCTCAGACTCAGAATTCATGACAAGAGAAAGACTACAGAGCCCCATAAAGAAGGACCTTGCAACACCAACTTGTTTCTCTGATGTGTTCTTTCAACTCTTAGGAGTGATGTTTGCAAAGAGTTTGTAATAATATAGGCAATGACTATATATAATGTTAAGTGAAATATGTATGATATAAATGAATGTAAAATATGATCACATTTATGTTAATAATGTATTAAAAAAGAGAAGAAATGCATTGGAATGTGAACAATTATGCGAGAGTTGTAGGACTATGGTAACATTTTCTTTTTTCTACTTCCTGCATTTTATACATTTTACCATTGGAGACATGGTATTTTAAATATAAAATATTTATTTCAAATAGCCATGATATACAGTAGAAAACAAAGCAAATTATTTAACAAGCATACAATATGCCATGTTAAAAAGGCTAGTTTCTATTTTAAAATAGTATTAACATAGGTTGATGAGTAAATTAATAGAATCAGGCAGCTGCAGCTGCTAATCTTAAGAAAATTATGCAGTGCTAACATACATGGCTGTGATGGGTCACATTTGGGGACCACAAAAGAAGTTTACAGGAAGACTCAGGGAAGCAGAGTCAATGGAAATATAAATATGCTTTGGAGTAAAAAGTCAAACATGATTAAAAAAACATGTTTTATGAAGCTACCAGGCTGGCATATAATTCGAAATATTATACTACTATACTTGGCATGTATTAACTACTTTTTGGTAGGAGGAAGGAAAGAAGTTGAATTCAAGCAACCACCAGTAAGCCTTATTTAAAAAAATACTTTTATGCAAATCTGAATAAGATAGCCAGAGAGGAACTAAGTAAAAGACAAAAAAGTGAACATAAATTACACCTGAGAAAGACAATCATGATTTTTAGAGAATACATGCTATTTCTGTCAGTGATTTCCTGTTATTAAAATCAATTAAATAAGTGACTAAATAAATTTTACAGACAGAAATTATTTGTAGTTCAGAGGAGGGGATTATAGTGTATGACTAAAAACGCTAAAAAGGTTTTATGGAAGAGTTGAAAATTGAGCTAGATCTTCAAGGATGACACGGTATTGGTCTGTAGAGAGACATAAGGAAGGAAACAACAGAGCTAAGGTTTAGAGGTGAAAATGCATATATTGCATTTTGAATATGTAGCGAGTCTAGGCAGTCTGATGTAAAGGGTTGATACAACATAGGCAAGAAAGATAAGCTTGAGGAATCTGACAGGTTGGGGTCAAAATAGGAGCGACTTTGCATTTAAACTGTATTTTATGAAGAATGGAGAATCAATGAGTATTTTGAGGAGAATAACTCATGAGAACTGACCAACAGAAAAATTAATGATTGACATCATCTGCTCATGATTTCATTCTATAAATATCTATTGTGTGGAATAATTTTAAAGGAAGAATTTGGAAAAGCGGGAAGTCAGGAGACTTTTGTAGCAATTCAGCCCAGAGATGCTGCAAGTCCACAGTAGTGCAGGCCAAGTAATAATGGAAAAGAAGGGGAGGGTACTTTTTGTCTATGTCCTTTCCTATTCACCTTTTTCTCCTGTCATCATTTAAATCTTCCTTAACCTCTCACCTTGGTAATCTCAAAAGACAAGTGATTGGCCCTGAGTCCCACTTGCCCCTGTCCAGTCCCCTTTTGACATGGCAATCAGAACTTTTTTTCCTAAAACATGATCTTATACAGCCTGTTGTATTATTTGTATACTTTTAAATATTTAAGGGTTACAGATACATGATTGGATTTTTCTTTTTCCTGGAGACTTTCTAGACTAGTAATTAAGACCAGGTGAATGGAAAACTGAGTCTTAAAATATCAGAGAGCATCCTAATGTGATCTTCCTCATCTAATAGGGATGCTATTTCGTGTCATGTTGTGTGATTCTTTATTGGGCTGTTGGCTATTCAGTACAGATCTAAATCAGTTTTAATAGGTGCACGACACAGGAGCATGTACTATGTCAAATCCTGTAATGAAAAGCTTAGTATAGACATGTCTAGAATCTTAGAATCTTAGCATTTAAAGGAAACTTAGAAATCACACAGGCCGTCTTACATAAGAATTACTTCTGTGGTAGTCTTAAGAGATGATTATGCAAGTTCTGTTTATACACACTCAGCTGCTAGTGCAGCTCCTTGCAAGGCAGACCTTTTCATCTTTAAGAGTTTGGCAACAAAGCTCTTCCTTAAATTCAGCTAAAACTGGCCTCTGAATTTTGCACTTTATGCCAGCTCTTGAAAACAAGATTAATGCCAGACCACCGAATACACTGTCCTTTACGTAACAATATTTCAAAAACATAGAATGTCTGTCCTTTGAACATTAGAAGTGATCTGATATTTTTCATTTTACAATATCCTTCTCCAAATACATATCACCTATTCTTCCAAGCTTTCTCTCATGACATAGTTTCTAAATATTGTATCATTCTGGTTGACTACTAAACCCAAAATATTTTGTCAATTTATCCCCAAGTAAAAGTATAATTGCTCCAATATATTTTGATCAGTTTGGCAAATACTTCTCACTATTAGAAAATATTATATTTTAATATATTATGTACATGTATTATATCATTTTATATTATTTTAATATATGTTATTATATTATTTAGTATATTATTAAACAGACAAGGCTCTGTAAAAGTGAAAATGATATACCAAAGGGAAAGCAAGGACAGGGCGAATAGGTCTTACTTAGGGAAAGGATTAAGAAAAGAGATATCCATAGAAGGCCCTAGAAGGATTTTGAATGAAGGAAAATGTATTGTGAGCAACATTATAGGCTGAGAACAGTTTGGGGGAGAAACAGAGATGAATATGTACACAGTGCATTTGGGTATTATCAAGTATGTTAATTTAGTGTATCTTAACATTCATGAAGAAGTAAAATAGGGTGTATTCTGCAAAAGCTAGGTGATACTTAATAGTAGAAGGTCATGAATGCCGCTCTTAAGTGTTTTAAGGTTTTTTTATTTGTAGGTGATCAGTTAAGTTTCAACTTGACAGGATAGTATATTTCAATAGATAACTAAATCTAGTGGTCCTGTGATAAAGGATGGATTAAGCAGAGGGAAGCATTGTAACAGTTGGAACATGCTGGTGGTTCACTGTAAGCATGCCATCAACCATATTTCTAATAAATACTTCCTGATGATGAATTCATAGATAGCAAAGCAGCAGTGTATTAAAACACAGATTGATGAGGCAGTTTTTGTCAAATGCACTGGGAGAATAGTTCTCATGAATCATCTTACATGGAGAATGCTGTTAGACCTGAAGATGTATCACCCTCACTTAGTGAGATGCTCGTAACCTCTGCACACTGGACATTTAGCAAGCCACACAAAGAGAGCAAAGCTCTGTCAAAGCACTGCAAATGCCGACTGTCAAAAACGGCAGGAAGTTACAGTTTATCACCATCACAGTGCTGTCTTATAATATCCCAGTGTCTCCTTTTATGATTTTTTTCTTATTTCTTTGAAGCACGTTTTTAAATAGGCTGTTAATAAAAGTGTGTAAATTTAGTTCTTTTCTTGTTCGACTCTACCTGTGCCTGATCTTTGATCTCATTTCTGGTCCTACGGAGCTATTATAAGAGACAGGTAAGAGGATTCTTGAATCCATTGTGTAATATTTAATCTTCAGTGGAGTCCCAGTTATCCAAGAACCTTATCTCATATTCTGTTTTAATGTTCTCAAAGCTCTAGCAGTGAGCAGTAGGAATGAGTCACTTTGAAGTCAAGCTTTATGTCACCTGAAAGTATATGTTGTTCAGACTCATATATGAATGCTTGGAGAATTGCTCATTCCTTTCTGGCTAAGCATAAAGGTCACCCCAGTCTTCAGTAACATTTTTTCTAGATGTGCTTCCCTTTGTCTCTTTCCATAGCTCCAAAGTGAACTTTGCTGTCCAGGTAATGGAGTGGAACCAAGCTGTGCAGACCCAAATGACAACACATACTTTCTTCTTGGTGTTAGTATCTGAAACTCAAACTACCTCTGACAAACTACATGGAGTAAATCCTAGGGCTTCACATGGTACTTTTATTTGCAATGCATTAGGATGAGGTTGAAATAATTCAGTAAAGGCCATCTTATTCCTGCCTGAAAGGTTATCATTTAGTTCATCAGAGAGCAGAGGAAGGATAAATTTCTGTTGTGTTAGGTGTCTCTAACAGGTCACCTCTGTTTTCTCAAGCAAATGCCAGTTCTAACTCTGGCTCACATATCTGCTAAAGAATCTGATAAGCTTTCAAGCAGTCATTTTAAAAAGATTGTCAGGGAGTACACCTGTAAATTCTGCTGCTAAAACACACATGGATATATATTTGGATATTTTTTATTGCCTTAGTCTCATGATTCAGCCTCTCGGTCCTATTTTTCCTTCTTTTATACTTAATTCCATTCAAAAATATTATATCATACAAGATATTTACCTCTTCATAAAAATACAATAGAAGAGCTTATAATAAAAAGTAAAAGGCCCTTTTCTACTATTTCCTGCCAATATATTATTATCTTTTGATAGTATTTACTCATGAAATTTCTTCTATTCTTTTAAAAACCATTCTTCTTTTAGCCCAGTGGCCTTCTCTTCTAACTTGTCTAATTGCTTTCTAATCTTGCTGGATTGCTGTCACTCTGGATCGTTTTTGTCACTGAACTGGTTTAAATCTATCATTTCTTGTTGAATCTCTCTCTCTCTCCCCTACCCTGGTTTTCACATCTACATTGCTTCTGTTTTACTCATAAGAGTTTTATCTCATTCTTTTATTTTAAAAATGCTTTGAAATAATTTATGCGATGTTGGTTTTTTCTTCACTCACTATTTACAGTTTTCATTTTCTTTAAAAAATATTCATCTTCCATCATTTTCAATGGTGTCTCAGGAGTAAGGGAAACAAGTATATGTGTTCAGTCATTTTAAATTAGAAAATTCTCATCTACTTTTCTTTTAAAGATTTTATTTTTAAGCAATCTCTATACCCAACATGGCCTGGAACCCACAACCTCGAGATCAAGAGTCGTGTGCTCCACTGACTGAGCCAGCCAGACGCCCCCAATACTCATCTACTTTTAAATAATTTTATGTATCATTGTGAGCCATGGAAATGCTCCCTGGTAAAATAGAGTGTAAACATTTTATTTCAACTAAGTGGTAAAATCTATAGCTGGCAGGGATGGTGTCTTAATATCACTAAGGATGGCAAAGAATGGGACTTAACACATGTTTCTTAAATGAATATATCATCAATAAAATTTGCTCTTCTTCTTTGCCTATTCTACGAAAATGATAAAGGTAATGTTGGTTGTAGAGTGACCGAACAATGCCACTGCTGTAGGAGTGTGTGCTGTGTTTTCTTAGGATGATAGAGCTAGCTTAATAGGCAAATTTTGATCTCTTTTGCACTTACTAATGAATATAAACTTACAGCAGAGTGGACTAAGAAGTAGATTTGAAACCATGGTAAAGTCCATGATCACCTTGAGCAGTAACAGCTTGACTGGAACTTTAATTTTTCAAATCTGTAAGCTTTCTGAGCCTCATTTTTCTCAGTTATAAAATTAAGATGGTGCAATCACAGGCCAGTCCAAGAGGCTGTGGGCATTCTATAAATCATAAACACCAAAAGTCTATTTGCTGTCTGTTGTTTCTTTACCTATGGGAGATTTTTTTAGTTTTTATTTTATGTGAGATATTTAAAAATGAATTATTCCTTAGGGTGGTATGCTTTCCTAGTAAATTTTCTCAATCTTTAGATGTGTAATTTTGACTCAATATTGTGTTTTATCTTTTCCATGTTGGCATATTAATCTTTTTTTGTTTTAAAGGAAACATTTCAAACCAATACTATTTGGCTCAAGAAATTAAAACAAGGTAATTTTTTAGCTTTTTCTGGGTAAGGTATTGTTTCCTTAAAAATCCATTTTATTTAACGTTCAGAGAACATGGGGTTATATTCAGAAAGTATTTTAAATTTACATCCTTAAAAGACATAGATTTTGTTCTTTTTACAAATATCATATCTATATAGCAGCAATAATATGAAATGTAGTGATGGTTACAGAAAGCTACATGGGTGATAAAATTGCATAGAAGTACATAAATACACACTCACAAAGGAGTACTTACAAAACTGATGTCATCTAAATAGGCTCTATGGCTATATCAATATCAAATTCCTGGTTTTGATTTTTTTTTTCTAGTAAGGTATCCTACTTGGGGAGACTAGGTGAGGGGTGCATAGGATTTTCCTGTTCAGTTTTGCAACTTCCTGTGTGTCTATAATTATTTCAAAATTAAAAAAATTAGTCAATAGATAGACACAGATACCTTCTGAATGGTGAGAAAAGTGACAAAGTAACAGAATCTGGGTCCCACCACCAGCATTGTGCAAATATATAGTAGGAACCATAAATAATTGTTGAATGAGAATGAAGAGATACTGTCTATTATCTCTTTTGAAGAACACCATGGGATAATATTTAAAAAGCATTTTTATTTGAATTATTAAAAGAAGTTGGGGCTTTTTTGCTGTTTCATTTTGGTTTTGATTATATGACAGAAAGAATATTAGAAAGATAAAAGCAAAACTCTTCAAAGAAAAATCCACCTCTTTGTTAACATTTATATGTAAAGGAATGTTTTGATGACTTTACCTAAGCATGGGGACTATCTTTTCAGAGTTAATACATAAACCTTCAAATGCAGCTTTCTTTTGGATACACACACACACACACACACACACACACACATACATATGAACTTGAAAACAAATAAGATCCATATTGAAGGAATGGGAAGTGGATGGTAGGAGGAAAGGAATATCATCAAGTCTGATCTAATGGCAAACTACATGGATGGGGTTGGGAGAGTATTGAAGATAAAGTTGTTGGAGAAAAGGTGTAACTGTTTTGTCTACAAAATTTTTAGAATCCACTTAAGTTGTAACTCACAGATGAACTGCAATCTATTCTAAAAAGTAGAGTGAATTAAAACATTATATAGATCAAAAGCAGCCTAAATATGTCACATACTTCAATGTCTAAAATGACATGCATGACCCTAAGTCAGATTCATATGTTACATAAAACAGATCTCTATCAGCTTTGTCACTAATTCAGAATTGTTGTGTTTGCTTAGGTTTCAAGGTTGAGTGAAGGCGAGGCATGTAATCTCTTGCTTCTACTCATGAGTTGCAAGGAAGAAGTCAAAGCCACGGAACTCTCTTAACCACACGAACACATATCCATACACACAGCAATAGTCAGGAACATTTCTTAATTCAGAAAAATCTGTGTTTCCTTGAGATCTTATGCAACTTTATGTGGCTGGGCTGGAAATTTTGTTTTTTTATTTACATGCCATTACTGAGATTATGGAAAGACAGATTGCAAATGTGTATGGTTGCCCTGATGTCAATGCTTGATCAGATATAGATGCTTGCATATCTTGTTTATACAAATTGGCAGACCAAAGACTAATATGAACTCTCCAATTACACTGCAAGATTCCAGAATGAATGGAGACCTTGAGTGCATTGTACCACAATGGGGAGACAGTAAAGGCTAATCACTGACATTGCTAATCCAGTGAGGTGTACCATGGGTAAACAACTTGTTGAGTATTACTTCCTAAGGAACTTTATTTGTAGAAAGACTTTGCAGCAATGGAAAGGAAAACTTACAAGGAATAGCTTTGGATGATTATTATTTGCCAACAAAGTAACAGGGAGTAAAGCAAAAGGAAAAAGGATCTTTCTGAGGCCACATGAATTTCCTGGTGTTTAATTAGAATATTCTCAAATTAGCGAAAACTTTTAAGTGTCTATAAAATTGTGTGATAAACACAAGAAGAGCACAGTGAAATCTTTGAAGCATTAACTTAAAAGTTCTTTTTGTAGCGAGAGGTACACTTATTAAGTGTTTCTGAATTTTGGAGAGGGGATGATGATCCCAATCTGAACCCTTGCTTCCTTCCCATTATAAAACTAACAAGTAAGAACAAGCAAATATTCCATGATTAGCTAAACTGTGACATCGTCTTCATTATCCCCAGCCCTGCAGGAGATGTTCAGAGACTGAATGGGAATTCCTCATTAGCAGACAGGTGGATGGGGGATTGCCTACATCATGAGCCCTAGTCGTGCTGTTTTTCATGTGTGCTTCTCTGAAGGACACGTGCCTGAAACATCTTTAGACTCTCTCAAGCTGTCTTTATAATCCACTGCCTCACAACCCATATGGACACCACACAGTCTTGGAAGGCGGTAGTAGAGCTAAAAGCGTTCTGGCAAATGATTGGAAAACATCATTCTGGCTTCAGTGACCTCCTCTCTCCAACCCCTTACTCAAGCCAGCTCCATGATATTGGTCAGGGACTTCAATTAGGGGAAAAATGTGTATTTTTACTATTTTAATAGTACACAGATTACTGGAGCCTTTCAATGTATTCGTGAATCTCAATTTCTTTCTCTGTTTCTGCTTCTCTATGTCTTTATTTCAGTGTGAGCTATCCAAGCTTGGGGATATCTCACACATATGGCCTGCTAACACTGAGAGCTCAACATTTCAGACCTCCTCTTAACTATGATCCTTTTGTTATATGTTTCTAGTACAATTAGTGGTGAACTAAGCAAGATTAAAAAGTATCAACCTGTTTTCAGCCATTCGATGGCAGGTCTTCTCCATATCCAATCATTTCTTAACATATGTCACGTGTTTTCCTTTTATGGTTTACCACCATGATAGGACTCAGATTCAGCTCTAGTTATCTGTATAGTGATAATAGATTTGACTGCATGTCTCCATCTTCTTGAAATCAAATAAAGTAGGACATTTCACAAGACTTCATCAAACAAACTGGGCAGGTCAAAGCATCAAATCACCGTTTTCTATTTCAAGAAATATGCACCCGAGACACCCATAACCCTTATTTCATCCTTAACTCTAACAGTTCCCTAGTCCAACTCCACCCCTATCCATCCCTAACCCTCACCACCTCATCCCTGCTGCCCTGTGGTAGGTGGCCATGATGGAAGACCTGGTAGATGGTGGGTCACACATTACTTGGTCATTTTAAAAAATAATTAAACTAAACGTCTACCTGGTTTTTATTTTTAACCTGAGAAAGAATGTCTCCACATCAAAGTGGTTGCACTAAAACATAAACATTAAAATGTCAGAATTCCATAACAGACTACACACCCCTACTCAACTAATGTTCCTACAGCACAACTGTAACATACCACTCTTTTCTCAAGAATGCCCACTACAAGCCCTTTGGCAAGACAACCTGGATGGCGGTCCAAGTAGACCCCATAACTGTCTTCTTAGCCACGCTGCCACCATTTCCTCACATTCACCCTCAACTCCTGACAAACATTCCTGAAAACTATATTGTAAAAGTGGCCCAGTCTTCCCATCTCTGGTTTTACTGCTCCTTCTCCCTGGGACACTCTTACACTCACTCCATTGCCTCATCCACAAGTACCAGATTCTCATTGGTGCCCCATGATCTATTCCATGTACTCCCTCTTTGGAGAGTATTTTCATCATCATTCCAAATTTTCTCTTCAGTATGGAATTGTTTCTCTCCTTCAAACCCAGTCACATTTTGTGGAAATTATTTTTTCTTGCTTTATGTTACTTACTCTCTTTACCAGTATTATATAAGTTTCTTCAGTTAGGACTTTGCTTCATTCACATTCCCCTTACATTTCCCAAGCTTGAGTAGTGTGCAGTACATATTTGCTAAATTTAATAGATGCTTAGAGGGCTATGTTGTTGTCCTTGTGTTGATATTTTTAAAGTAGATAATGTTTTTACTATTATACATATTTACAAGCGTGTGTGTTTGTGTACGGTACATGGTCATGTTAGAACATTTGAAAAGTATAAAATACACAAAGCATAAAATAAAAGTCATCTATTATTCAATTACACAGAATTAACCAGGTTAATATTTTGATATATTTTCCTAAATATTTTCTTTTATATTTCTTTTTAAATAAATTTAAATTGATTCCAGTGATTTCCTCACCACAAAATATGTATGAAACATTGGTGTACATAAAATTTTACCCCAATTTATGATGATTTCCTTATAATTGGTTTCTCATACTGGTATTAGGAAACAAAAGAAGTATATTTTGAGGTTTCTTTCAGGAATGTTTTGCCAATTTATATCCCCTCAACAGAATCTGATGGCTCCCATCTTGCCAAACCCTTGCAGGATTGAGTTTCATCATTAAAAACAATCTGGTCTAGTTGCACATGCCTGATGTAGGCAGGAGTGTCTTGAAATATCCACTTAAGGACTTCTGCCTAATTCTTTTTATAATTTGCTCTTCTCAATTCCTCTAGCTGAAGTTCTGCAGCTTAACTCCCCTTTGGCAATTTTGAATATGAGAATGTCAGCACTTCTGAATGTGTGTTACTAAAGTAGTTTAAAAGTCAAGTGAGAGACCTAATCCATTATTGATAGTAAGGCCTGTTGCAGCTGACTTAGAGATTGGAGCTACAGGCCTCAAGATACAGGTCATAGAAAATGACTACATATTCTATTTTGATTAGAAATGTCACCATTATTTGTTACTCTTGCTATGCATTCACTTTTAATAGAAGAACCTGACTTAGAAACATGATGATGTAACAATTTTATAAGTTGGTAGTTTTTACTTTGGTTTCTCTCCTGCTATTATACTTGATTGAAACTTGTATTTCATGGATTGTGAAGAGTTGTGACAATGGCTGGTGTCATGTTCTCCAGGTTGTCTTGACTTCTGCCTGTACCAGGCACACACCCGCAGCGACAAACTTAAATAAGCTTGTGTCTCCATGTTAAGGCTCAATAGCTGTGATTTGCTTCAATCTGTTATCAACTTTCTCTGACAGAAAAAGTGGCTGGGCAGAACACCACACTTAATTTGTTCACAAAAGAAAGATCTTCCTGCCCATTCAGTTACATGATGGCTAAATGTATTGCAATTAGTTTTCCTTGTTGGTTTTACTTTAAGAAATAGTTTTGGCTAGAAAGAACTCTTTTAAGGAGGAATATTTTATCTAGTATCCCACTAAATTGCCTATATTTTACCCTAGTCAGGACTCAGATCAGGGCACCTGGGTGGCTCAGTTGGTTAAGCATGTGATTCTTGATCTCAGCTCAGTTCTTAATCTCAGGGTCTTGAGTTCAAGCCCTGCATTGGGCTCCACTTGGAGCCTACTGAAAAAAAGAAAACCCAAAAGACTCAGATGTTCCTCTCCACATGCAAAGTGAGTCATCAGTGTAATTTAAGAATTTTATCTAGGTGTAGGGATTTATCTAAATGAATACACCAGAATTTGTGTCCCGGGGACCCCTGTAGGGTAAGGAGGGTTGTGTTTGAAGCCCCGTTAGCCAGCATTAACTGATTAATAGTGGGCACAGGAAAAAATAACAAAATAATGATTTGTCTAGAATTAGAATATACTTGAGATTTTGAGATAGATTGGTCAGTTCTAGTCCACGAATTTCAGAGGTCCTGACCATATAGTCATAGTGTACTCTAAGAGGCTTTCTCTCCATTATAGTCTCTTTGTTCTATTTAGTAATTCTGTATATGTGGCAGGGATATTTTGCTGACAGAGACTCATTTATCTTGTGGGTAAGTAGATTTATCATTGGAACCTAGAAGCCAAGAGTGTATGGATTCCTTCAATACATGTGTTCATAACTAGCAGGAAAAGGAAAAAAAAGGAATAACATTGTGTTTTGTCTGTGGCATCAGGATAAAACAAGTTACTATATTGTTATTTACAATATATTTAAATGTTATTTATAAGTGATTGTTGTATTTGTTATTTATAAATGGTAATTTACTGGTTGAAGAGGAATTGGGGTTGCTTATAGATTTAAACAAGCCAAATTTACCGTTATTTAAGATTTTTAAAACAAAAGTAAAAATTTAGAAATGATGGTCTATTTTAAGATTACATTGTTTTCACTTTGAGCAGATGATAATCATGTGCTATCTTGGATGAGGAAAGTGTAACTCCTTGCTTTTCTCTAGACTTTCAGTTTTATAAACTGGAGTAGCCCTTGACCACCACTGTGTTCTGAGTGACCCAAGCAGATTCCTCCTAGTCCTCTTGAATCGAAGTGAAAAGACTCTCTCAGTCCAAACAATAGATGCTGATTGTAGCATCATGAAAACAATGCAATCCAATCCCTCTGCATTCAAAATGTTGGCGTGAGACCTGAGCTTCCTACAGCATATGTCCACTCACAATTAAAAGCCATGATTATTTAACACCTTAGAATCCTATGGCAGGTTTCCTAGTAATTTGCGTTGAGAAGACATAGCCCTTCAGTAAGTCCCTTCATGCTTTCTTTTATGCACCCTATAAAGGAGAATATCCGGCAGCATCATTGTACATGGGCACCACTTCTAATTAACTTAAAAATTATTTTTTTAAAATTTTTTTTAACGTTTATTTATTTTTGAGACAGAGAGAGACAGAGCATGAACAGGGGAGGGTCAGAGAGAGGGAGACACAGAATCCGAAGCAGGCTCCAGGCTCTGAGCTGTCAGCACAGAGCCTGACGCGGGGCTCGAACTCACGGACCGCGAGATCATGACCTGAGCCGAAGTCGGCCGCTTAACCAACTGAGCCACTCAGGCGCCCCCCCCAAAAAAAATTAAATTTTTTTAATGTTTATTTATTTTTGACAGAGAGAGAGACAGAGCATGAACGGGGGAAGATCAGAGAGAGAGGGAGACACAGAATCTGAAACAGGCTCCAGGCTCTGAGCTGTCAGCACAGAGCCTGACGTGGGACTCGAACTCACAGACCGTGAGATCATGACCTGAGCAAAGTCGGACGCTCAACCAACTGAGCCACCCAGGCGCCCTTCTAATTAACTTAAAAATTAAACCAGAGGACACCCTCAGACAAAACTGAAAAAGAGAAAATCTAACACATCTCTATAATAGGAATTGGATTTTATAAAAGGAGAATGACAGAGCAAAAGAGAATTACTAGGAGTCATGGTGTCATGAAGCTAATATTCATTAGCTAAATATTTATGTATATAGGGGGAGATGGCTATTTTTTAATTAAAAATGTCATAAATGATATGTATTTGCCTTTGGGGAGAGCATATTCTGTTGACCACCCTTAAGAGATATACATGTTGACACATCTGTATTCATGATAGACAATTTAAACAATAGCTGACATTTTGCCAAAGGTCATAAAACAAACAGATATTATGTATGTAAAGTGTGCAAATGCAAATAGGGACATTATTTTTAAATTAAAAAATTTAATCTAAGAAGGTATCTTTGTTTTAATGCATATTTAGATTAGGATTTTACCATTTGGGAGGGCAAAATCATTTCAAAATATACTCATATCTTAAAAATTTTACTTTATTTATTTTTATTTTTTTATTTTTTTTAATGTTTGTTTATTTTTGAGAGAGACAGAGACAGAATGCGAGTGGGTTAGGGGCAGAGAGAGAGGGAGACATAGAAGCAGAAGCAGGCTCCAGGCTCTGAGCTGTCAGCACAGAGCCTGATGCGGAGCTCGAACTCACAAACTGTGAGATCATGACCTGAGCCAAAGTCAGACGCTTAACCAACTGAGCCACCCAGGCGCCCCATAAAATTTTAAATCTTTTTAAAAACTTATTTATTTAGGGAGGGGAGGGGCAGAAAGAGGGGAGAGAACATCTGAAGCGGGCTCTGCACTGACAGTCAGAGAGCCTGACATAGGGCTTGAACCCATGAACTGTGAGATCATGACCCCTGCTGAAGTCAGATGCTCAAGTGACTGAGCCACCCAGGTGCCCCTCATATCTTAAAAAAATTTAATTATAAAAATACCATTAATGAAAAGTTAATGTATACTATTAATTACTTTTTTAAATGATCCATCACAGTTAATCCATGTTTCTTAAAACACTTATTAAAATTAAGACACTATTTGCTGAGAAATCATTAGAATTTAAGCATGTAATTTGTGTGCATTTTGTTTCAGAGATTGCTCATCAAATAGAAAAGCTTTCTAAGTGCTTGTTTTGAAATACAATGTGATATATCTTTGAAGGCTGATTGTTTCCTCTATCAAGAATTGACTATTCATTTTTTAACCGTTTATTTATTTTTCCCTTTTAAGTGTTAAGTAAACTATAGAAAATGTTAATAATTATTGTTTCCCTACATGTCAGAGCAATACCTATCTGGGTGAAATTTTGTTTCTTACACAATACTTTGTATCTAACCCATCTCCTTTATTGTCTGGCTACCTGGGCAGCATGAGGTTTTAATGGGCATTCAGAAGTTAAGAGATTGGAGGAGAAGCATCCTTCTGTATTTGTACTCCCCAGTTTAAACTGCTATCTCTCTGTACCAGGTCAAGAGCCTTTGTTTTCCATCTGTTATTTGCATCCATTTACACATGGCTCATTACCAGTTATGAAGCAGGCATAGAAAAAGACATTCCAATTAGCTGGTCATTAAATAGTTTCCTGATTATTTTCCTTCAATTTGGCAAAATATGCTAGTTAGCATATTTTGGTAACAATCCTTATTTACCTCATGAAAGCAATGGAATGACTTGCCTAGGTTTGCCTGTCTAGTATTGATGAGACTAAAAATATAAGATTATAGAGGTAGCTCCATTCTCTTTAGTTTCAGACACCGCACAGAATACTAGAGGTGGGGAATGGAAGCAAGGCTTTGGAAGTAGGGCAAACGTGACTTTCTTCAGGAATCTTAACCTTTTACAAGATAGGTAGAGTGTGTATACAAATAGCTTACACAACATTCATTCAAAAAGGTAGATATAAGTATACAAATGCTATTATACCAGCTAGAAAGAATACCCTCAAAAGACATATTTGGGAAAATATGGTGTGGTTAGCACATCAAGACACATCAAAGTTTTCTCCTTCTCCTTCTTTTTTTTTTTTGGCAATGTCTTGATTTTCTTTACTAGATTGGCCAAGAAAACTTTTTAATAAAATTTTCTGAATTCTCTATTAACAGAACTCTTAATTGAGCCTTTCCTAAAACCATCCAGAATGTTAGATCTGTATTCTCACAATGGCAACCTTTCACTAGTCACTCTTGTAGTTTCATTCCATTCTCTTCAATGTTCTGGGCTGCCGTTTAGATCTTTCTGCCTGAGGGATGCCTTCCCCAATTTCTCCTCTTCCTAACACTTCTTTGTAAAGCAGACCAATCTTAATAAGTTTAAATATATCTGAAGGAAATATTGATAAGATCTAAGGAACTAGTAGTACCATCTGCTATAATAGCCACCTTCTTCTTTCTATACCTGGGCACACTTTTAGAGAGTATATATATATATATTGTATATATACTGTATGTATATTGTATATATATATTTTTTTTTTAAAGAGTATACATATATATATATACATATATATATATATATAGTATTCCTATGAGGCATTGTAAAAATTATTCTCATAATTATTCTCATAATTCCAGGCTTTTAGATAGAATTTCATGTCATCTATATAAAGCTTAACTAAAAAAAATTAGAAGCACACACCAAGATGCCTAAATATTGCTTTTGTCTCTGGTTGGTAAGGTTATGAGTAGCTTTTTAAAAAAATTATACATTATTTGATGTTCAGAATTTCTACAATAATCATGTTCTCTAATTGTACTAAAAACATTAACAGAATAGTGCAATATTTTTAATCTCAGTATAATTTTAGAGAGAGAGTTATGGAATTAGAAGAGTAATTTCTAGGTATTGACTTATCACTGTATGCACTTTGCCATAGTGCACATAATAGTTGAAATTATGTGCTTCAAAAAAGTACCGTAAAGGTAGAAAAGAAAAACAAGCATTGAAAAAAGGCTAACAAGGGTTGATGGGGGAGTGGGGGAGAAGAGAAAATGGGTGATGGACCTTGAGGAGGGAACTTGTTGGGATGAGCACTGGGTGTTGTATGTAAGTGATGAACCATGGGAATCTACCCCCAAAACCAAGAGCACACTGCACACACTGTATGTTAGCCAATTTGATAATAAGTTATATTTTTTAAAAAAGGCTAATGAACTTGGTTTTGAATGAGTGAGTTACACATACAATTTTTGCCTATGTTCACACTGAGGATACTTCTTAACACACTTGATCGTTTTATGAACCTTAGACAATCTTGTGAAACAAGACCAAAGTTGTGGATTTAATTCTCACGGAAGAGTTCATTTTGTTCATGTTTATGACTACAAACTGTACTGCGATTACACCAGACATTATTTTGATTTATGTGTTTTCAGATCTAACAATTTACTTGTAATAGTATTATCCTAACATGTAATTTTTTATTTCATCAGAATCAATTAAAAAATTGAATAATATATTAATGGTTCATTTTCTAATTTTTCTTCTTGAATAGCTAGACATGTAAGGCATACATATTTTTGCTAGAAATATATGAATAACTTACTTATGTATATTTGATACATATACATATATTTACCTCTCTATATAGTGCCCATACTGCCAATATCTATAATGTGTATATTGTTTATATGCCAATGAGGAGAAGGTAGAGGTTTTGCTTTGATTGATATCATTTTGTAATTGTTTGCAATAGCAATCAACTTTTAAGGAAACTCACATATTGCATGAAGGGAGTACTTCCAAATCTATCTTCTCCCAAAGAAAGATATTTACTTGAGCATATGGTCAACAGAGGCTTGGAGAAATGTTGAATTCCACTGGAGCTTTGGTGGGCCAAGTTTCCATTAACTCAAGCATTCAGGCAAGATAATCTGTGCAACCAGCACAGCAAAGTTTACCACTCAAGAGGAAAATGAATGGGAGCAGGTGAATTGCCAAAAGCTTTCAGAAGGTAGAAATTCTGTTAACTTTCTTCCACCTATCTTGACTGCACTCTCACTAATTGCAATGTACTTCTTATTTCATTGTCTCCCGTGAATAACACTGTGGCCAGCAGAGTCAATGATCAGCATGCTGTATATTGTTATTTTGATTATTATTTTGTACTATGCAGTGTTTTAGGACCAAATAACTACCCATTAAACCACATTATAAAATTGCCTCCATAGTCATTTCTATATGTGTAGAGTAAAAAAATAGATTATTAATATGGTAACCCAGTACTTAGGAGGTGTGTTTAATGGCTAACAGCTATGGTTGGCTGTTAGCAGTCCTATTAAATGTTTCATTTTGCAGATAAGGAAATTGTGGCTCAGTTTACTTAAATAGTTTACTTAAATAATAAATATCAGAATCTATTCTTTTCAAGAAACATCCACCTAGCTTTGCTATAGGACATATACACAAACACACAGACCCACGCACACATACACACACGTTTTCAAAATGTTGGGAATGTGAAGATGAATTACACACAGTCTGGAACTGAGTTCGATGCACAAAACAGAAATCTCTCTGGATAGTTCAAAGACAAATGGATTTAAATACAGGGAGTTCACGCTTTAAAACCTCATTGGAAGAACAGGAGGGATGACAATGTCATTAGCAGACTATGTCCGCTTTCTTGGTTTTGAGGTCACAGCCGTGCAGATGTGATCTAGAGGTCAAGAAACTGCTGTCTCCACCCTCTCACTACTCCCATCCCAGGGGTCTCTCACTCTCCAAAGTGCCACCTAGGATGCGGAAGGTAGTGTTCAGACACTGCGATAAAGAATTGCCCCTCTAGAGCTTGCCTAGCAGCTCCCACTGCAGCAACAATGTAATGGTGGCCTCTGTATGTAAATGTAATGACTGGTTCTTCAAATCTTGCTGAAGGGCTTCTCATCGACAGAATGACAGAACGTTGTTATTTAGAATCCCAGTTCTAAAGTTGTTTTGTTTTAGCCTTCCATCTCCTGCCCTATGGGGTGGGGCATGAAGTGGGTGGAAATGGATGCCAGGCCAAGCACCAACAGACCGTATACAACACACAATCGCGCACCCAGAGCTCACAGTTTAGTAGTGGAGGCAGACAAATAAAGAGAAAATTTAAGGGTCTTGTGGCAAGTACGCTAAGATACTTAGACACTGTGCTCGTGATGACAGAGAATGGACTTTTCACGGAGAGAGTAGGGCATGGAAAAATGAGAAAAGATCAAAAAGAGCTTCCTTGAGATAGTGTTGCATGAGCTAGGCCTTAAAAGATCAGCACAAGAAGACAATTCAAAGAGGGAGGAAGGCCATGTCAGGCATGAGGGAGAGAACAAAGTCAACATGCTATAAAACTACACTTGAACGTAAACAGACATGAAGAGGCTGCAGGGAAGTGACATGGTGCCAAACAGGGGAGTGGACACAGTGGAGTTTGGGTTTTTATTGTGGTCATGAGGGTGAATATGAAAATATGAAGCTACACAGAGCTGAAACTATAAATACTGCAGGGCTTCGGGCATGATTGGAAGTGAGAGAATCAGACTTCTGGTTTCCAGTTCTGTTTGTGAGAAGCTTGGAAGTCGCCACTTTGTCTTAACAAGTAAACAACTGAACAGACTGAGAAATCAACAACTCTTCTTAGATTCACAAGAGAGGTAAGGTATCAGGGAACACCACTATCAACAAGACTGGACGGGCAGACAGGTGAACACAGGGAGTCTTGGCTTACTGGAGCAGAGACTCTTAACAGGAAACAAACCATGGTGAGAATCAGTGTCCAGGCAGGACATCATGAAATTTGAATGACAAATTGCTGGAGTCTCATTGGGAATGAACTTGAGAGTTAAAAATTCCAGGGGGCCCAGTCTTGGGGGGCCATCCACGCTTTTGTGAGATTTACTTCTAGGAGCTGGACCAGGTTCTCACAGTAAATATTAGGTAAAAATCCCCTTGTGTTTATGTCAGGGGGAAAGGAGAAGAAAACCTTTGAAATATGCCAGAGCACTCTGTTATTTTTACTGCCTTTTTCTCCAAGTTTTTATTTAAATTCCATTTAGTTAACATTTAGTGTATTATTAGTTTCAGGTGTGGAATTTAGTGATTCAGCACTTACATAAAACACCTGGTGCTCATCACAATTGCCATCCTCTGTTCCTAACAGGGCTTGCCCTCAGGAGAAGCTAGTTAACCAGAGCATAATTTGCAAGGGTATTAATAGAACCTAACTGACCTAGGGGTGGGGAGATACCACACTCCAGCCTTCCGGTGGCAGAAGGGAAATACACAACTCTAGGCTACCTGTCCCACCTAAGGGAAGAGAAAAAAAAAAAACTGAGAAACACTTGGGAGTTCACAGTCCAGAGGCACAGACTCACTAAAAGACTGAAGCCTAATCATAGGACTGTGGAACATTTCCCTCCCATGACACCTCACCACCACATTACAGAAGGCCAATTTACAGCAGTTCCTTTTATCTGGTACATAATGTCTGGCTATCAAGAAAAAAATTATAAAGTATACTAAAAAAAGTCTAAAAACACAACTTGAAGAGTCAGAGCAAACTGCTCTAATGGATAAAGTAGACAACACACAAAAACAGATGGATAGTATAAGCAGAGAAATGGAAAGTCTAAAAAAGAAAAAAAAATCTAGAGATAAAAAATGTTGTAACAAATGAAGAATGCCTTTGATGGAGTTACTATTAGACTGGACACGGCTAAAGAAAGGATCCCTGAGTTTGGGAATATATCAATAGAAACCTCCAAAACTGAAAAGCAAAGAGAAAGAACACTGAAAAGAAAAATGGAATAGAGTATCCAAGGACTGGAGGACAGCTATAGAAGGTATAACGTATGTGTAATTGTAATACCACAAGTAGAAGAGAGAGAGGAAGGAAACAAGGGCATCACAGTAAAGAGAAGGAAGGAATCAGGGATTATGTCATCCTTGTTTTGGACTTTGATGCCTGAGAGATGGCATTGAATCAGAATTTTAACCTGGATTAATTTGATTGCAAAGTCAGTGTTCTCCACTTTCACCCTGTCTTAAATGTGATTTGGTACTGATTAAGTCATTCTTTATGTAAAGATACAGTCAAGAATGCCCATGAACTCATGCTTAAGTTTTGTGTATATGTGTGCATATTCATTTTTCAATAGAAGAAGCATGGCCTCTGTGTGATTTTGTTTAAAAATCACTGTCTTAAACACTTGGCATAAAACTTGATAGCTGGTGTTTATTCAGTTTTGTTCTAGAGATTAAATGCTCATTCAAGAGTGTATTTTAAAAGCATTCCAAGTAGTTCTGCTTCAGGTAATGCAATAGGTTAAAATTTCTCGAAGATCTTCCTGCCAGGAAGCACAAAGGTGTTAGGTAAATCACAGCAAAAGAATCACACCTACCCCTCACCTGCCTCTGGACCCTGAGACAAGAACACAAAGTCTACTGAAAAAACAAAGCAAAACAAACAAAAAAACCCAGGGAATAAGTGAAGCCTGGGTGGTTCTGGAGGCAAATGTTGGCTGCAGGAGCCTACAGATTTAGAGTGTAATGATTGCCTAAGGTGTGGGGCGGGCAGAAGCAGAGACTAGATTTGCACTAGTTGAGGGTAAATGGGGGACTAGATGTGAGATTTTGCATTCCTCCAGGTGTGGCACCCTTAGGGAAGGTTTGTGCTAGGAAAATCACTGCTGGCTAGGAAACCTTTAAGTAAACCTCTCTGCCTTTCCCATAAGCAGGTGGGAAAATAATAATAATGATAATATTGGTATTAATAATAATGGTAATTATCTTCTGTGATAGTCTGAGGCCATAATTATCTCATGAGGCTGAGGTTTGAATATACACTGTACAATCAGAAACCCCAAGATGGGAAATTAAATTAAAGCCAAACTAAGCTGATGGCACTGAGTAGGAGCTGATACAGATCTCATCTGGGGAAAAGCATCCTCAAGCCAGCTCCTTCAGGATTCCCAATGGATAATATTAGCCAAATATAAGTTCACCATAAACAAGATACTGTAAGCAAGATCAGTAGAGACAGTAAGCAAATTCACGCGCTCAAGGACTATAAAACAAAATAAGTATGTATTAATTAAATGGTTATGTTACTAAATAATGTTATTAATGATGGAATTAAAATAAGCAAAGACCAAGTAACTAGGGAATTAAAGTTACATGAAAATCTATTTTATACCCAATAAATTGGCAAAATTCAACAGATTGACAGTACCAAGTGTGGTATGGGTAAGAGCTGGAACTTTCCTCATTGCTGGGGGAAGGAGGGGTATAAATTGATATACTTGCTGTTACCAGTTGTGTAAAGCTGAAGTCTCTACACTCTGACTCAGTGTTAACAGTTCAGATATATACCCCACATATACACTTGAACATGCCCAAGAGACATGTCCAAGAATGAAGTCTGCAGAGCAGCTGTACTGGTAATGGCAAAACAGACAAAATATTTGGAAAACACCATGCATTGACAATACAAAATAAATTGTGAGGTATCATACAATGGTATACTATACAATAGTGACCATGAACTATACCTGTGCATGTAGAAAACTCAAATACAGGAAACCTTAAAAACAATGTTATGTGACAACAGAAAAATATATTCACTAACATTTTGATAAAGTTTAAGTAGTTAGAAAACTTAACCCTCTCTCTCTCTCTATATATATACACACACATATATATATACATACATATATATATAAACACATATATCCCTAAAATCTATATATACATGCCAGCAAAAACTATAATATATAAAAATAAAGAAAATATATAAGATATAAACTATAGAGCAAGTAAAACATTATATTTATATATTTATAATGTTTATAAAATAAAATATAAGCAAAAGAATTACAATATAAATTTTAAAATGTAGAAGATCAAAGAATAGGAATACAATAAACTTTAAGGTTATTAACCATGTTCTATTTCTTAAGGTGAGTGGAGGGCACATGGGTGTTTATCTTAGCATTCTCTTTATTGTATATACATTATTTTCTTTTTATGTATAAAAATGTGATAACTTAAAAACATACTATGTCTGTATTTCTATCTGATTCATTTCTATTATTGTAATAACTTCTTGATAAATGAAAACTATGTATTTATAAAAGAAGTAAGACACTGGCATTAAAGGAGACAAATTTTATCTTTAGTTATTCTTATTTATTTATCTAGTACTGTTCTCTTTTTATTTTTTAAGTTTATTTTTATTTATTTTGAGAGATAGAAAGGAAGTAGAGGAGGGGCAGAAAGAGAGAGAGAGAGAGAGAGAGAGAGAGAGAAAGAGAATTCCAAGCAGGCTCCACACAGTCAGTGCAGAGCCCGATGTGGGGCTCAGACTCACAAACTATGAGATCATGATCTGAGCCGAGATAAAGAGTTGGATGCTTAGCTGACTGAGCCACCTAGGCAGCCAGTACCGTTGTCTTTTTATAATGTGTTAGTCTCAGAGATAGATATCGCTTGGCAAAAAAAAAAATGCTTATTCGCTCTGAAAATCAATATGCAAAACCACGAATTAATTATTAATGTTCCAGTGTCCCCCCAAAACTAAAATATTTTAATGGGGTTATGCCATGTGTGTTTTTGACTAGACAATCTTGTTTAAGAAAATATTAAATTAAAAAAATGCATCTGATTATTTCAGTTCCTTTACTTTTCATTTGTTCCCATTCATGCTCTAAATAGAATCCAGAAGAATGCTAATTATCATGATACGCCTTGAGAGAGACTTCTAGTGGTATAGCCCTTTTTTTTTTAAAGAAGACTTTTGTAGTCAGTTCAGTGTGGAATTTTTCAACTAGTAGCAAGAATCAGTCCATTTATGTGGCTTCCTCAAGTGCACTGTGAGATGTTGTAATTCATTCAGCTGAAGGATTCCCTTCATATTATAGAGTGAATGGGATGCACCTATTTAGTTACAGATAGGAAGAAAAGTCCTCTCTACCTCTCTACATCACTTCAGATTCGAACCTTACACAAGTGAGTTCTTGTTGAAGAGGAGGGTGGCTTTCTGACAGGCCCGTTTTCATCCTGTGGGGTGAGCTCAAAGGGTTTTGACTTAATTTAACCTAGCAAAATACAACCCCAAATTTCTTACACTACAGCGCTAAGGTTTTATTTTGCGTAAGTCTGTTTCCCCTTTTTTATGGCTGAGATAAGGGAAGGAGAATGTTTATAATGAAGTTGACAAAATAAGATAAAGTGAGTTTTGAAATATAATGGTGCTCACATTGTTGTTGACTACAGTGAACTTAATAAAATATTTTAAATTAGGTACACTTTAATATAAATATAAATGATTTAAATACAACACTTATCTAACTAGATTCAGTATTTGACAAATAAATAAAAGTATTTATTTCTTCTTCTTGGCCTATAATGACTGTTAACAATTTGTAGGCTTAAAATATGGCACTCTTAAAAGCGCTGAAGTTAGTAATTAACTGTTCTTGAGAAGGATTTGCTTTATTACATATTGCTTCACTTTCGGTATGAACATTATAATGTTTAATATGGTAAGGGTCTTTCTTATTCATCTTAACTATACAAATAATCTCATTTAAGTGTGTGGAATAACAAATTTATATACCATATGATTTCCTTAAGCCTTCTCAATATATTAAAGCATGTTTTGATTTTTCTCCCCGCTTCGTGTTACTCTAGGATAGTTTCCCAGCACGATTTGGAGGAATTCATTTTGTCAATCAGCCATGGTATATCCATGCCCTGTATACCGTGATCCGGCCTTTCCTAAAGGAGAAGACTCGGAAAAGGGTATTTGTTTGTTTCTTTGTTTTTATACTTTTTTCTCCTCCCACATTCAATGAATTATGATGCATAATGTGTATATAATATCAGGTGTGGTAAATGTACCTCTATATTGCATGTAAATATTCAACATACAAGATATTTAAAAATTCTTAAAGACCATATAAAAGAAATATTCAAAAGCCCGCAAGCCTGCTTGTCTATTTTCCCACAAATTGGGAGAACATGTCAGTACATTCATGATAAAGCCCCAGTTTAAAGTAAAAAAAAAAAATTATGCCATGTTACTAGATTGTTATTAGTACACCTAATTTCAAGTAAGATCTAGAGAAAAGTTATCATTTTATTAGTGGATATATGAATGCTAGTTATTTCACAATGTGTATCATATTGAATATAGTGAATTTTGTGAAATCTAATATAATTTTGTGGTGATCATCATGATCGATCACACATTTCAGAAAGAATGCTGATGTTTAAAAATATTAATATTTGTTTAGATTGCAAGTTACTTGAGTTCTAAGGCTCGGTTTCATTTAACAATGAGGATATTCAAAGTACATGCAACAAAATAATCATTTTTTCTGCAAATAAGATGATTTATATAAAGCGTTTAGCACAGTGCATGGTACGTGATAAATGCTGAACGCATTTCTCATTATTATTAATAATACAGACTTTAAAATGTGTTTTAACGCACATTATTTCATTTTAGCCTCCAAAAGTTTCTGAAGTGTAAATTTAGTAAGCAGTATCTCCTATCTCGGAGCTAAGGAAAGTAAGTCTTAAGATGGAGTAACTTGCTTACTCAGTTCCACAGCTATAAAGCTCGTATAGGAATCCAGACATCTCCAGATTTAGAGCTATTTTTACCACTGTGCTGTGACCAATTTTCAAACGATTAGTTCCAAAGTAAAGTATGCTTTACTTCTAAATCTTTATTGAAGGCAATTTTCCATGTTTCCCAATGAATGAGGAGGCACTTCAGGTATTTCCATGCATGTTGTAGAAGCCTCCTTGTGAGCATAAAAGAGAAGTAATTGTTAAGTATGTGTTTGTATCAAGCATTAGTGAGCAGAAGGTCTTCTGGATATGAATTTGTTGAAAATGTTTCAGTAGTTTAGGAGGAAGAATTCTGTAAACAATTATAATTTATATCAGGAATAGTTTCTACCAGTGAGAGTCAAATTAATTTACATGTTAGAATTCAGAAAAATGTATTGATGTGCTTCACAAGTAACACTTTCAAACTTTGTTTTATGAAGAGATGATCAGGTGATCCAAAACACCTGCTGGGGCTTTTAGTACGTATTATACTAGTGAATGCTTCTGTAGTATTCACTCTATGCTACATGCTGTTCTAAGTACTTTACATATGTTAACTCATTTAATCCTTACAACAATGGCTCAAGGGGAAGCATTGTTATTTTTCTCCCTCTATAGATGGGAAAATGAGTTACAGAAGGTTAAGCAAATTGCTCTAAATCACAGCTAGGAGGTAGTAGAGCTGAATATGTGGATTTATGGGAAAGACAGTGCCAGACAGAGGGCATAGCAAAGACAAAGGCCCTTAGGTAGAAACATGCCTGGTATATACACTTAGCAAAAGCAAGGAGGCTCAGAAAGCTGGAGCAGAATGAGCCGCTGAGGAGGGTAGTAGAGGATGGGATAGAAGGGGGTATGGCGTGGCAGATCACATGGGGCTTTGTATTCCATTGCAAGGGTCTGGGCTTTCAGTCAGAGTGAAATGAGAAATACTTTGAAAGACTGTGAGTACAGGGGTGACTTGTTCTAAGCACAATGTTCTGCTCTGTTGAAAAAGACTAAAGAGGATCAAGTCTAAAAAATGAGGAAAGTTCCAGGTTTGCGGTTATTTGAGTGAACTGAACAGTTTTGACAATGCCTAGAAAAATTCTTTGGTAGCATTATTCCAGATGGAAGTGAGGTATCTGAGCTTTACCATTTTAATTAAAACTATATGACTTATAAATAGTTATAGGTTAAAACACTTTTAATTTTTACTTAAATAATTAATGTAATGTACAAAGCAATTATATTTCTTTACAGGTATTCCAAGTGATGCATTCAGCATCACCACATTACTCAAACACTTCCTCAGATGTTATAAATCTATGCTGTGAAAAACTGGTAAAAGAAAACTTAAGGAATAATTGTGAATCTTTTGTCACAAAAAGGAAACACCTGATTTTCTGTTTATTTATTTATTTATTTATTTATTTATTTATTTATTTATTTTCATTAAACGAAATCTGACTTTGAGTCTCCAACATGCTGGACGGATAGGCATATGAACCCGAAGTGGTAGAAGGGTCCCTTCTTCCCAAAATCTCATTGATATCTGGAGTCTTTCATGCAGAACCAAACTTCTCATCCATCATGGCCACTTGACATCTTCATTGCTGAAGCCAGTACTAGTTCCTTGAATAAAGGTTTCCTTCTGCTCCCAAGTTATCTGTAATTAAGCTAGAAACCAATGGCTAGGCTTCAACTCTCATGCACCCTTCAGCTATTCTAGGGCTGTGGTCTTGCCACTCACCAAGAGATGACAGGATATAGCTTTCCCTACTGATGGGTGCAGATTTCCACCTGTTCCTCCATATGGTGGACTCTGCTATTCCTTGCTAATTCCCAAATGTATTTCACTTTCCTCCCTTCCACTCAGGTCACTTGCCATAATCTCTTTAATGGCATGGTTTAGGGAAATAAAATAGAAGCATTATTTAGGCTAATTCATAGAATTGTAAGGTACACTGAGGCTAGGGAGCCCACAAAGACAAGACTTCCTGAATGAAATGGTGGAAGAGAAAAATATAAGGAGAAAAAAAATAGCAAAACTTTAATAAATCATGCCGCTATCAACAACTAGTTAAAACAAAGAAAAATCTAAAGCAAAAATTAAATAGTTGGATTATTGCAATGCATCCTTTTGCCCATCCCAGAGGTGCATTCACATTTAAGAGTTCTGGAATCTTCATATAGTATATATTTTTCAAGAAACCTTGGGTTTGGAGACATGACAGTATTTTATGAATTGTCAAAACAGTAAATGCACAGTAAAACTAAGTAAACTATATAATATGCTAGATGGTGAGAAATGATATAAAGAAACATGATGTGGGGAAAGTGGACAGAACTTTCCAGGTTGGGCAGGGTTACGATATTAAAAAGGCTCACCAGAGGAGGTCTTCCTGAAAGGAGACTTTCAAGAAAAGGCTTGCAGGAGATGGGAGAATAAGCCATAGGAATATCTAAAGGCAAAAATCCTCAGACAGAACATCCATTGCAAATGTCCTGGGACAAATGCATGCATGGTATGCTTTACCAGGAAGTAAAGGGGTAGGTGTGTTCAAAGAAGAGGTTTATGGAGGACCTTACAGGATTTACTCCTTGAGAAAGGAGAAGCCAATGGGGAATTGTGAGTGGAATAACATCATCTGACATGGTCATTCTGGCCGCTGTGTTAAGAATAGAGCACAGGTGGCCAGAGTTGCAGTGGGGAGAACAATTAGAAGGTTAGTGCAGTAATACAGTTTGAAGGATGATGATAGCTTCATTTAGGGTTGTAGAGGTGGAGTTGGTCAGATGTTCAGATTCATGATATATTTTGAAGAAAGAACCAAAAGGATTTACTGACAACTTAGAGAGGAATTAAGGATGGGTTGAAGGTGTTAGCCTGAGAAATTAGAAGCAGTCATACCACTAACTGACATTGAAAACAGGGAGGAGCTGATTTTGAGAAGAAAGTTGTGAGTCAGTTTTGGACATATTAAGTTTGAGGTGCCCATCGAACTTTTAAGTGGAAATGTTAAGTAGAGAGTAGAAATAGTGATATAAAGTTCAAAGGAGAGGTCTGGATTTGATATATAAATGTTTCAGTGTATGGACAATATTTAGGTTCACTGGACTGAATGAGGTCACCAAGAAGTAAGTACACTTAGAGAAGAGAACAAATCCAAGAACTGAAGCCTGGAAGTCTGTGACATTAAGATGTTGGGATGATGAGGAATAATCAGCAAAAGAGACCGAAAAGAAGCATCTGTCAAAGTAGGAGAAAATCGTGAGATGCTGGGAATGTTTCAATGAGGAGAGTCATTTATATCCAGTGCTGTTGAGAGTTCAAGAAAAATAAAGGCTGAGAATCGGACACTGAATTTAGCAATGAGAAAGAGCCTGACAAGAACTATCTCCATGTTATCGTGGGAGGCAAAGCCTGTTTGGACCGGATTCAGGAAAAATGGGACTAGAGTATTTGGACAGTGAATATAAACAACTCCTTTGATGAGTTTTGTTATAAAGAGAAGGAGAGAAATAGAAGAATAACTGGAAGTAGAAATCTGGCCGTGAGAGGTTTTGTGTGTCTTTTTGAGAGGGAATGGAAAGAGAAGAGTTGGCAGGTTTGTTCTCTAATGGGAAAGATCCACCAGACGGAGGAAGTGCGATGATGTGAGAGAGACTGGAAAGAACTGCTTGAGCAGTATAACTGAGTAGAGGAGAGAAGATGGATTCTAGTGCACAGGTGGAGAGGTTGGCCTTTGTAGAGTTTATCTTTCCATTGTACTAGAAGCGGAGGCACAGCATATGGACACAGATGCTGGTGGGTGGGTCTCATCTGGTTGCCCTATTTTTTCAGTGAAAGAGGAAGCAAGGCCAAAGCTGAAAATGATGTTGAGGGAGGAGGTAGCAGAATGTTAGCAAAGAGAGAGGAAGTAGTGTGCTGGGATTCCATTTACCTCCCTAAGGATTTATGATGATAACTCATGCGTGACTTGAAAGGAGGTTTGTTACGTGAAGAAACACATCTAATGAAATAAGATTGTATAACTAATAAAATAAGAGTTTCAGGTGCCAGAACTTAACTTACCACCGGCCTCAATTATTTTAATTTCTCCTAAGAAGAACCTAAGAGTGTGTGTGTGTGTATGTGTGTGGTGGGGGTAGGTAGGGGGACTGTTGTGCTCTGCAAAGAGGAGTGGAAGTGTGTGAAGTTTGCAATTGGCCTGATGTACTTGGCAGCAGATGGCATCTTCTCCCTCCGTTGGCCCCACATCAAGTATTTCAGGCAGCCATTTCCTCTGCCTATTTTGGCCAGTGACCCTCTCTCACCTGCTTTTACTGGTCCATAATCTGTTGAAATTACTTGTTGATTGATCATTCCCATCCCTATCATTTTGTTTGAATACTTTAGACTAGTTTTTCTTTGTTTTCCCATATATTTACTTTAGTGGACTTTAAAAATACAGACAGCGAAGATAAATATATTAGCCTGTTTGTTCATCATGAACCTGAAATATGAGTCACTTTTAAACTATAAGTGACTATTTCTAAGTTACTTATAAACTATAATCCTTAAACAAATGTTCTATAAATTATTTGAGATGACAACAATGCTTTTTCAGAGAAGACCAATCTATAGTTTTGAGATTGAAATGAAAGAAGAGGAAAGAGGTAGTAATTCATGGAGGAATAAATCTTGCATCTGTAGCTTGAATAATTTTCCAGTTAAAAAAAAAGCTAGATGTAGACAGTAATACCAACAATTAATGTATACATACATCTTTACATTTTCACTCCATTATTTTATTTTTATTTGAACAATAAATATAGAAACCACTAGTAGAGAAGATGCTGGCAACATTATAGAACTTAAGTCCTTTGGGATGTGAACCTTCACTCAACCTTTCATTATGATGATGCTAATCTACTTTTATTTACATTACACACTTTGCATTACAAAGCAGTAATTTAGTGGTTACAGTGTTCTTATTTTTATTGATGATAAAGAAAAAGCCAAAGTAGTAACAGCTTTTGGGCTTAATAACTTGGATGGGCTCTACAGTTGATGAGTCCCTTATGAGAATGGTCTATTTTAACAGCATTCATTATGCACACCATTAGCTCTGCACAACTAACATCAGGATGATGTACAGATCAATATGCACATTGGATTCTACTCATGACCTCAAACTATAAATTTTGGGTTCCAGCTCTTTAACCCAACCACCCTCTGACTTTCTAGAAACTACTTAAAATTCCTATGCCTCAGGATTTTTATATGAAATATTAGTATAACTATACCATCCCTGTCTGTTTTACAGAGTGGATGAAGGACTTAAATATTTTAACAGACATGGAAAACTCTTATTTTTGCTTTTCCTAGCCTCACTCCCTGCTCCTAGCCTTTGGATTGTATTTATTCTCCTGTGTGTGTTTCCCCTCACCCTTGTTGCATTTGTAGATATTTTTGCATGGTAACAACCTGAACAGTCTACACCAACTAATTCATCCTGAGATCCTGCCTTCTGAGTTTGGAGGAATGCTGCCCCCTTATGATATGGGAACATGGGCAAGAACACTGCTAGATCATGAGTACGATGATGACAGTGAATACAATGTGGACTCCTACAGTATGCCTGTAAAAGAGGTGGAAAAGGAACTCTCTCCCAAGTCCATGAAGAGGTATGCTGGAGGTGGCTGGGAAGTGGGCTGGAGCCAGTGTGAGGGTGCCCCCAGTTAACTCCAGGTTTTATACTTTTGGGGAATAGATATTTGGTGGGATTTTAAATCCTTTTATGCCTCCATCAGTAGATGTCTAAGAAAGTTAAGTCAAAGATAAAGTCATACAAGGTAATGTCAGCACAGTTTTGTTCCATATTCACAGAGACTCTAACAAGGCTGTTAACTGAATGAGCCACCCAGGTGCCCCTCAACCACTTGGTCTTAATCAACTCTACATCCTCCTCATTCTGGTCACTCCTTATCAGTCACTTCCTTTATTTTTTTGTCTGTCAAATCACTGATTTTATTTAATTCTATTTCCTCTCCCCAAATTTAAGCTTCATGAAGACTTCAGTGGCTTTGTCTGTCCTGTTCTCTGAATTGCCAGTGCCTGAAGTAGGGCCTGGCACAAAGAGAGGGTATTCACTGGGTACCAGTGGAGTGAATGAAGGAGTGCTCTGCTGTCAGTGGCCCCTTTTAGGTGCCATGTCCAGAATTGAATAGGTGACATCTGATGCTATCACTACTTGCATTTAGGTTCCAGAACCCTAGCTTTGCCCTCAGTGGCTTCCTTTGATTTCTGTTTTTGACTCTATTGCTGTGGTTCAGGCAGCGAAAGCACATTGCTGACTCATATTGAGCTCCCTAACACTAGAAGGCTCTTTACTTACAGATCCATATCCTCATAATTCTCTCTTTCTGTGTTTAGCTTTTTCCTCCAAGCAGACAATTTTAATTGATTAACACCATCTTGTTAGATTTGGCTCAGTCTGTCCACCTTTTGAAGTCTTTTTGGATCTTGATTTTCTTCTCCAATTAGGCCGTTCTGTCCTCTGACGACTTGGCTCACAGCACATTGACCTCCCAACCCTGAGTTTCTTGCTTCTGACATGGATTGATTAGAATTTCAGACATCCTTTGTTTGGGGTAGGTTTTGTATTATGTGAAGTTCTTAGGGTGCTATCTGAAAACTTGTGAAGAATGAGCCTAAGAAAGTTATTTCACTTGAGTCTCATCTTCTCTAAGTCAGGGAATGGCAGTTCCCTGTTAAGAATGGGAGAAAATTGTCTCCTCTTCTCCATTCCCCCCCCCCCCCAGTTTTATATTATCATTAGATTGAGAGGGAAAAAAATCATTCCTTTGCCAAAGACTTGTAGATATTTCCTTCTTTGGGGGCATTTAGCTAGAGGTGTAGGAAGAAGACTTTCTGCCTCTGTGTCAATTTGTGGAGGAATACCATAGTCCATGAAAAGATACAAAGTTCAAAAGATTGTGGGTGTTTCAAAGTGGAGGAATGTCTTTTGCCTTATATCTCTAGTACCTAGGATAGTGCCCAGGGTAGGCACGTAACAGTTGAGTGAGTAGCAATATTAATATTGCCATGGTAATATGAGCTCTGATTTTATTGAATAATATTCCACATCTGTTGTTACTACATGTCAAACTCCATCTAATGCTTTGTATACGTTGACTTGTTTGCTTCTATAAATAACTAATAGGTTAGAACTATTCCTCTCTCATTGGTGAGGAGATCCAGATAAAGAGAAGATAAGTAACTCCCACATGCCACATAGACACAAAGTAGCACTGCTAATATTGGAAAACCAACAATCCAATTCCATCAGTCGTTTCCTTAACTGCTACCATTTGTGACCTGCCAAAGTTTGTGCTGGACTTTATGCATGCATTATTGAGTTTGATCCTTAGTACATCTGTATGATGTAGGTGTTGTATTCTCCCTCTTACAGTTAAGAGAACAAAATCTAGGAAGTTTAAATAGCCTTCTCATGGTCACAGAGCTAGCAAATAGCAGACCTGGAATTGGAATCCACTTCTGTCCAAAATCTGTCCTCTTAAACACAAAGGTATAACGCAACATTGTGGGTGCATAATAAATGAATAAATGACAACTGAGTGATTAAATTTAAGTTATTGGGTTTCATGCAAAAAAAAAATAGAGGTTATTCATTGCAAAGATAGTAGAGGCTATGTGGAGAAGGTTCCCATATACTATGAGTTAATGATAAACAACTCCTTCTATTGTAGCTGAAACAGACACATTCACTTATGATCCCGCACAATTATGATCCTGCACAAATAGCCCTGTTGTGAGGTACCTGAGTGGCTCAGTTGGTTAAGCATCCAACTTCAGCTCAGGTCATGATCTCACGGTTTGTGAGTTCCAGCCCCACATCTGGCTCTCTGCTCTCAGTGCAGAGCCCACTTCAGATCCTGTGTCTCCCTCTTTCTCTGCCCCACCCCTGTTCATGCTCTTTCTCTCCGTCAAAAATAAATGAACTGAAAAAAAAAATGCCCTGCTGTTTTTGTATAACACAGCAAAAAAAAATCTGGACTAAAATAATGGTACACTTGGGACAATTAAATACCAAAAAATCTTAATCAGAAATCGTTTCTGCCTGGCTTGTTTTGTTGAGGAATTGTTCTACATATGGAGCCAGCGTTCATCATCCAACAATTCTGATACTGGTAGTTCATGATAAAAGCAAACTAAGAATTTAATCCCAGGTTGAATAGTGCACTGTAATTTAAAATATTAAAATAACCATATTCTCTAATCACTCTTTAAAAATAGTCAAGGAACTTAAGGATTTAAAAGACTGTATGTGTGTGTGTGCACATGTGTGTGTATGATATATGTTTTCATAGAACCTTTTGGCAAATGCTTAAATTGTGCACTTTGTGCTGCCTGAAGAGCTTTGGCATGTACTTATTCAATATTATTAGGTTATGCTTCAACATTTATAGAATAAATCTAACTTTGTGAGAATTTTAAAATGGATTTTCTGTTAAGAATTTCTTTTTTTATAGGATAAATGGCTTTATCTTTATTACTCTTGCTTTTAAATGCTTAATACCAAACTTCTTTCAGTTATGGAAACTATTTATTGGGTAAAATTCAAGATATTAAGATCCTGTTGTGTAACAGACTGTGATACACATTGTGTTTACTGTAAGGAGAGAAACTGATCATGTCCCTGCTTATGGAATTTACTAGTAGTCACGTTAATACTTTAGTGCAGGGCATCAAATGAAATTTTTTTGTTTTAACATGGATTTTTCTTAGGAGACCATTTTTTTGTTTGTTTTTAGTTGAGTCCAAGTAAAACAGTGTTAAAGGTCTAATTCCTAAGTGTTTTGTGCCATTTTCCACTGTGTTAAAATGTTATTTTATTCATCAAATAAATTATTTTTCCTAAGATATGGGGCGCTTGGGTTGCTCAGTCGGTTAAAGGTCTGACTTTGGCTCAGGTCATGATCTCTTGGTTCCTGAGTTCGAGCCCTGCATCGGACTGTGTGCTGACAGGTCAGAGCCTGGAACCTGGCTTGGATTCTGTGTCTCCCTCTCTCTCTCCGCCCCTCCCAGCTCATGCTCTGTCTCTCTTTCTCTCCAAAATAATAAGCATTAAAAATTATTTTTCTGAAGATAAATTATTATTGCCTTTAAAAATGATACACAATCCCTTATTCCTTCTTTTCTTCCTCCTTCTTCTCTCCTTCCTCCTCCTTTATTTCCCCTTCTCTTCCCTGTCCCTCTCCCTCTTTTCCCTCCACTGTCTCTCTCTCACCCATCTGCTCATTCAACTTTAGTTGGTCTCCTTTCTGATATACACATGTATAACCTATTACTGAGATAAAATAGTGAAAATGACTTAGGAAATAAAACATTCCTATTTTAATGTCCTCCCCTTTCTTTGCACTCCCTCTTTAGAGATGAATTTAGGTTTATTTAAATAAAAGAGTCAATTAATCAGTTAATCCTATAATTATTTTTGCTTTGATAATTAGTTCCATTGCTGTTCTTTTTCATTAGCATGTGCAGTTGTATTTTAGCTTACAGTCTTTTTTTTTTTGAGAGTTAATGAGGTCTGCTAAGAGGCATATTGCCACAGCAATAGCCAATTGGCTGGAATGCAGCAGCGGGGGGGGAAAATTCATTACTGAGGAGAATTTTAAAAGGGCAGCTGCTTCTTTAATGCCATAGCTATTAAGAATGCAGTTTCCTGCCATAACAGTAGTATGTTTCATTGACTTTCCCCCTGCCCAGTTTCAAGTTGTTTCCTAATGATGAATTGAGATATAATCCCTACCTACTGTCAAAGGCATGTATAAGGAGTTCAAATGATTGCTCTTGTAATCACAAAGTGCTGCTGCCTCAACAAGAGGGATTTTTACTCTTTTAAAGCCTTAAATCGTTTCATGAAACTTTCCAGAGTAAGACTGATTTTATTCAGATGCTCCAGTGGGAAATTTAACAAAAGCTCACATTGAAATTTTGATTCCTTTTCTTTTCCTATTGTGGTCATCCAAAATAGAAAATGATGGTTAGGGATGCTTGGGTGGCTTGAATGTTTGAGCAATGGACTCTATTTCCACTCAGGTTCTGATCTTACGATTGGTGAGGTCTAGTGCTGCATGGGGCTCCACGCTGACAGCACAAAGTCTGTCTTGGGACTCTCTCTCTGTCCCTCCACTGCTCTCACTCTCTCTTTCAAAATAAATAAATAAATAAACATTTAGAAAGGTGGTTAAAATGCACATTCGTGTTGAATTTGTTTCCAAGAGCTCTTTAAAACAGGAACCAAGGCTCCTATCACTTCTACATCATTTCTCATAACAATAGTTTCACTGTAATAATTTTCCACTTGGGGATGTGCTATTATCATCCATCTGTCCTACGCTATAAATTCTCACTCTCAAAGAAAAGACTCTTGATCGATTGGGAAGAGTAGAACTTAAGCCTATTATGGTACATTTAGAATTCTTTGCTGCTCATTATTTTATTTAGAGCTCAGAGGGGATTTTTTTCTCCCTCTGATGCAAAACCCATGGTAAGCATGTCTTTCTGTAAACGTGCAGCATTCTCAGTTCATAAAGCCTTTGATGTAGGGAAGATAATCCGCATCCATGAGAGCAGTAATAATGGAGAAAAGACAGAGAAGGGAACATGATTATTTGGTAATAACTCTCTGACATTGGCCTTATCATTTCCAGATCCCAGTCAGTAGTGGATCCTACAGTACTAAAACGCATGGATAAAAATGAAGAAGAAAACATGCAACCTTTGCTCTCTCTGGACTGATAAATTCTCTACACTCTCCATGGATTAGAAATGGAAGGTACTTGTTTTCAGCAACAGGGACAGCACTGTGGAAGAATGACCAGCTGGAAACTTATTTATTCATGTTAATGTAGCATAATATATAATAAGGCATTGGGCTTTCCCATTTGCCTGAACCATGGGTGCCCTGGTCTGGAGTTAAAGAAAAAAGTCAATAATTTATTCTGTAAGTGCCAAGTTCTTTGTAAATATAATGTAATCTTCATGTCAAGTTTGTAAACTTTGGTAGTAACTTAAATTGGAAAAGATTGGCTCATGAGACCATACCAGTGATATGAATTATAACAAAAACCAGAAAAGACACATACGCAATGGAAGCTAATTAAATGTAGCCCTGTTTCCTATGAAGCCATATTTCAGCTATCATAGTGATTGTTTCATTGTTTTTCTCTGAAATTGTCATATTCCAATGTACTTTTAATGGACACAGGTAACTAGATGATTCTAGGAAATTAGTATGATAAGTGTATTTCCTGTCTAGTGATTTTCATTTCACACAAAATGTGTCTTAGTGACTATCACTGGCCTTGAATTTTGGAGACAAGGAATGGCAGAGGAGCTGGTAAACTAAACACTTGAACTCTTCCATGTTGTTTAATTCCTGGAGTCTTGTGAAAAGATATGTTCCCCATATTAAGATGTCGAATTCTGAAAGAGTGGATTTTTTTTAAACTGCTGTCTTCACAATGTGTCTTTTATTTAAGACCCCATTGTACCGTTTCTCGGCCTTTTGGCTAAGATCAAATGTAGTATTTAAGACCCCATTGTATCCCTGTCTAATGTACTTTAAGAACATTTCCCCCCACAAAACTCTTTGACCAAGAGAAAGAGAACTCATATGTGAATAGTGTTTTGACAGCTAATTTTGGGCATAAAAGTTGCCATGTACGGATAAGGGGCTAATTTCTAATTCTTGTGCACTGGTTGGAAACATAAACATATATATTCACATGCACATATATATTTTTATTGAGCTCTAATAAATTCTTGATGTGACAGGCTTATAAAATAAATCATAAATATTCAATGGTCTTAGAGATGTTATAAATGATTATGTGAGATACTAACTGGAAAACTACTTCTGCTAAAGTTAATGAAAATGATGTTTAGTGAAATAGACTTTCAGTGAACCTGTTTAAGGGAATTCCAGTTTAATTTGTAATGCAATCTTGAATCTGTGCCATTTTAGTGAAAAAAAATTTTCCTTTAAAAAACAACAGGTCTCAATGTAACATAGGTTTTAGGTGACCAAGAGTAATACAATTTTTCTCAAAAATCCAAGTAATTATCTTAATGACTCTGTAAGTACAGATTTTCTTTTCAGAAAAGACTGAAGGAACATATTGCATCCATAAGACATAATGAAAGCTTCTGAGGGCATCTGAGATAGCATATTATAATTCAAATCTAGATGTGGAATCCTTATGTTATTTAGTTTTTATTTCATAGAAATTGTACAATTATAGCACATTTTTAAAATCTTACTTTAAATTTCAAATCCCAGTGTGAAAAAGCAAGATTTTTACCACCTCTTCAGAGTGACAATTTTTGAGATCGAAAATTTACCACTAAAATATTCTTTTGAAAGAAACATATCTCAAGGAGCTCTTGGAAACCAACAGAAATAAAGGCATGTAGCAGCTTTTATATATTTTTGGCCAAAAGCTTCAAAAATTCCAGTGACAATTCTATAGCCAAAAGGCTTAAAATCAAGATCAGGACACCAATCTGCAGTCTCACTGATGGCCTATCTAACATTTGTAAAAATACATAATCTATACATAAATAATATGATTGAAATACATCTTAGAAATGCCAACCTCAAGGAAGTGCAGAAGAATAACAACTGTCAGGTACTCTGCCCTGCCCATAAATATGATAGAGATTAGAATGACCTGGGGATAAAAAGCCACAGCAACTCTTATCTTTGTTAGAACCCTACCCATGAGATTCTTACGTTTTTGCCTACCTGATGTACATTTTATAGTCTTGGACTTCATATACTACAGAAGCAAGTGTTAGGCAATAGGATGCATTAGGATAAAAGAAAAACAAAGTACAGAAGGATTGTCAACTTTTCAGTCTCATGTGTTTCTCTTGAAATACACTATTTATTGGCATTTTTTAGGATTCTACCGGCTTCAGATGTCAACCAGTATAGCCAGCTTCTTTCCCCTCTCATAAGGCTAGTGTCATATATAAAAATAACCAGAAAGGCATATTTTATGTGTATACATACCTATCTAAGTATGATTCCCACTATCTCCCTTGCCCAACATCTGGAAACTTCATTTCCCATTGCTGTGTGTCTGTTCTTCTTCAAATGAGCAATTCAGAGTTGGCTGCATTGTGTAAAATATTTTTAAATGAATGAAAAAATTACAACAATGATGCCTTTTGAAATTGCTTTATCTAGTTCAATCTGTGAGTAGACTCGTTTTCCAGGAATGTTTTTGGAGCTGCTTGGTCAAGGGATATTTGGTCAACTCTATAAATTTTCCCTTCAGCACCAGCTAACTTGCACCGTTTAGGGATGCTTTTCCCTGATGCGATATTCTGTGTTATATCTATTGTCACATAACTTCGTAAATAAGCACCCCCATATTCTTTCAATTTAATTGTGATAGTCCTCTCTCTCTCTCTCTGTCTCGCTCTCTCTCTCTGTCTCACACACACCCACATACATACACACAACGCACACACACACACACACACACACACACACACACACACACAGCTGTTTGCCCTCATGGATTTGCCTATTTTGAGATCTATGCTTTACTTTTGTAGCCGTCGTTATTGAAAATAGTAGACCTCAAAGAATTACCACATTTCATTTGGAATAGGCCAGTTGTTCATACTTCTCTCACCCTGCCTGTTCTGCCAGCTAGTTCTTATATCCTTTCTTCCTCCCATTGTTTCAGGGGCGGCTGCTTCCAAAGCTAGTTTAAAAATAAATAACTTTCCTTTTATTGTCAGTGATATTTATACACATTTTTGCCTGATATTTTTAAAGGAAGAGATTATCGTGAAAATACACTCTAAGAAATATGAAGAAGTGCCTCTTTAAAAATGAGATAAAGCAGTGATACTAGAATATGGATTCTATTTATATTCTCTTTGGAAAAGTAAATACATGCATCTATGTCATAAGGGTGAAATATAAATGTCATTTGAAGAAAGATATCGAGGACTTGCTTTGAACATTCCCATAGAGTATAAGTCTTTATTGTGTAAGTTCAATACCGTAACTTGAACACGTTATTGACAAGTCTGGCATTATGCTAAAACAATATACAAGTATTTGTTCAAGGAAGTTTTTGAAGTGGGCATGCATGATTTCTTTTATTTTGGTAATAGTTTGCTTAGTGTAGGCAGACATTGCTTGAGTCTTTTCACAGAAAAATGCTTGTTTATTTTACCATACTGAAATTCATACATTCATAAGCAGGAAAGCCAAGCAGCTAGGTTCTCTCTAATATTGTTAACTAGGTCACATTGTTAAAGTAAACATTTGAAGTTTCTGTACTATTCCCGAGGGAGCAGAGGTCCCTCTAATGCATCAAGAAAATGGAGCATTGTTTTAGACCTCGGGGAACATGTTTATCACTCACAAAAAGAAACCCTTAGAGCCATGGCAGAGTGTATCTTCAGAAACAGATTTCCTTTCCTTCTACAAACAACCTAAAGGTTTATGGATGTGTCTGTGACCCCTTAGAGAAATTATATGAAGACAACCTGCTGAGAAGCTATGTATTCTGTGGTTGTATCTAAATGTCTAACTGATCTGGTTAGTTAATAACTTTTTTGATTCTTATTTTGTGTGTATTTATTAATGATTACTTGAAAAGCTGCCATCAGCCATCAGGACATTTTAGAGTGATTTTCAACACACAAAATAAAAGGAGCAAAGGTCTGGCATGATATTTGAACTTTCAGATATAGTATTTACATTTTTACATCAATAAGCTCATAGGCATATATTCCTTTTTAAGTATGCTATATAGATATATAGCCTAAAAAATAGTGGTGCATTTTAAATTTATGATACCATTAGATCATTTAAGAATCAGCAAGTTACATAAAATGTATTGGCACAAAAGTACAAGATTGGCTAAATATCCAGGATGTGTAATTATCTTCAGTAGTAAAAAGGATTTGTTTTTTTGTGTTCATTTTAGTTGAAAGAAAACTGATTTCAACGTGCAATTGGAATTATTTAACACTATTTGCTAGTTGAAAGGGGGCAAATAAGTAAGACTACAAAAGGAGACTTGACTTTGAAACGTTATTGTATCTTGATCTTAGTGGCTTAAAGAATGTAAGTTTTCACAAGTTCAAGTTTTTATTTTGTAAACATCCATAGGTTAACCCCACACATGGAGATACTATTATGGAGTCTATTCTGTGATAAGTGTGGGAATTTATTCCTTTGCATTGTGGGAAAAAATATAAAGTAGCAATTCTGTGGATTGAAACAGCCAAATTTTACTGTTTTTCAAAGGTGGAGGGTGCAAATGATACTTTTTAAATTAAGAAAAAAACCAAATATGCATAGATTTAAATACAATGAATGCACTTTTCTAGTAGATAGTGGACATGTTACAATTCAGAAGGTGTTGGTCAGTATTTGGCTTAGTTTCAAGTTTCAATGCAAATATTTGTATCTTTAATGATATCAATTCATTTATTCTGTCAAAATTATTTTTGTGGTGAATGAGAGAGACCTCAGTGAAAATTGAAATAAATGTTAATAGAACTTTCAAGAGTTCATCAATCCCCAACTATTTTGAAAAATTGCAATGAACTATAAATGGTTTACATATAATAGAGTTTCAAGCATTGTCTTATTTCTAATCTAGTTTTCAGCTTTCAGACTTATTTAGAAGATAAATAAAATTTCAAAACCACATACTTTTTTTTCCCAAACTGTCCAGAAAGAAAACAAAACAAGATGTCTAAGAGGTAATTTATAAAAGTCCTACATAAGAATACAAGCACACTGTTTACTATTTGGTTTAAATACCTATGACCTTTTGAGGGAGTGATTTATTCCAATACAACATTATAAATGGTATAATATAATTTTTGAATAAATACATTTCTGCTTTAAAAAATAATTTTGCATATGGTGAATGTTGAATTTGGTAGTATTGGATCTGTTGCACCTGTGAAATGTAAATTTCTAAAATATCATCTAAAAATGGACAATAACTTTCTTTTTAGAGAAATTTTAGTTAGCTATTTAGGTTAGGATATCTGAGATCTTCTGACATTTACATGATTGGAGCTTAAAGGAGAAAACATATTTCATTTAATCAAAACGTCATTTTTAGTATTCTGTAAGTTTTAGACAAGATTTCAAAGGATAGTTTGAATGAAGAAGTGAATTAACTTTTAAGTTGCATATAGCAATGCGGATGACCATTAAATAGCTGATATTTTCACTTTTGACGTAAAGTTATGAGATTAGACATACATTCAAAATTATAAAGAAGCATTGATTTAAATAAATTCTATTAAACATAACTCCATTTCAAACTATAAAATAAAACTATTCAGCCTGACTTGGAAAAAATGCTTAATAAATACACATTTGTGTCTTCTGTGAGTTTCCCTCATTTAACTTACCTATAGATGAAAAGTTATCTAATGAGGGAAAGAGACATTTAGCTAGAACCCTCTGTAATAGACTTTATGACTTTCTCTGGCTCAGATGCAGATGATTTTCCTGTACACAGCTTTTGAGATTATTAAGGATCATTATTGCTGCCTCTTTGTAAAGCCATGTCAGGAAGGGGCCATGTTTCTAGCAGCAACTGAAGAAGCATCACAAGTGGGAATGAATTCAGGACAACCAAAGAATGCAAGAAAAACCAGAGATATGGAATTCTTTCCGCACTAAAAAGTACATTGAAGTGTATTAAAGTGCACATACAGAAAACGTTTCCAAAATGTCAAGGGTTTCTGATATCAAGGCTTAAATACTTGGCCAATAAAAGAGTCCATGGGGACATGATGGTCAAGGCTCTGATGTGTAGTCTGTCTTTACACAGCAACAACATCAAAAACCCTTGTCTCTGAATATCACTTCTCTCTAAAAATAAAAATGAGTATGCTCTCTTCTGCCCCTTTTTTTTTCTAACTGGAATCATAAAAGTATCAGAAACCATAAACACTTTGCTATGTTTTAAGAAAAAATGTGCCATTTTACACATAAAAACATAAATCAGTCAGTTGTATAGGATTGGGTATTTGCCTACTGATTTGTAAATGCTTTAGTAAATGTTTTTCAAAAATATATAAGATTTTCATGATAGAAAATTATGAAATGTTTTTTGGATCTTCGATCCACAGAGAAGACCAGTAATATTCTTTCTTTTGAATTAATTTATCTAAACGTTTTTATTTGGATGTCTAATGAACATGTCACGTTTAACATTTACAAAAAAACAAACTTCTCTTCTCTCACTCTGAGCCTGCTTCCCCTTTGGCCTTCCCATCTCCCCAAGTGTCAACTCAACCTTCTGGGTTCCAGGACTCAAAACTTTCCAATCATCCTCTCTTCCCTGTCTCTGTCTCGAAATCACATCCAATCAGCTCACTAACACTGTGGGCTCTCCTTCAAAATGTAATATCCATGCTTACCACTTCTCTAACCAGGACATCACTACCCTGTCCCAAGACTTCAACATTTTCCACTTGGAATATTTTAATAATCTGAAAACTGGTCTCTTTGCTTCTGCCCTTGGCGCCTAGAGTGGATTTATAACACATTAGCGAGAGTGAGCTCAGATCATTTCACTTTCTCAAAACCCGCAAGACTAAAAACCAATGTCCTTATGATGGAGAATGAGGAGAGTTGGTAAGAAGTTTGTAAGCACCAGAAGAGCAGAATAGCAGATTTTCTGGTTGGGTTGCATCTTGTCACCTGTGTAATGCAAAAGTAATTGTTAAATACTTTAATTTCTTGCTTCTAAAGTTCTACGCAATATACCCTCTCACCCATGACTTTGGCTTTTCTAGAGATTTCTTAAGAATATTTCTTCTACTCTTTATACTCTGGCCAAATTGTCATCCTTGCTGTGCCAAGACTTTGCTAAGCATTCCTCCAGCTCAGAACCTTTGCCCTTCTGTTCTTTCTGCCTCTCCCCCAACTCTCCAAAATCCATGTGGCTTATTCCCTCATTTCCTTCATCTTTGCTCAAAAGTCACCTTCTTAGAACTCTCTAAATTTCCCTATTTAAGATTATATGGCCCTATGGTTCTTCATACTTCCTTTTTCTGGTCTATTGCTTCCCCATAACTTTTATCACCTTCTAATACACCAAATAGCTTATTTATTTTGTTTATTTTACATCTTTTTCTAACAGAATATGAACTCCACACAAGCAGGGGTTTTTGCCTGTCCTTTCATTACTGGTGCCTTGAATAGTGCCTGGACTTAGCAGCAAATCCAAAAAGACTGCATGAAGATCTTAATTTGTTTCAGCATGCTATGTTATGCTTTTAAGGAGAGTTTTTTTCTATTTATTTATTTATTTATTTATTTATTTATTTATTTATTTATTTTTGAGAGAGAGAGAGAGAGAGAGAGAGAGAGACAGAGAGAGAATTTCAAGCAGGTTCCATGCCAATTCAGGGCTCGAACTCACAAACCATGAGATCATGACCTGAGCTGAAATCATGAGTTGGGCACTTAACCAACTGAGCCATCCATGCACCCCAAGGAAAAGTTTTTTTTTTTCTTAATAAGAAACCTCTTTTTGTTATTCATCTTCAAAGGGGGAATTTTTCCCTCTCTGATGATGATGGAAACATGAACCAATAATTAAATTCCCCTCTCCCTCAGATCTGGTCTCTACCCCAGAACTTCAGTTTTACATGACTGTTTGAGCTTTGTCTTTGGAAGTTACTCTAAGATCATTTGATTCTTGACCTATAATATGCATAGCTTACACTCAGTTTTGGAAAGACTACAAGATAGCTCAGATGAAAAGTCATTTTGAGGTCAAAACCATAGTAAATTGTTCTTTGTTGATTATCTTAGTTCCAATTTAAAATTTGCAAGTTAAAAGATCATAACTCTTCCAATATTGGAAACTAGATTAAGAGAAAACACCAAGATAGTTAGTTTAACTGGAAAGGAGAAAGAGGAGAAGAGAAGAAGGAAAAGAAATTATGATCACTCCTTCTCTGAAACAATTACAAGATAAATGAAGTTTTATGGTGTTTCTAAATAATCTTTTCATGATCTTAGAAATAGGTATTATAACTATTTAGTCTGGCAACACTTTAACAGAAGTCATATCAGTCGGGTTTTATATTTGATACCTTTTGTATATTTTTTAATTTGGAAATTTTAGTTCTGACACCACATGACAGGAATTGTTCATATATTCTAACTGGTTTACTCCCTTCTCCTCTGTACAATTGCAGCTATCATTTTCTGAAATTCATAATCACATTTGTTACCCCTAACTATCCCCAAACTTTGTATCCCTACAATTTGGACTGACTTCGGCATAATCTAGTAACTAAATATCTTCAATACTGGTTCTTGGTGTGATAGGTTTCTGATTTTTATCCTTTGCAGTTTATCTTCTCTTTCTCGCCAAACCTATGTTATTCCCTTTACTCCACTGCACTGTGTGCCTTTCTCTACATTGTAATAATTCAAGCCTCCAGTTTTACAATCTGCTACCAGGTCTTCTCTTAACAAGACACTGAGAATAAGTATGGTGTTGAATGTGAAATTGAAGAAGGAACTATAATGTGAAAAATGAGAATAGATGTTTGAAAATGTTTCGGAAGACAACCAGTCTTTCAGTGGCTTTGTAATAGGCATGATGTAGCATATAGGTAATCAGTGTAGATCATATTTCTTGCCGATTACCCAAATATATGACAGGGTTAATGAGGAATGTGGAAAACCTTCTATAGAGAAGAGACTAAATGGCCTGTGCTTGGGAAAAGGCAGAATTCTCTTGTGTGAATTCTCTGGACAGTGGGAGGTATTTGCCTCTGTGACATCCTTTTTTGCCAGTTTCCAAGAATGTGTTTAGCATTACATCAGAAATAAAGGGTTCAAGTTCAAGTATACACAGTGCATGGAAGATGCTGTTGTTCATATCATCTTATACTGAATTTTGTTGTTTTTTTAATGTGTCATTTTTATGATTGAATCCTAGGAATATATTGATTGGTAAATTGTATTAATTCTATCTGCTTTCAAATGGATTTAGAAATTTTACAGTTCCTCTATTATATTCTTAAAACCATAGTATTAATGTTTCACTTCATGTCAAGGTTATTTCATGTCCCTTTGGATCTCTGAAGATGAATGAAGTTCTGCTAAATAAAATGTCACTAAATGAAATTTCAGATTCAGAAATGTGAATGTGTATATATTTCTTTCAATCTTTTTATCATAAACTAAACTCCTGTAAATTTAGAAAACCTATCATATTAAATAGCTATGAATAAATTTGTTATTAAAATATGGAGATATGGCATTGATGTTAGCATATGGGAATATATAATGCTTTCAAATGGATTTTAAACATGTGTGGGCATATTTTAATGTTATTTTGAATTTATTGTTGACTCGATCCAATATCTTTGATAAAATTTGATATAAACTCCAAATCACTGTAAAGTCACATCTTGATTTCTAGAATGATGGAATGGAGATACAAACCAGCATGAGTTATAAAGTCCAGCCCCGAAGCAGTGGAGTGGGTTGAATGATTTCAGTTTATTTAATTTTAACATTAACAGATGTTTATTGAGTGTTTGCTCTGCCCCAGACACTGTTCTAAGTTCCAGGGACATGGCAGTGAAACAAAGCTCCTGCCCTTCTGGAAAGTGTGTTCAGATAGTGTGTTAAGCGTGATGAACACACCTAATTTAATTTGTGTGACCTCTGGCCCTATTTCCTCATCTGTGAAATGGGGCAATTATTGTTTCAACAATATGAGCTAATTTTTTAAACAAAATTTTGATGTTTATTTATTTCTGAGAGAGAGCGCATGCGAGAGGGAGAACGAATGGGGGAGGGGCAGAGAGAGAGAGGGAGACAGAGAATCTGAAGCAGGCTCCAGGCTCTGAGCTGTCAGCACAGAATCAGGAGCTAATTTTTGATAACCTGGCCCCTTCCTTTTCATGGAAAAATGCAGTATCATCTTCTCATATCCATGCTGTTTTGGGGAAGACTATTACGGTTTTTGGTTCCTTCCTTTCTGCTCTGCACTGGTAGTAGTTCAAGGCCGTCGACACTCAGGGGTATAACATCTCACAATCTGCCTCTCAGGGTGACCCAGAGGTGTCAGCTCTTGCCCAGTTTTGCCCCTTTTCGGGCAATTTCCTACTGCTTTAACTCATTATAACTGAAAAATGAACACTGATTTTCATCAGAAAAGAAGACAAAGAGGAACCAAAGATAAACAAATTCCGATAGACTGTTCAATTTAATCTTTCCATTTAATCTGAACCACAAAGCCACTATTTTCCTGGACATGTTTGGATGTATTCTATGTCCCACTGTTAGGGGAAACTCTGACCATTGTAGCTCCAGCTAATGTAGGTAGCATTAAAAGGATTATTTCCTGCTTGGTATGTGAAACGAGAATCTTTGCCTTTATAAAGTGGTCGTATTATAAAATACCTTAAAAACTCACCATGTGCAAGTCTCAAAATAAGGGTATCAGGAATATTGATTATAACTTAGCTAGAAGGAGCTGTGAATAAATAAAAGTTTCCCTTTTTGAAATATAAGAAAAAAAACCCCAAAAATTGACTTTCATCTTAGCTTCTCTATTTTCATTCATATAGAAAATCACTAAAGGTGAGCGCTTGTGTTAGGGCAGGCTGATTCTATGTTAATCAATAAACAGAAAAATTGAGTTATTTCACATACTGACTTTTATAAAGAGATATTTAAGAACATCAGCAATTGACTCATTACATTTATGAAGGAAAAAAACATAATTTAGTATGGTCATAATAAAGCATCTTGTTTCTAGAAGCAGGAAGTTATGGACACCATTCAGATTGCCTACTTTTGTGAACTTATTTGTTTATGAAGTCGCTATAAATTTATTTCCCTCATTGATTATATATACTAGGGATTTTAGCCAGTCTCAGAAAAAAATAGTGATTTTTACACAACTTTATTACTAAAGGGTGATTGAAAACATTTTTCTATAGAAAAGAATTTCAAATCTTATTTTGCCACAACTGCTCTTATGTCATTTAATGGGCATTGTAAACATGTTTTAGCAATCTATTCTCGAGAGTAGTAAAAGAAACTATGTATAATTCAAGACTTAAAAAAAACTAAAGATATGTAAGTATACATAATTTTAATTGGAATAATTATGAGAATATTTACCAATTACAAATATATTTGATTAATGGAGACTGACAGATTATTATGAACACTTCAGTAAAAAAGGAAAAGAAGTTTATTATTATCCCTCAGCTATGGCACCCTCACCTCAACCAAAAACTACCTCTGTTCTTGCATTCTCTGAAAATAATAGATGCCACTACTGGAAGATCCTTTAGAGATTAATCCAAGCTGCCAATTTTATTAGCATATTAACGGAGGCCTATAAATACTCTGTCTTTCTGGAAGTCATACGACAAATTAAGGGTAGAACCAAGACTCAACCATTCCAGTGATATTGTTGTTCCTTTTAATAACTTTCCCTTGTTCCCCTAACCCTTTTTCTATGTAACTCTGTTCTGCCTGCATAATGAACCTGTTTCATTTTCTCCATACTGTTTACTGTGCTTGGAATTCTCCACCGGCATTACATTTGGTAAACATCTACTCATGCAAAGAGGGCAGGACTCAGGGATTTTCAAATCAGAGGCAGATGATTGGACATATCCATTATTCCCAACCATTCAGGATCTTAGCAATCAATAGCTTCAGGATGAGCCTAGTCCTAAAGGAAGATGAAACTTTATCCGGCTTATCTCTAAAAGAAATAGTCATTCAACAAAGCCAACTACTGTGTTTAGAAGCATGTGTTCCTTGATTTCAAGAAGAAAATGGGATCGGGAACATCTCAACACAGGTGCTCCACTTAGCTCTTGAGCACCTTCTCTATATTTTGTTGGTAAGTTAGGGCAGGTGGGACAGGATGTTACTACCATGATGCCTGTCAAGCAACCATGCAGATGTATAGGAGAGCTGAGGTACTGTTTGGGAGCTTCCCATGAGTTTATTCAGGTGTTTTCCCTACTGTATTGATTTATGATGGGCAGTTCTCATAGGATATCCTACAGGAATTTTGTGGAATGGACTTTTGAACAGATTAGATTTTCTGAAATCTTAAAAAAAATGGAGAGAAATGCGGGTCTTAATAAATTGGCTAATCTAAACATAAAAAATCTTTAGTTCAGTTCACTAAAAGGGAGTAAAAAAGGCTCTGCATCAGATTTTACTTGAGATTGTTTTAGCATTGCTATTGCTGACTTTGGAAGACAGTGGCTTTGGAATCACTTGGCACAATCAATTTATGCGACTTTTTAACTGCTTTTTTATGGCTTTTAAAATACTGTGTGAAGACCTTGTATTAGACGGATACCGAAAATATAAATAATACACAGAGTCGTGCTCTCTTAAAATAATGCATTTTTAAAAATGTACTTATGATACTATTATATTCTAAATGGACAGTGATCTACCTTAGATATGATTTCTCTTCAGGAAAGGAACTGCATAGCTCCATACATCACATCATATATTATGATAAATTTCAAATATATTAAAAATTTCAAATTAAAAAAAGGGAACCACAGAAGTATTGGTAGAAAGCATGAAAGAATGCCTTTATAATCTTAGAATAGAGGCCTTATACTATGATTTAAATTCCAAAAAGTTTTAAAAAAGGGTACATTTGACTAAATTAAAAAATGAAATTCAACAATTTTTGCATGGAATAAACATAAGCAAAATCAAAACAAAAGGCAAATGAAAAGCTGGGGAAAATTTTCAACTTATATCACAGACATAGAGTCAAGTTTTCTAATATATTAAAAGGTTTCTAGAAATTGATAAGAAAAGGAAAACCCTAGTAGAAAAATAGGCAGTTGATATGAACAGATGGTTCCCAGAAAATATAGTGTCTTTAAAAATATGAAAAACTGCTATGCCATACTCAAAATGAGAGAAATAGAAATTGAAACTATGGACTAGTTTAATAACCTACTCTTTTTCAAGGAAGGTATGAGGACATAAGCTCTCCTTATATTGCTTTTAAGAAGGATGACAATTTGGCATAATCTATCAAAATTACAAATGAGACTGTACTTCGATCCACCTACTCTTTGGGGAATTTATCCTTCAGGCATACTTGCACACATGAGAAATATTTCATAAGATATATTCAAATGTGTTTCCAAGAATAAATATTTCCAAAGATATTTATAGGATAATGGTTTCCAAGAACCAAAAATTTGGAAGAAAAAACAAAAATATATGATATATCCATGGAAAGGATACTATGTAGATCTGATATAATCTGTTTAAATAAATGAGAATACCATACAAATCTTAAAAAATGAGGAAACATTTTTTGTGTGTGCTGAAATAGCTCTCTAAATATGTTGCTGAGAAAAGCAGCAAGGGACAGAGTATTGTAGAGAATATATTATGCTTAATGTAAAAAAGTGGGGTGGGAAATAAAAAATTCATATTTGCTTGTATATTAAGGAAATGCAGAAAAATATAAAGGATTAATAACATTTGTTGTTTGTTGGGGGAGTTGGAAATTGGATGGATTAAGGTAAGGGTGAGAAGGAAATTTTCATTTTTCACCTTTCTACATTTTTTTATTGTTGAACTTTGTGAATGTATTATTTATTGAAAATCAAATTAAAAAAGCTTAAGAATTTTTTATTGTCTTAAAGCATTTTGACATTGCTAATATTTAAAAAGTTTGTAGTACAGTATACATATAGAAAACAGAAGGAGCACCATGTATCCACCACTCAGCCTAAGATACAGAACATTACCAATAGTTTAAATCCTCCTTTATGTCTCACATAATGCCCTCTGATTCCTGTTTAAAGGTAACTATCTCAAATTATGTTGACTTTTAATTTTACTTTCTAGTTTACTACTTATGTATATATCTCTAGAAAACATAGTTTTGCAGCTAGTTCATGTAAAATTGGGTTATCTCTTCTTTGAATGTCTGGCAGAACTCAGTTAAGATGATCTGGGACTGGCATTTTCCTTATGTAAATATTTAAACTCTTAATCCTATATCCTCAATGATTTTAGGACAATTGAAATTTCCAGTTTGTGGTTAAGTTAGTTTCAGTTACTGTTTTCTTTTTCTAGGAATGTGACCATTTTCAATGAGGTTTTCAAATTGATTTTAAAATTTTATAATAATCTCTACCTTTTAACATAGATATGCCTTGTTTGTATTCATCTCCTTTTCCTACTCCTCAGATTATTCACATGTGTCTTTATTAGTATTGTCTTAGACCTTCTTTATATAGCTTTATAAATTTATGTAGCTTAGTTGAAACTCTATTACAGCTTTGCTTCCTATTTCATTAATTTCACTATATTCTTTTTTTAATTTGCCTCTTAATGTTAAATTTTGTGAATCTTGTCTTTTTAATATAAATTTCTAATTTGGGTTTTGAACTATTAGTCTTTCTTATTTTTAATAAACATTGTTAAAGCTATGGATTTTCTTGTAGGAAATGATTTTTTTCTCTTTTTTTTCATAATATTTTACCTCTGCCTTTGACAACCTCAGTGGAATTGATGTTTCTATGTAGTGAATGATGGAAATCAAATATTGTTTTCCCCCCATCAAGTGTCTAACAGTCTTAGGCAGTCCTGAATTCATTCATTGTTCTGTGTTTCCAATGCTCCAGGCTTGTAAGAGCCTCCTCCTTTATCTCCTATACCTTCAGTAACTATTCAAACCAAAACTTCTGGTGAAACAGTATTTGTAAAAAATCCCAAGTCAATGGCTATCATCAGTCTTTGGTATCCTTCTTTGGATTCTCACACCTGCCTTATATTTATCCTCTGAGGATTTCCCTTATTTTATTGACAGTTTAGCAGCATTTAGTTTTTTTTAAATATAGCATTTCTACTTGTTCTGTAGAGGAAGGTATTGCCAGAGTATTTATATATCAATAGTGAAAAAGTCTTTTAAATTAATTGCCATTTTAAGAACTTTGAAATTTGGGACTCCTGGGTGGCTCAATCGGTTAAGCCTCTGATTTTTGGCTCAGGTCATGATCTCATGGTTTGGGAGTTCCCTTTGTGATGTGTTTTTTATTACTAACATTTTTGACATGTACCTCAATGTAATGTGTTCCAATATTGCAAATTAAAAAAAAAAGATATTATGGGTGTAGCAAGCTAAATACCTACTGATTTAATAATAAATGTCATAGACATTGTTGGTGCACATTAAGCGAGGCAGTCCACATCTGTTGGGATGGACAGTAAGTTTTCTTGGAATAACAATTGCCTTGTCACTTATTTTTCCCTTGCAGATAATTTATGTATTAGCCTAGGCAAAAAGCTCTGAGATTTTATTTGCACTCTATGCACTCTTTCATAATGTTAGTCAGGATTTTCTGAGGTCATGGATACACAGGAAGTATTCAACTGGCAGTAATTTCCCTTGGATTTCTTCTCTTTATTTTTTTTTTAAAGTTTATTTATTTATTTTGAGATGGGGGCATGGGGCAGAGAGAGAGAGAGAGAGAGAGAGAGAGGAGAGAGAGAGAGAGAGAGAGAGAGAGAATCCTAAGCAGAGTCCATGCTCAGCACAGAGCCTGACATGGGGCTTGATCCCATGATGGTGAGATCATGACTGGAGCCGAAATCAAGAGCTGGTGGCTTCATTGACTGAGCCACCCAGGTGCCCCTGATTTCTTCTCTTCAAATAATCATATAACAAAGATAAAATCATTGCAGGATTATAGGAGGAAATGTTATAGTAACCAAAATATTCAAGTGGGATTCTTTCTATCTCTAAATTCTTTAGTGTTCAGAAACCTCCAGGTTGCCTTTAAAACAATTTTTAACAGAATCATTTTATGCCTTTCAGAATGGGTGGTCGAGAATCAGGGGTGGTCTCTTATAGGATTCAACATTTTTGAACCATCACAAAACCTGAGGTTGCTAAGTTTACTCAGAACCTAAGGTAACTTTTATTCTTAAATAACTCTCTACAGTTGTTTGGATAAAAAGGTTCAAAGTAAGAATTAGTAATATAGATGGATTAGAATAACACATACATATTTAGAAATTGAGAACAAAGAAAAATAATCATGTAAGCCATGTCATTCTAGAGTAGTATTTAGAACTGTGGTCTCTCAGATCAGACTCTTGAGTTTAAGTCCTTTGTATTAGTTTTCTAAGGCTGCCTTACGAAAAAGCAGAGCTTGGGTAGCTTGAACAACCAATTTATTTTCTTGCCATTCTGGAGGCAGAAGTCCAAGATCAAGATGTTGGTGTATTTTGTTTGTTTTGAAGCCTTTCTCTTTGACTTGCAGATGGCTGGCTGCCTTCTTGCTGTGTCCTCTCATGGTCTATCTTCTTGTGCAGGAACTCCCCTGACATTTCTCCATGTTCAAAGAGCCTCTTCTAATAAGACAGGAGTGGGACTGGATTAGAACCCACTCTAAGAGTCTCATTTTTCATTTAATTGCCACTTTAAAGGCACTATGTCCAAATGTAGTCCCATTCTTAGGTACTGGGGATTAGGATTTCAATACAAGAATTTGGGAGTGGGGGGACATAATTCATACTATAACATCCTTGCTTATCATTTCCCAGCTGTGAGATAAATCCTTGTACTTCTTAAGATTGTTGTGACTATTAAAAAAATAAGAAACATGCAAAACACTTAGGATAGCACCTGGTACCTAGCAAATGTTAACTATTAGTGTTAATTATTCTATAATGGAAGCTCTCTGTTTTTACATTTAGGTAAACAAAACATAAAATATGAAATGTTCTGAAGATAGTGGGCTTGTAGTGTTCATGTATTCTCTTCCCTTATTGATCTTAGAGGTTGTATCTATTTTGAAAATGCAATATTGGAGACTCCAACTATTATTGTTGAATTGTTTATTTCTTCCTTCAATTCCGTCAGTTTTTTACTTCATGTATTTTGGGACTCTACTCTTATGTACTTAAAGGCTTATAACTGGTATGTCTTCTTGAAGGATTGACCCTTTTGTCATTGTAAACTGATCTTAGTATAAAGGAGAACATCTATAAGAGGAGGTCTCTTTTGCTCCAGATATTTTCTTTTATCTTTTATATTTTCATGTGTGTTAATCCTTTTCCAAGCCTCAGAAGCCCATCTGAAGAAAGAGGAAACTGCTATAGTGCTTTTGACCAATGTCTTCTGCCTCATAGACCAACTATCCTTATGTGTTCTTACCACTAAACAACTCATGCCCCATCAATGGAGAATGCAACTTACTGAGGGCAAATGGGGACTTGGGAAATAGCAACAGTGTCATGACACTAGAAGCCAGAGAGGACCAAGGCTTTCCTGGTTGAGATGAGTATTATAAGCAACATTGAAAATTCTGACAAAGTCTTAAAATACTGATGAATGTTAAATAATATTGGTTATTATGTTCACTATCAATATCATTTTTTAAGTTTGTATTTAAATTCCAGTTCATTAGCATGCAGTGTGATATTAGTTTCAGGCATATAATACAGTGATTCAACACTTCCATACATCTATATCCCCTGGTGCTAATCACAAGTGTACTCCTTAATCCCCATCACCTATTTAACCCATCCCCAATCCATCTCCCTTCTGGTAACTATCACTTTGTTCTCTGTAGTTAAGAGTCTGTTTTTTGGTTTGCCTCTCTCTCTCTCTCTCTCTCTCTCTCTCTCTCTCTCTTTCCCCTTTGCTCTTTGGTTTTGTTTCTTAAATTCCATATATCAGTAAAATCATATGGTATATTTGTCTTTCTCTGACTTATTTCATTTCGTATAATACTCTGTAACTCCATCTATGTTGTTGCAAATGGCAAGATTTCACTCTTTCTTATGGCTGTGTAATATTCTATTGTATATATCTATTTATCTTTATCTATTCATCAATAGATGGATACTGGGTTGTTTCCATAATTTGACTATTGTAGATAATACTGCTATAAATATGGGAATGTATGTATTCCTTTGAATTAGTATTTTTTTTGGGGGGGGTGGTGGAGTAAATTCCTAGAAGTAAAATTGCTGGATCATAGGGTATTTCTATTTTTAAATTTTGAGGAACCTCCACACAGTTTTCCAGAATGGCTGCACCAGTTTGCATTCCCACCAGCACTGCAAGAGGGATCCCCTTTCTCCTTATCCTGTTGTTGCCTGAGTTGTTAATGTTAGCCATTCTGACAGGTGTGAGGTGATATCGCATTGCAGTTTTGATTTGTATTCCCTGATGATAAGTGATGTTGAACATCTTTTCATGTGTCTGTTGGCCATCTGCACGTCTTCTTTGGAAAAAAAAAATGTCTATTCATGACTTCTGCTAATTTTTAATTGAAATACTCATTTTTTGGGTGTTGAGTTTTATAAGTTCTTTATATATTTTGGATACTAACCCTTTATCAGATATGTCATTTGCAAATATCTTCTCCTATTCCAAGGGTTGCCTTTTAGTTTTGTTGTTTCCTTCACTGTGCAGAAGCTTTTTATTTTGATTTAGTCCCAATAGCTTATTTTTATTTTCAATATTATAACCAGTACAGAAAATGAAATTAGACTGAAGAGAGAGAATTATATTACTTTACCTTAATTATTACTTAATACATAGCTTATTCTATTTTTTAAATGTTCTTAATAAACATGGAAAAAGAGAGAACACATGTGCCAAGTAGTTTTGTTTTGTTTTGTTTTGTTTTTGTGGAAAGAAGGTATTTTTAACTCATGCTTCACTTTGATGGAAGTAAAGATTTTGTGAAGACAAGTTCAGAGTAGTAAGTAGAAGGAGCAGGATTCTAAAACCTGCTTATCTAATGCTGAAGTTATTTCTACTACAATTTTCTGCTACTTAAAGATATCAGATCAGGATATTCTGTTTTTTGAAGAGTTCTAATTAATGGAAATTTTGTATCATAACATGTGTTATAAAATGCAGCATATCAGGCATATTATATATAGCACGTATTATATAATCCAAACAATTAAATTGTTTAATTGCTATTGAAATTGATTTTTGTCATTTTATAGTAATAAAACAATTTCATATTTATTTAGCACAATGTAGTTTTCACTATTGGCACATTTGCAAAATGTGTCAATAAACAGATTTAAGACACAGAAGATCTCCTAAAACAACAATGTATCTACATGTATTGAAGTGCTTTCAGTTCTGTGTAGTGACTGATGGTGTGAATGTTCTGGAGGGCAAATGTCACTATTTTTATGTCAAGGCAAAACTAAAGTAAAAATATGAGTTGAAAATAAGAATGGACGTTCTCAGAAAAGAGATTTATGCTGGAAACATATATTATCTGAAGCTACTTGGATGACCATCAGAAATGATTTCTAATGTTCCTGACAACTGAGAAAAAATGTGACAGGTATGTGTTGGAGCTTTTTACAGACTTATTTTTAATCAAAAGCATTTTATAAGAGAAGAAAAATGTGAGAAACCTACTTTCTGATGACTTATCTTCATGAACAAGTGCATTTGCTTAAGATACATTACGAACTCCACTGAGTGGGGACTGGAGACACTGGAAGGGTCTCTTGCTCTCTTCCTTCACAGGACAGGTTTGTGGAGTTAAAAGAAAGGCATAAATGACAAGCACTTAAATGCTTACTTTTATCTTTTTTTAATTTTGGAAAATCTGTTATATTGTCTCTACTCATCCAATCCTTGAGATGACATAGTAAAAAAAAAAAAAAAAGGTGTTTAACAGATTTCTGGGAATACTAACAATTGAAGCAGATCTTTACTTGGTTAATTATATTATTCATATGGCATTTACTAGTCTCCCAAGGGCAAACAAGAATTGGGGGTTTGAAGAAAAAAAGCAGCAAAGATAGATGAGATACATAAAATAACTTTTGGTTGATTTTTACTTTTTTTCCTGGATGGTCTCTCTAGAATGAGATATGAAAAGTTACATAGACTGAATCCTTTGATTCTGGGTATAGCTAGGTAAGTGCTATTGGGAACAGATCAGCTGGGAAAGTGCCTTGAGATGTTCTGTGTGGGACACCAAAACATTATTGACATAAATTGGAAAAATTTGAATTGCCCCTGCTCTCAGTTTCAAGTGGTAGAGATGAGAAACATTTCTTGTTATGCAATATTGGGCTTTACTTATTGTATTTATTTTACAATTTGCATGACAGCAGAAATTTGGCAGCTAGGCAGTCAGCTGAAATTCTGAAAATAAATAATTCATGATATCGTACTGTTTATGGGAAATTAACCTGAATTTTAAACCCTTTGCTATACCTCCCAAGTGACTTCTGAATAGGAAAAAAAATGTATAAAAATGCAGAAAATAGAAACTATAGAACATTTATTTATTTATTTATTTATTTATTTATTTTAGGATATAAATCCTGCTTTGCCCAATTAAAGTGAATCACTAAGTGAATCTATGTGATATACAACATTTATAAATAGAAAAGCAGAACATCAACTTACAGCAACACTTAATAGCAACAAGATAACTAGAATGATCACAATGTTTTTTTAGTCCTTTTAAATGCATAGCTGAGCAAGCAAGAAAATAAGGGAGATATCCAAGATCATAAAGTAAAAGTATTGAAGCTCTAGAATCACATTGGGTGGTGGGTTTGTGGAATAGGGGAGGGTGCCATTAGAAATAGGTGGAAGAGGTTTCTACTCTATTTTGCTCTGGTTATAAAAGTAGAATGAGGTTTTGGGTCCAAGAAAGAGATAGTAAATCAGAAATGAGATCCTACAGTTAGCTAAACCCTGCAAAGTGATATACCCTCCTTAAAGGAGTAACATAGTTACTTTAGCAGGTAAATTTATCCCCATGAGGAAACTTACAAGCATTACTCTGGGCCCAGGTGGAAAATAAGTGTCTCCACTGAAAATTGGTAACCATATGGAATTAGGGTTCCAATTTACACTACATGAGTGGTCCAGAAAACCAAAAGCAGAACCACTCTGGAGGAAGACACTAAACCTGTTTCACAGGACTTCCACATACAAAGGAATCCTGAAAATAAGTTCATAGTACAAAATTTAAAATCCACGAGGAACAAATTTACTATGAACAAGAATCAATGAGATATAACAAACAGCAGCAAGGATATCACCATCCTTAAATTTTCAACTATTAGAATTATAAGTATGCATGCCTACCAATTTAATTATTGAGTATTCTTAATAGATTCATACACCTTTATTTATTCAATGGATTAAGATTTTAAATGTGAAAATAAAACATTACAATTTTAGAAGAAAAATATAGATGAATATCTTGAAGCTAGGGTAGGGAAGGATTTCTCAACTCCCTCCCCCCAAACTTTTAAAGGAAAACATATATTTGATTATATTAAAATTAAAATTCTCTCCATAAAAAAGATAAACTTAATTATAAACCATAAACAAATTTATTTCTGATGAGCTAGAGGCCAGCAAAACCTATTTGCAATGAATATATCCAACAAAGGATTTGAATCTAGAATATATAAACCCCTGAAAATCAATAAGAAAAGGCAGTCAATACCATAGAAAATTGAGCAAAAGATTGAAGAGAAAAAGAAGAAACCTGGGAACCTGGAAACCTGGGAACACTTTTTCCTCTCCTCCAGTTTCTAGAGGATCTTTTGAACACGCTGGGAAAGGAGGCTGGATTCAAAAATTCTTCAAGTGTTATTTGTAACAACCAGCAAATTGGAAACAATGTAAATGTCCATCCGGAGAAGAATAAATAGTTACATTGTGATATATTCTACCCTGGAAGGACATACAACAAAATAGCTCCAGCTACATGTATCTTCTGATGCCATTTATATGAAATTTAATAATGGCAAAAACAACGGTCTATTCAATGAAGCAAAAGTATAAGAATATCATACCTGATGGTAAAAATCACCAAATTCAAAACAATGATTGCCTGTAAGAAGAAAAGAAGGAAGTATGATAAAGTAAAAATCACAGGGACTTCAAATACATTCTTTGAAAATAATTATATTTCTTTTAAAATAATTGTCTTAAATTTTCTCTTAAGTTGGGGCGCCTGGGTGGCTCAGTTGGTTAAGCGGCCGACTTCGGCTCAGGTCATGATCTCGCGGTCCCTGAGTTCGAGCCCCGTGTCGGGCTCTGTGCTGACAGCTCAGAACCTGGAGCCTGTTTCAGATTCTGTGTCTCCCTCTCTCTCTGGCCCTCCCCCATTCATGCTCTGTCTCTCTCTGTCTCAAAAATAAATAAACGTTAAAAAAATTAAAAAAATATTTTCTCTTAAGTTTTGATTAAGTTGGATGAGTGCCTAAGTTTCATTTTATTATTCTTTACATTTTCCTATATGTTTGAAATATTTCAGTATAAAGAAGAAAAAAATTTTTAAATCCAACTCACTAAATAAATATTGGTCTCCTAATTAACTGACGTGTCTCAGCCTTTTCCAGGCCCTGTGTAATTTGATTGCATTAGTTCCAGATCTACCCTTGGGGCGAATGTCATGCTTCCATGCTTCTTGGAAGCTACCTATAGAATAATGTCCAGCTATGTCAGGTACCACTAGACAAGGTCAAGGAGGTTGATCTTTATCAAATGAATAATCTGCAAGGGTGTTAAGGACTGGAATGTATTCTTCCAAATTTCTTATGTTGAAGCCCTAACCACTAATATAACTGTATTTGGATAGGTAATTAAGGGGGTCTTTAAATATGTCTTTAAATAGGTAATTAAGGTTAATAAATAAGGTTGTAAGTATGGGCCTTTTTAGGACTGGTGTCCTTATAAGAAGAGGAAAGAATGCCAAAGAAGAGGCCATGTGAAGACATAGCAAGAAGGAGCCTGTTTGCAAACCAAGAAGAGAGGGCTTAGGGGCAACTAAATGTACCAACACCTTTATCTTGGACATCCAGCCTCCAGGACTGTGAGGTCATTAATTTCTGTTGCTTAAGTCATCCAGTCTGTGGTATTTTGTTATGGTAGCTTTAGCAAACTAATACAACTGTTCAAACTTGGGGATATATGAGATTGTAAACCCAGAAACTGATTGAAGACCAGAGGTAGGAACGTCAGTTAATCTAAGAAACTGAAAAGTCCAAGAGAGCATCAAGTAGCTACCTCAGCAAAGTCTTTAGCAGTATGGGATTGGCTAAGAGAGAGATCCACAGTGGCATCAAAGTGGGCCATTGCCTTATTCAAATATCAAGTGATTGCCAATGTGGCTGAAAACCCAAGTGTAAATCCCATCTACAGGTAGAAATAGATTTTGTTTCAGCTATTGTATGAATGGGGGCTTTCTTTGAGTTTTGCCCTATATTTATATTATTTCTAATGTAACATCCCATGAATGTTGGCATATTAATAAATATTCTATGGTTTAGTGCTCAATGGCCTATTCTGAAGCCCATTCATATTTTAGAAATCACAAACAAGAGCAAAAGACAAACAAATAAAGCAAACACCACACCCAGGTTTTTGGTAGGCCCTGGGTCCAGTTAATGTCAAAAAGTTAGTGTTTGAGTTTTAAAGTAATATCAGTATTTTTCATTTCCTGTCTCTTCTTAGACGTGAATAGTTTTCTGTCTTTATTCCTTTAGATGAATGGATTGTTCTGAGGTGAAAGGGAAGGTAAGATTTAAAGAGTTGTGCTGTGGTGAGTTAAGCCAAAGGAATGACTAAATAAAAAGAAATAAATGATGTTAGTAGCAGCTGGAAGAACATTGGATTATTATGGAAACAGACAATGAATAGAATGCCCTTAATAGTATTACTAGTTTTTGAACTCTCCTCTTGTACCTGGTTCTATGTTCTGCCTTTTATATACTGTATTCCATTTAAATCCTTAAAACCTTAATCCTTAAAACCACTCTATAGTGTGGATACTTAGACAAAATTCTCAGAAGGAAACTCATTTAGTGACATCAATTAATGTGCCCAAGGACACTCAGCTGGTAAGTGTCAGGATCTGAATCCAGTTCTGTCTCATTCATAAACCTAGGTGTTTAATCACCACGAAACACTGCTTTACAAAGGACAGGTATTACGTTTAAGGAATTATAAAAGTCAATGTGAAACTCTCTATCCTAAGTGTCTTGTGCATTGTCAGCAGTCAGGGGAGAACGAAGCTGAAGACTGACTCTGTTTTGCTCTACATCATTTCAGGACACTTTGTACTCCAACTTATGTTTGCTGATGACTCAGAGTGGCTGACATCTCCATAACACACAAATTAGAACAGAGCAGCACGCCTCTCGCCAGCTGAAGCTGCCCCTCAAGGTAGTATACACCAATCAGACCTATCCTCAGGGAACTCCAGAATCAGATTTGGGAAGGCTGGAAGGAGGCCAGGCTCTCTATTCAATAGGAGTGGGCTGAGAGTCAGATGTAAATAGAAGAGAAAGTCTGCTGAAGCAGTGGAAAATCACTATGTGGCCCTGAATTGTCCATTTAGCATAAATGCTGCAATGATTCATCTCTGAGTTGATAAACATGTTTTCCAAAGTGAGAGGCAGACAGACAGGATGCAGTTTCCTGCTAGAAGGCCTTCATTACGGAGAGGATTGCAGAGAGAAGCCACTCTGCCAGGCCTCCACCGGGTTGGAGATGGATCGGTGCTAGGGGCACAGTTTTTCTTTTCAATGAAACACACACAAGAGGAACTCTAGCAGGTTATTTATCAAAGCATAGTTTGAATTGGATCCTCAGACTTACTTTTCCTGTAGTTCATATAGTGACCCAGCTCCGGTGTCATATTTGGGGCTTACACCGATAGTAGGCATGCAGGAAATATTCATTGGCTCACTGACATGGCCATCAATATATTCCTAATTCTCAGAAAAAAAAAAAGGACCACAGACCCAGAATTTGAAAATATGGCTGGCATTGTTTACTCATGATCTACAGATACACAAAAAATTAGGCACACAGCCACCAGGTAGACATAGGGAAGCTACCACCCCTCAGTCATTAACACATCAAGATCACAGGTTCTCATTTATGTGTAGGGCAACCACTACCACCCCAGGCTTTCAAGAATTACTTTGTAATTCATAGGCAAGAAAGAACTTTGTGCTCACAAGTAAACTAACTTCCAAAGTCTCTTTGAAAGGGAATGCTGACAATATGCATTTGAAAGGAGATCAATTACATTTGAAAAATAATGAAAAACAGTATTTTTCAGAAGAACCAAGTGTAATATACTTTGAAGAACTCTACAGGGGGCCTGATGGTGATTCAGGAAAATAAAACAAATATTAAGGTTATTTTGTTAAATGGAGTTTTTAACTTTTGAATTTGTGACATAAAATTCTGTCAATTATACAGAAACTAACTGCCTTTTCATTATGCCACTGTGATAGGCAGATCGAGGGAAATTGTTAATTAAATAAACAAGTTAATTGTGAAATATCCAAGTGGTATATCATTTAGGCATTTGACTATAGGTCTAAGGCTTAGAAGAGAAGTCAAGATATAAATGTGCTTTATATTGATGATTTAAAAAAAATAGGAAGGGATATAAACACTTAAAGAATGAGGGTAAATTCAAATATGTGCATAGCCTAGATCTGAGCCTACAAAATTCCAACATTTAAAAGTCTGGAGGCAGAGAAGGCATGCACAAGTGTCACTAGAAGGGGCTGTCAGAGAAATAAGAGGAAAACTAGGAGAATGTCTTGTTAAAGAAGAAAAGAAATCTTTTTTTTTTTTTTCAAAGCCAAAAGAAGTTGGTGCTTGGCTTGTTGAATCCTAGGAAAGTCAAATAGGTTTTCCTGTGATTTAGCCATTTGGTGGCATTAGTTTCCTTTACAAGAGCATTTTTTTTTCCCCAAGCGCTAGGGCCAGAAGCCAGACTAAACTGAAGAGTGCAGTGAAAGTGAAGAACTAAAGAAACATTTGCAGAAAGCTTTTTTTAGAGATGTTTTATAGTTAGATTTATAGTTAGATTCGTCTGGAGGTGTGGTTTTCTCATCTGGGTGTGATGATCAAGGGCAGGACAGCGGGATTCGCAGCATCTGTAACAGTGTGAGTGAGTAGCTTCCAAACTGATGATTCCAAACTGAAGATGTGTAGGCAAAGACAGTAAGACAGAAAGGCTGCTAGATGTGGTAAAAAATGGTAGGGTCACTACCAAGTGGTGAGTTGGCAATCTCAGAGTTCTATGGACAACTTCTTCAGGGGGTACAGGGCGTGCTTAGCAAGTGACTGGAAGAACAGGAGTTGGGTCAGCGTGGAATATCTGAAATGGGTACCTTGGGAGTAATTTGACTTTCTTAATTTTTTTAAGTTCATTGATTTATTTTGAGACAGAGAGAGACAGAGCAGGGGAGGGCCAGAGAGAGGGAGAGAGAGAATCCCAAGTAGGCTCTGTGTCAGCACAGAGCTGGAGGTGGGGCTCAAGTTCACGAACTGCGAGATCATGACATAAGCTGAAACCAAGAGCCGGATGCTTAACTGACTGAGTCACCGAGGTGCCCCAGGGAGTAATTTGAGTTTCTTGAGACGACAGAGTTCAGGTTGTGATTGAAGGAGTACGTGGCTTAGGTAGAGTAGAGGAAATCCTTCGGAAGCCCAGGGAACACAGACTCAAGACTTTTGGCTGGTTCATCCGTGAGGCTGATATACTCATTTGGATGATTATAGCAACCAAGGTAAAGATGGAGATTGTGCACAGGTGCTGAAGTCTTTAAGAAGGACCTGGAATTTGGAATCGGGGAGAGTGGTGAAGCTGGGTGAATTAAGTCATAACGTTCTGGAACTTTGCATTTGGATGTTTCCTGATAAAAACCTTGAGGACCCTAATGCCACTTCTTAGCCCCACACTTAGGCATTGAGGGTGTGGGAGGGAAACAAACAAAAACCAAACAAAAATACCTGGCCTGAGAAGGATAAAAAGGAAATTACGTTTTCTGGGAATACCTAGGTTTTGGTTAAAGTAGTTTATATAACAGATAATTTAGGGAATATCAGTGGTCCCTGTGAAAGGTTTAGGAAACAATGTTAGAATGAGAAATTGGGCTAGGAGAAAATATGTTGCCAGCATTGTGGCAATGAGAATGGAGGAAATGATTGACTAATCTGAGAGGTATGGACTCTGGGCAATGGCTACTATAAACGGGGAAGAGAGACATCGTACGCTTGGTCCTGATTGTGATCTTATGAACTGAGGGACTTAGCTGCAGTCTGGAAGCAAGGCCTTATAGTTGCCATTTAGCATCAGGGTTGCTAGTGGTGGCTTTTGTCAGTGCAGTGGGATATCAATGCTGGCAACAGCGAGCAATGATGCTGAAGTCAAGTGATACCTCACTGGGGAAAGTCTCGGGGTTACATGTTGGCAGCAGTGCTAGGTGGGTCCAGCTACATTTCTGCATTGTGTGGACATCCTCAAGGATTGGTCGGAATTTTCCATGGCTTTCAAATGACAGGGGCGAAATACTCCCTGCGACAGCCTGAGGGTTCGTTCCCACCTCATCTAGTTGTCTTGATTGTTTCCTGGCATTTCCAACAGCTTGTGTCAATGAACACAGGCTTAGCACTATGACAAAATATACCTTTAATTTTATATACTGCAAAATATGATTTTTTGTCACATACTGCGAGTAATTGGAGAGATAATTTTGTTTAATACCCGGGTCATATTTTGTTTGAATTTTAAATCAAACTAATGTAGCTGGCATCACTTATTTAGAAAATGATATGGAGAAAGTTACTATCTTTTCTCAGGTTCATGCTATCTTAAAATGAGAAAAAAAACTAACCTATAAGGATGATAAAAGAAATATATACATTTCTGTGTGTGTGTACATAAATGTACCTACACACATATAGGTATGTATAGCCTTGCACAGCTTGTGATAAATGGGACAAATATAAGTCTTATTTTAATAGTATGTTATTCAGAGGTAATATCTAAATTATTTAATAATTAGTGAGGCAGAGGGAAAGGGGCTTCCTGACCAATAAGAACGCATATTGGCCAGTTTGTGGTGTGGAAGCATATCATGATGAGTATTGGTTGTGACACTAAGTACATTGAAATAGCAAGAGCAGCAGACAGCAGTGTATTCTCTCATGGCCACATGGTCTTGTGACTTTACTCAAAATGATCTGGGTTCTCATTCATTACTATGAATTAGTAATGACATAAAATGCAAGAGGCAGCTTCCTCTACTCAAAATGAGGGCCATTATTTCAAATGCATGCTATAGTAGTATTTAAAGAGTACTTTTTAAACTAGTCTTTATAAGTGAAGAAATAGTACTTCACCTTCTACTAACAAGCTAGAATTAATTACCTAAAACAAATGATTAAAAGCAATGGCTCTGTGATGTCTTCTTTGGAGAGGTCAATATTTTGAGGAGGTGATAACATTTAATATCCTAAGATCTTTTTTTTTTTAAATATGCTTATTTCAGTTTATAACAAGTTAACTTTTTTTTGATGAGCTACTCAGTATTTGAATATTGGGTCTGTCAAACTACTATATTATTAAACTGGGAAGAAATGAGGTGAGCAGATAGATGGTCCTTACTCAAAATTCAAATTTTATTGTGTTATGTTGTATTTGTTATATATTAAAATAAGGAATTTAACAAATTAAAAGAAAAATTAGGTCTTTCATTTGCCCCAAACTCTATCTCACCCATGGAAAAGTGCATAGAAAATTTAATTCAGGGGTGTCAGGGTGGCTCAGTCAGTTAAGTGTCTGACTTCGGCTCAGGTCATGATCTCATGGTTCGTGGGTTCGAGCCCTGCATCGGGCTCTGTGCTAATAGCTCAGAGCCTGGAGCCTGCTTCAGATTCTGTGTCTCCTTCTCTCTCTGTTCCTCCCTTGCTCTCACTCTGTCTCTCTCTCACTCTCTCAAAAATAAATAAAGATTTAAAAAAAAAATTTTTTTTAAAGATAATTTAATTCAAAGGTGAGATTTAGACTTAGGTAAATAATTGATTCTCCATAGAAGTTTGAGGTATGAAAACAACATGTATCATCCCTGGAGATATTAGAAGGCTTTGAAAGAGTTTCAAGCCAGACTTTGTTAAAAATTTGTTAAGATTTATCCAGGGCATTATTTAATGAGAACATAATTTTCATTTATATTGTTCAGATAGCTATTTGTCAGGAATGCCATAGGGAGATATGTTGATTTATCCCTCTGTATATGAATCTTTAGGGTTCATGATCCTTGACCTTGTAATATAGGAAATTTTTGTTTCCACCTCCCAGTCTAAGAAAGTTTTTTTTTTCTGGCATCTAGAATGCCACTTAAATTTTGATTGAAATCATTTTTATTTGAAATGATAATTCTAAAAAATTTTGCATAAGGCATTATAATAAAATTGATTCTTTGCTGATATCTGTCAGGTTACTTAAAATAATTTATTGCTGTGATTTAAATTATTTAGTCCATGAGAAATTAAAGAGAGCAAGGCTGTGTATGCCTCAGCTCTTGTAAATCTGTACTCAACAAATATTTATTAAGTGAATACCCTTTAAAAATTATTTTATCCAAATTATGGGGAAATTTACAATAGTAAATATGTACAATGAAACCAATCTAGGTAACTTGCATATCAACTCTTGCTCTCACTTCTGTCAAATGACAAGACTACTGAAGTCTGGACTTCTTTAGACTCCTTTACGATTCTTACAAATTGTTGCAAGATTGATTGCTCTGTAGGTTACCTAGATAAATAAAACCTATGGGCTCCATTTCCTCTATGACAAACTTTTATTCCCATTCAACTTAGCAAATATGTCATGGACATCTAATATTTGGTGGGCTTCATCTAGTTGCCATGATAGGAATATGAGTAAGAAATAGTTTGTGTCTTGAGGGTCGTAAGGCCCAGTACGTGAGATAAACGTATAAGCACAAGTATGTGTTAAGCACCAGTGCTATGCAGAAAAGTGGTAGAGTTATAACATAAAATGTTTCCTGATGAGGAAACAATTTTTTTTCTGAATAAGATTAGATAGTTGGGAGTAAAAACAGAATTACCAAAAGCTGAGGTAATGTTTGTGCTTGTTCTTCAGGCCTGAGAAAACCATTTTTCAGGTTAACTAGTGGAGAAAGACATTCTAGCTCTAGGGAAAACCATGGTCAATGTCTGAACAGGAGGCCTGTGTGTGAAATATTTTAGTGAAAATGACCCACCAGCAATGGCTATAAAATGAGGTTTTGTGGGGACAGTGTAGAAGCAAGACTGAAAAGGCAAACTGTGACCAGGTCATGGGGTAAGTGGGGCAGGTAGTGGATGGGGCTGGAAAGTAAGGAGTGTGGTGTTGCCCTTCCTGCTATGGAAGGTGTAAAGCAAGCAGAAGCTTTTTTTTTTTTTTTAAGTTTATTTATTTATTTTGAGAGAGAGAGAGAGAGTATGTATGTGTGCAAGTGGGGGATGGGCGGATGGGGAAAAAGAGAGAGAGAGAGAGGGAGAGAGGAAATCCCAAGCAGCCTCCAAACTGTCAGCACAGAGCTGGACATAAGGCTCCATCCCTTGAACTGTGAGATCATGACCTGAACCAAAATCCAGTTGCTTAACAGACTGAGCCACCCAGGTGCCCAAGTAAAGGCTTTTAAACCAGAGACTGGATCTCAGCTTTATGACAATTCAGATCGATATGCATCTAGCTAATACATTATTTGGAGTTTATCTAGGTAAGGTACATCAAAAAGTTGATTTTTCTTTCTCTTTTATTAATCAGTTTAGGGACATAGGGAAACTGAATCTCAATCCAAAAGCAATTAGCACCATTTTATGAAATAAATAGAAGCTTAGTTATTTTGGGGATGTATAACTTAATAATATCCTTTTAGGAAAAATAAACACTTAAATGTATATTTACTATGCTTCATCAAATATTCTCATATAAAAATTATTACTCATTATCCTGGATCACAAGATAAAAATTATAATTCAGTACTTAATTTTGAGCCAATTTATAAATAAATATAGTAACTTTAGGTCTTATTTTTGAAGTAGGGTAAGAATTTTTTTTCTTGGAACTCTAAGAGATAATAACTCTTCAGGGAATTATATTTGAAACAGTTTTCCTTATTAATTCATATTGACTTTTACCATTACTCTGATGTCCTATTAAATTTGAGGTAGATGTTATTATCTGGTTAAATAATCCAGGGGACTAAGTAACATCTCATCATAATCCAGAAGCAACAAAGTTCCTCAAAGTTTTTCTCAGGATGTATATGTCAAATCACATGAAGCTTTGATGAATGATTTTGAGGTCAGACTCTGTCTATGCCATTCAACAAAGATTTATCCACCCTGGGCAATGTTCTAGGTTCAGGGAATAAACAACATTTCTGTTTTTATGAGGTTTACATTTTAATGTGAAAATAGTCTATAATCATGTAAACAAGTAAGTGTGATAACTTCTAAGTGCTGTAGAGAAAATAGAATAAGGGTGGCAATAGCAAAGAGAATGACTTGGTGGAAGGAAGGGTCACTTCAGTGAGGATGGTTAGGGAAGAGCTTTCTGAAGAGGTGACAACTGAGCTAATCCTCGGAGGGAAAAACGTAACAATCTGGGAAAAGAGAGGAGTGGGGAGAGAGTTCTAGGCACATGGAATAGTGAGTGCTAAGGTCATGATCCAGGAGAAGATTCTGGTCTATTAAGAGATCAGAAAGAAGTCCAGTATTTCTGGAGAGGAATTAGTGGGGGGGGGGGGGGGGGGGGAGAATAGTAAATGATAAAATCAGGAAATGACAGGATTTGGATTTTGGTCTTTTGCAATCAGATACCATTGAAGGGTTTTAAGATTATGTTTAAAAACATAAGGAGAGGGGCGCCTGGGTGGCGCAGTCGGTTAAGCGTCCGACTTCAGCCAGGTCACGATCTCGCGGTCTGTGAGTTCGAGCCCCGCGTCGGGCTCTGGGCTGATGGCTCGGAGCCTGGAGCCTGTTTCTCATTCTGTGTCTCCCTCTCTCTCTGCCCCTCCCCCGTTCATGCTCTGTCTCTCTCTGTCCCAAAAATAAATAAAAAACGTTGAAAAAAAAAATTTAAAAAAAAAAACATAAGGAGAATGGACTATAAGGCATTAGCATAGAATTAGAGACCTCCTAGAGGCCACTAATGAGGTCTAGGTGGGATAATCTTATCTTACATTAGCAAGTAGCAGTAGAGACGGTGGAATGGTAGGTAGTGTTTGGAATATATTTCAGATGAATAATCAATAGAACTTTTACTGTTCAATTGAGAATGAGGTGAAAATCATCACAGTTGAGGTCTAGGTTGGGACCCACGGAGATGGCATTGCCGTCAATTAAGATGGAAAGAATGGAAGAAAATGACTTTGGCAGTGATATGGAATCAGTAGTTTTCTTTTGACATGTTGAGTTTATGATAGTTATTAGACATGTAAGCAGAAACAAGCAGATAGGTAGAAGTGAGCTCACAAGAGAAACCAAGGTATGAAAATAAAGATTCGGAAATGGTGGGACATAGATTTTTCATGCTATGGAGCTTAGATGAAATCTTCCAGAGAGGGAGTATAGATGGAAGACATAAGAGGATGCTATTTTTCTTTCTAGTTAAGACAGGAGTTACTGGGCAAGAATTGTTCTATTTGGGGCTGAGATAAAAGAGTAGGTTTATACATTGGGACTTAGCTGAAGAGGAACAAACTGAAGAGGAAAGGATATGAGAGGAGGTTGTCAGGTTCTTGGCAAGTTTGGGTATGTTTAGTTCTTCCACGCATTTGGGAAGGCTCCATTTGTCTTCTTTCTGATTGGTTTCTTCAAACTGGCAGTCTTACTGACTACGTTCACATGCCAAATTTGGGTACCTGCGACTTTCTGAGGGACTGAGCACTCAGGTTATGATGTATGCCTCCACATTTCCCATCTTAGTTGCTGCCATGCCAAGTCCATGATTCCTGGGGCTTGCAATTTCACTCTCTGAAATTTCAAATTCTTTTCCTGTTACACATATATTCTCTTGAATAAACTTCTTCTTAAAAGTGTCATTGAGTTTATCCTTTGAGGCTTTTGAATGTTTGATTCCAACCTCCAAATCAAATCTCAATGCAGAACACCTCATTACTTCATCCCATTGTTTCATGAACCAGCAATGCTAACTTTCTGAGATGTGGGGAAGGATAATATCCACCACTGACACAACCAGATTCTGGGTATTGCTCTTATCTTTTGTTGTTGTGGTAATGACATTTTCCTTTTTTCATCATGGCAGATAAATTAAATAGATAAAGAGAGGGGCCAGTATATGAAGGAGTAAATGAAAATGTCCATAACACATAACGAAGTTTATATGTGCTTGGAAAAAGGGGTCAGTTGGAAGGATAAATCCTATCAGTGACCCACTCTTTGTTTCCAAGAAAGAAGGAGAATATTATTTTATTTTCTTTTACTTTTTTTTCCTTTTTTAAATTATTTTTTCCTTTTTAAAATTTTACTTATTTTTTTAAATAATGTTTATTTACTTATTTTGAGAGAAGGGGAGAGAGAGAGAAAGTGTGAGAGGGAGAGGGGCAGAGAGAGAGCGAGAAAGAGAGAGACTCCCAAGCAGGTTCTGTGCTTACAGCACATGTGAGGCTTAATCTCACGAAGTATGAAATTATGACCTGAGCTGAAATCAAGAGTCAGGTGCTTAACTAACTGAGCCACCCAGGTGCTCTTCCTTTTTTTTTTTTTAATTTAAATTTTAGTTACTGTGTAATATTGGTTTCAGTCGTAGAATTCAGTGATTCATCACTTATATACAACACCCAGTGCTCATCACAACAAGTGTCCTCCTTAATACCTGTCACCCATTTAGCCCATCTTCCACCCACCTCCCTCCATCAGCCCATAGTTTGTTCTCTACCATTAATAGTCTAGTATGGTTTGTTTCCCTCTCTTCTCTTCCCCCCGCCTTCCCATATGTTCATTTGTTTTGTCTCTTAAATTTCACATATAAGTGAAATCATATCGTATTTTTCCTTCTCTGATTGACTTATTTTGCTTAGCATAATATATTCTAGCTCTATCCAAGTCATTGAAAATGGCAGTATTTCATTCTTTTTTATGGCTGAATAATATTCATATATATAATATTTACATGTATATATATATATATACATATATATATATATATACATATATATATATATATATATATATGTATATATATATATATATATAGTCTTCTTTATCTATTCATCTGTTGGCTGTATCCATAGTTTGGCTGTTGTTGATAGTGCTGCTATAAACACTGGAGTGCAGGTATTCTTTCCAATCTGTATTTTTGCATCCTTTGGGTAAATACCTAGCAGTGCAATTGCTGGATCATAGAGTATTTCTATTTTTAGTTTCTTGAGGAATTTCCGTACTCTGTTCTCCAGAGTGGTTGTACCAGTTTGCACTCCCACCAATAGTGCAAGAGGGTTCTCCTTTCTCTGCATCTTCATCAGCACCTGTTGTTTCTTGTGTTGTTAATTTTAGCCATTCTGGCAGGTGTGGGGTGGTATCCCATTGTGGTTTTGATTTGTATTTTCCTGATGATGAGTGATGTTGAGTATCTTTTCATGTGTCTGTTAGCCATGTGGATGTTTTCTTTGGAAAAGTGTCTATTGCTGTCTTCTACCCATTTCTTAACTGGGTTATTTGTTTTTTTGGGTGTTGAGTTTGATAAGTTCTTTACAGATTTTGTATACTAACTCTTTATCAGATATGTCATTTGCAAATATCTTCCCCCATTCTGTAGGCTGCCTTTTAGTTTTGTTGATTGTTCTTTGCTGTGCAGAAGTTTTTATCTCGATGAAGTACCAATAGTTCATGTTTGCTTTTGTTTCCCTTGCCCTTGGCGATGTGTCTAGTAAGAAGTTGCTCTGGCTGAGGTCAAAGAGGTTTCTGCCTGTGTTCTCCTCCTGAATTTTGATGGTTTCCTGTCTTGTCATTTTTTTTAAGTTTATGAAAGAGAGAGAGCAAGTAAGAGTGAGAGAGGAGCACAGAGAGGGTGAGAGAGAATCCCAAGCACTGTCTGTACTGTCAGCACAGAGCCTGACTTGGGGCTCAAACCCACATGAGACCCATGAGATAATTCTGAGCCAAAATCAAGAGTCAGATGTCTTGATTGACTAAGCCACCCAGGTGCCCCATTCTTTCATCACTTTTGAATTTATTTTTGTGTATGGTGTAAGAAAGTGGTCCAGTTTCATTCTTCTGCATGTTGCCATCCAGTTTTCCTAACACCATTTGTTGAAGAGGCTTCTTTCCATTAGATATTCTTTCCTGCTTTGTCAAAGATGAGCTGACCATATGGTTGCGGGTCCATTTCCGAGTTTTCTATTCTGTTCCGTTGATCCAAGTGTCTATTTTTGTGCCAAAACCATACTGTCTTGAAGCCTACAGCTTTGTAATATATCTTCAGATCCAGAATCATGATGCCTCCAGTTTTGCTTTTCTTTTTTCAGAATTGCTATGACTATTCAGTCTTTTCATACAAATTTTAGGATTCTTTGTTCTAGTTCCGTGAAAAATGTTGGTGGTATTTTGATAGGGATTGCATTAAATGTGTAGATTGCTTTGGATAGTATAGACATTTTGACAATGTTTGTTTTTCCAATCCTTGAGCATGGAATGCTTTTCCATTTCTTTGGGTCTTCTTCAGTTTCTTTCATAAGTATTCTATAGTTTTCAGAGTATAGATCTTTTACCTCATTAATTAGATGTATTCCTGGGTATCTTATTGGTTTTGGTACAATTGCAAATGAAATGATTTCTTGATTTCTTTTTCTGCTACTTTGTTATTGGTGTATAGAAATGCAACATATTTCTGTAAGGTTAGTTTTATATACCGCGACTTTGCTAAATTCATATATTAGTTCTAGCAATTTTTTGGTGGAACGTTTCAGGATTTCTACATGGAGTATTATGTTGTCTGCAAAGAGCGAAAGTTTGACTTCTTCCTTGTTGATTTGGATGCCTTTTATTTCTTTCTGTTGTCTGCTGAAGGTAAGATTTCCAATACTATGTTAAATAGTAATGGTGAGAGTGGACATCTTGTCTTGTTCCTGACCTTAAGGGATAGACTCAGTTATCCCCCACTGAGGATGATATTAGCTGTGGGTCTTTTGTATACAGCCTTTATGATGTTGAGGTATGTTCCATCTATCCCTACTTTGTTGAAAGGTTTTATCAAGAATGGATGCTGTATTTTATCAAATGCTTTTTCTGCATCTATTGACACAATCAGATAGTCCTTACCCTTTTTCTTTTCAATTGTGGTGTGTCATGTTGATCAACTTGTAAATATTGAACCAGCCCTATAGCCCAGGAAAACATTCCACTTGATGGTGGTGAATAATTCTTTTAATCTATGGTTGAATTTGATTTGCTAATATCTTGTTGAGAATTTTTGCATCCATGTTAATCAGGGATATTGGCCTGTAATTCTCCTTTTTAGTGTGATCTTTGTCTGGTTTTGGAATCAAGGTAATGCTGGCTTTGTAGAATGAGTGTAGAACTTTTCTTTCCACTGCTATTTTTTTTTGGTACAGTTTGAGAAAAATAGGTATTAATTCTTCCTTAAATTTCTGATAGAATTCCTCTGGGAAGTCACCTGGCCCAGGACTCTTGTATGTTGGGAGATTTTTGATAACTGATTCAATTTCTTTGCTGGTCATTGTTTTTTGGTTTTTTTTTTTTGATTTTTTTTATTTCATTCTGTTTCAGTTTTGGTAGTTTGAAGTTTCTAGGAATTTGTGCATTTCTTCCAGATTGCCCAGTTTGTTGTCATATAACTTTTCATAGGATTCTCTTATAATTGTTTATATTTCTGTGGTGTTGGTTGATTTCTCCCCTTTCATTCATAATTTTATCTGTCTCCTTTCTCTTTTCTTTTTGAGAAGTCTAGCTAGGGTTTATCAGTTTTGTTAATTATTTCAAAAAACCAGCTCTTAGTTTCATTGATCTGTTCTACTGGTTTTTCTTTGTTTGTTTCTATATCTTTTTTTTGTGTGTGTGCTCTAATATTTATTATTTCCCTTATTCTGCTGGCTTTAGGCTTTATTTGCTGTTCCTTTTCTAGCTCCTTCAGGTGTGAAGTTAGGCTGTGCATTTGGAACCTTTGTTGCTTCTTGAGAAAGGCCTGAATTACAATATACTTCCTCTTAGGACTGACCTTCCTGCATCCCAAAGGTTTTGGACTGTCATGTTTTCATTTTTATTTGCTTCCATGTGTTTTTTTTTTTTAAATTTCTTCTTTAATCCTGGTTAACCCATTCATTCTTTAGTAGAATGTTCTTGTAGGGCTGTTTCAGTGATCATAAACTCCTTTAGCTTTTGTTTGGGAAACTCTTTATCTCTCCTTTTATTTTGAATGACAGCCTTGCTGGATAGAGTACTCTTGGCTGCATATTTTTTCCATTCAGCACATTGAATATATTTTACCATTCCTTTCTGGCTTGCCAACTTTCTGTAGACAGATCTGCTGCAAACCTGATCTGTCTTTGTTTATAGGTTAAGGACTTTTTTCCCCTTGCGGCTTTCATAATTCTTTCCTTGTCTGTATATTTTGTTAAACTGACTATGATATGTCTTGGTGATGACCAGCTTTTGTTGAATTTAATGGGAGTTCTCTGTGCTTCTTGGATTTTGATATCTGTGTCCTTCCCCCTGATTAGGGAAGTTTTCAGCTATAATTTGCTCACATATACCTTCTGCCCCTTTTTCTCTCTCTTCATCTTCTGGGACTCCTTTGATATGAATGTTATTACATTTTAATGAATTGCTGAGTTCCCTGATTCTGCCTTCGTGATCCCTGACCTTTGTTTCTCTCTTCTTTTCAGCTTCATTATTTTCTATAATTTTATCTTCTGTATTACTAATTTGCTCCTCTGCCTTGTTCATTCTTATTTTTATGACCTCCATTTGGGTTTGTATCTTGGTTATAGCATTTTTAATTTTGGCCCAACTAGATTTTAGTTCTTTTATCTCTACAGAAAGGGATTCTCTGGTGTCTTCTATGCTGTTTTCAAGACCAGTTAGTATCCTTGTAAGCATTGTTTTAAATTCTAGTTCAGACATCTTACTTATATCTGCATTGTAAATCCCTGGCCATCATTCCTTCCTGTTCTTTCTTTTGAGGTGAATTCCTCCCTCTTGTCGTTTTGGAAGAAGGAAAAACAACAACAACAATAATAGAATGAAATAAAAATTGAAAAATTGAAAAAAATCAAATAAAGGAAGCTAGATCCTAAGTGTGTTTGGTCTGTTTGTTAAGACAAGCTGCTGTGTTCTCTTCCTCAAATTATGCAGATTGTTCTGTTAATACTCTGATCAATTTCCTAGATGTTCAAAATGGTTTGATGTTGATCCAGCTGTGTTCAAGGGATGAGACCAGCCCAGGTCCCCTTACTGTTCCACCATCCTAAAGCCTCCAAGAAAGGAAAATCTTTAAAGTTTAGGTATTAAGAACCTAAGCTAAATGTCACTGTTACTCCATATTCTTCCTTTGTCTTCAAAACCTTAACTAAGCAATGGTTACTCCATACAGAAAATGGTGGAATTTTAACAGTGAACAGGCTTTCAGGTAAATTAAACTGACAAAGGGACAAGTCATTCAGAAACAGAAACTGACTTGGATTTAAGTTAGGAACAGAGGTACCTAGATTTTAGCTCTTAGACCCCACTCTGTAACACTCTTGCATCTAATCACCAAGTCATAATGGTTTTGCCTCCTAAATAATTCTCAGATCCATTCACCTTTCTATATCCTCTTTCTTAATCCTAGCTACATAGTCTGCTTCAATAATTTTTTACTTGGTTTCCTATATTTAACTTATTCTTTTAAAGTACAAAAGTGAGTGTATCATACTGTAAATTAAAACCCTTCCAAAGAAGTTTTCTTAAAATGTTGGGATTAGACATAAAATGTTGGCCATGAGTCCCTGCGTGTTCTGCACACCAGCAGCTCCCGTCCACTCTCCTCCACATGTACACACACCTTTACTACAAGCCCTCCCCCCCATATCTCTATCATAGAGCCTTTGCATAAACTGCTTCCTCTCATTCTCAATGCTCTCTTAATCTGTGTACTTAGAAAATATCTATGAGTTTTCTATTGCTGTGCAGCAAATTGCCATAAATTGAGCAGCTTATGACACAGTTTCCATGGGGCAAGAGTCTGGGCACCGTTTAGCTGAGTCCTCTGCTTAGGATCTCACAAGGTTGCAATGAAGGTTTAAACCTGGAATACGATTTCATCTAAGGTCAAATGCACTTCCAAGCTCACTGGTTGCTGGCCAAATTCAGTTCCTGGTGGCCATAGGACTGAGACCCTCAGCTCCTTTAAGTAGCCTGCTGTTTCCTGCAGCATTGCTCACCCCACAGGATGACAGTTTGTTCAAGGTGAGCAGGAGAGTTTCCCTGTTGCTTGGAGTCTCTGAAACCTGGTCCCTCTCTGAAAATGCTGACCAGATTAGTACAGGCCCACCCAGAAAAAACTCCCTTTTACTTAAGGTCAACTGACTCAGGGCTTAAATTATATCTGCAAAATCTCTTTACCTTTGCCATATAGCCTAACATCCGATTCTTTCACAGGCTTTACACTCAAGAGAAGGGGTTTCCAAGGGCGTAACTTTTTGGAGGTCATCTTAGAATTCTGCCTACCTCACTTGGATATGTAATTTCATTTGGGCATTCTTTCCTTATCTGAACACTCACCAAAATTCTAATCAAATCAAGGATTATAAGCTCAAATGCCTACAATGGCTGGCAGGTTTTGTTAATGAATGAAGTGATAAGAAGAAGCCATAGAGCGTGTGGTGTATTAGAGAGCCTCTTGCCATCTAAAAAACACATATCTCCTCAGCTTTAGCCAATCATTGCCTTGCAGGCAATTCCAGCCCAGTGAGTCACATCTGAGTTTTTCAGATCAGCCAGAAATCCAGATTTATGTGTTTGTATGTGTATGCCCGAGTCCAGCTCCAGCAGGTCCAGGGGTTCCCGAAGGAAGAAAGGCGTCGGTGAAAATAAAACAAAACTAAAATAAGAAACTAAAACTAAAATAAAAAAGGACACAGACACAGCAGTGTGTTGAACTGGCCAATTTATTGTAGTAAACGTGGCATTATATATGCTAGTGATTTCCTTGTAATGTACGTCATCTATGTTTTTCTAACATTACCTAATTTTGAAAATGTTCTTATGTGTAATCAACCTTTAAGAAATAACATGGCTATTTTCTCGTAAAGTTCCCGCATACCCTTTGATTATTGATTAATTCCTTACATTATTCCATTATGTACCTGCGTTTGTAGATCCATAATCTACAAAGCATTTGCTTTGCTGTTCTCGTGAAAGGCCCTCTGTTTCTCAACACCTCAAGTGGAACAGTTACAGGGACATGACCTCCTAACCACGTGAGGCCAGAAGAACAATGTGTTTGCCTAGGTCTGAGGTGCCAGGAAGGGGCCGAAAAAGCCTTAGAAACCCCCATGCCTCACACATTCTCAGAGAGACAACGCACCTAGGAACCAATGAACCATTCTGTACCTTAACCGACTAGGTTCAGTCATCACCTGGAATGCCTCCAGGGGCCAGGTGGGTCTAGGGATTGAAGTCACCTGGGCCCAGAGATACACTCCTTAGTTGCCAGAGTGGGACTTTCAAATCCATATGTCTCTCCTTTACAGGCCCTCTTTGCTGGCAAATGTATGAGGCTATCCTTCCTGTAAGTAGAGGAGTCTCCTTAGGGAATGGCAAGGGCTAAACATAAGGCCAGGCTGCACAATTTCTTGCGGAACCTTATTTTCTTCTCTAATGGTTCTTTTCTCAGGGGGCCTGCAGAGGGCAATTCCCCAACAGGCGATACCAAATTTAATAAGGCCAAATTACCTAAAAGCTGGAGTACAAGAAGCTTCACTGTCGGCAGGCCGCCCTGCAGTCACCAATACGTCCACAGCCCGGGTCCTGCCACTCAGGCTGGGATAGCTCGGCTTCCAGCATGTGTATGTCTGCCTGAGTATGAAATCTTCTGATTTATAAGTATTACTAATTAACTCAAATAATAAAGACACTCTGCAGACAAATACTACGCAGAACAAATAAATATGTTTGCAGGAAAAAAATTGTCCTTGTGCATTTACTTTGCAGATTTTGTCTTAAGTGATTGTACTATTATTTAAAAAAATACGTTTGACCCCTTTAGACTGTAAGTACATGAGGACCCGGATTATGTCTGTCTCATTCATGCATGTACTTCAGTACCTAGCACAGTGTATGGCACATAATACATTATCAATACATATTTGTCAAATGGATTAATAAATGGAAACACTGTGAACTCTCTCAGCTGGGTAGACCTGGGTTAAGATTTTCACTCACCAACAGTGCAGCCTGATCTTTGACAAATTATTTAATATTTCTGAACCTTAATTTCATCATTTATAAAAGGCATTATTCATAAGTACAGTTGTGAGGACTAACCAAAATAACAAATACAAATTGCTTAGTACAGGGCCTGTTCATTGTCAGATGGTTTCTTTTTTTTTTAAGGATGGCCTCATGGATGTGAGTACCATATAGTTTTACACATTTCTATATTTATAGTGGTGAATGGACTTGATCAAAATGTTATATAGAAAGGTTATATATTTTAGTATATGTACATAGAAGACATATATGTGAATAATATATATGTATATGTATATGTATGTGTATTTATATATGTGTGTATGTATATGTGTATCTATACACATATGCACATATTCATATGCTGAAGGCTTACGTGTTTGGGTTAAGGGAAGAGAAATGCAAAAGTACATTTCATGGGCCTTGGCAGGGAGACTAGGGAGCAGGGAAAGGTATTTGCCAAAGGGAAATAAAGGGGTGCCTGGGTGGCTCAGTCAGTTGAGTGTCAACTCTAGATTTGGCTCAGGTCATGATACCAGAGTCATAGGACTGAGCCTGCACTAGTCTCCACGCAGATAAGATTTTCTTTCTCTCCTTCTGCCCCTCTCTCTTGCTTGTACTCTGTCTCTTTCTCTCTTTCTCTCTCTCAAAAGAAAAAAAAAAAAGGATGTTGTATACAGAGTCCCTTCTTTGCCTCCCATACAGAAAGTATGGAAAAGGAGATAGTCCCCATAACCAATAAATATTTTTAAAGGAATTGAAACCCAAAATGTTTCTAAGTTCTTTATGCCACAAATGTTAACAGGAAGGGAAATCTTTTAATTTTTTAAATAAATTTTTTTAATGTTTATTTTTCACAGTGAGAGAAAGAGTGCAAGCAGGGGAGGGGCAAAGAAAGGGGGAGACACAGAATCTGAAACAGGCTCCAGGCTCTGAGCTGTTAGCACAGAACCCGATGCAGGGCTCAAACTCCCCAATGGGGAAATCATGACCTGAGCCAAAGTCGGATGCTTAACTGACTGAGTGACCCAGGTGCCCAAGGAAGGGAAATTCTTATTGTGCCTGGTGGATGAGCTAAATTCTGGATTTAATATTATGCTTTCTCTAAGAATATTTATAAGCATTATTTATAAGCAGACAATTATAGATAGCTTATGATTTATTTTTAAAGGGTGATAAAATGGAGACATAAAATAGAAAACCAATGTCCTCCTTTAAGGTAATGAAGGTCAAATGGTTAAAATGATAAGATGATAAGATAAAACCACATTAGCAAAGAAAAAAAAAGCCACAAGAAGCAACCCTGCAGAAAGGTCACTCCAGCATTTTATACATTTTCAATGTTATTTTCCTTATGTCATTTTTTAAGCTTCTATTTTGTCTACAATGAAAACCATTTTATTTTGTTGCACATTAGGAGACAAAAACGTGCTTACGGGAATTTGATCCAATTAGTATTACATTGAGGACCGTTAGTAAAGATTACACCAAATGTATTCAGGAGTAGGATTGAAACAGATAGGTAATTATTGCATATATTCTAAAGGTTCAAAAGTATAAAAAATTTCTACTTTGTGATTACAAGTAAGTGTATTATAAGATTTTATAAACTGAATTGTTCCTAGCTGTAGGACATCATTTCAATAAACTATTCTTAAGGGAGAAATACAGCCAAATGAAGCTGAACCATGTAACAAAAGTAACAATATGCATTTGGTAACTACTTCATTCTAAATGTATTATTATCATCAAGGCTGATCTCTCCTTCTATCTGTAGAAGCAGTTAAAACCTAGAAAAGCAAGTTACTTCTCCAGTTCCCCAGTTTGTGTTATCACAAAACATGCGAAATTATTTTTTAAGTCACTTCATAAGACATATATTCAAAGTCATTATTACATTGCTATCTGGTGTATTTTTTAAAAATAAAATTTTAAGTGCAAGCAAAAAAATCTGGCTGCAAAATAGAGCAAAATAAATTTCTACTTCTTATTTTTCTCAGGATCATGACAATTCAATTTTTTATCACTTGGGAGTATGGCACTTGAACTAGGCCATAAGGAAAAATTTTGAGTACATAAAATAGGACAGGTTTGGAATTAAGAGATGTAGAGTTTTACAAAAGGGGACTTTATTTTGCCTTGTAAATGTATTTACAAATTAACATATGCAAGTAGAGAATGATTTTTGAGTGAAAGTGGTAGCTGAACTTTTGTTAAGTGAATGGTATTTCCCAGGGAATAATTGTATCCATCCAGCCAGCCAACATGTCCAAATTTATCCCTTAGTCAGTGTAAAAGATACATCTACAGTGGCCCATGCTTCACTCACAATGGGGCCTGAAAAATATCTTTGGCTGTTTAAACAATGTTTATTGTTTATTATTTCGGAACCAAATTCGAGTGGTAAGACTGAAGTCATTCCTTTGTAGTGGCCTGTAGGACCTCACTTCTGCTCCAGTGGCTTGAAAATCTGGCACTTACTCATTCCCTGGTGTCCTTGGATTAGACCATCCATGCTTGTGTTAGAGATCCTGGCATCCATCGCCCTACTCAATGACTTCAGCCATTCTCGGTTCTTGCTTCATCATCTTTTCCTTGTTCCTGGATCATTAACATAGCAAACATATATGCGACAGTTTTCCCCATTGTTCAAACAAACAAACAAACAAACAAACAAAAAAGCAAAACACCTCCCCTGACCTCACATTTTTTTCCAGGGACTGCCCAGTTCTTTGTTCTCCTCTATAGCAAATCTATACATTTCTTTTAAAGTAGTCTTTGTTTTAGTGGGTGCCACTTCTTTACCTCCATTATCTCTTGAACTGACTCCAGTTTTTAAGTCTTCACCTCTGTACAAAACTGCTCTTATTAAGGTCACCAATAAATCCCAATTCCAGTCTTTATCTTTCTAGATTTTTCAGCAACATATGAAGCCGTTTTTCTCTCTGTTTTTAAACACAGCCTTGTCTTGTCTTCTGGAACTCCATTCTTGCTTACTTTCAATTATTTTACCTGGGTCTGAATCATGTTCCCCACAGCGACACATGGCACATTCCAGGTTTGCCTCTTGGGCATTTTCTTTTCTGTAGCAGCAATGACTCTCCTTCCTTCTCAGGAACTTGATCTCATTTGTATGCTGATGGCTCTCACATTTACATCTTCAACCCTGACTTTTCTCTTAAATTAAATATTTGTGCCTCCAAATTCCAGCTTGATATCTCCTTTAGGATATATAAGAATTATCCCAAATTAGTGTACCTTAAAACAAAGTTTTGATAATTCCCTTTTGAATCTATTCCTTCTTTATTTTAACACAGTTGTTCTCAAATGGAGGTCATTTTGTCCCCAAGAGGACATTTGGCAAAGTCTGGAGACATTTTTGGATGTTCCAACTAAGGGATGTATGCTGCTGGCATCCACAATGCTTGGGATAGTTGCCCACAACAAAGAGTTATCTGGCTTAAAGTGTCAACCTTCATTCTCATTCCCGACCATCAACACTCCTTGGCAACTCTGCTTTAGGAAATATCTGGGATTTCTCCTCAGTTCCAGTGCTCTGTCTCCAGTCTGCACTACCATTACCCCTCACGCAGAATAACTCACCTGCACCAGTTCATCTCTTCTTTTCTACTAAAACATGAAAATTCTACACATTGGCTACAACGATCCTATTAAAACAAAGTTAGAGGCATTCAAAGACTTCTTATCTACCTCAGAATAAAATCCAAAGCTTTTACTTTTATTCATAGTCTATTTATATTTGTTTCTCATTTATCAGTCTGTCTGCTAAAAGATAACCTCTAAAAAAGCTGTGATTCTGTTTTGTTTATTGCAGTATTCCAGAACCTAGAAGAGTATAGTGTACGTAATAGGTGCATAATACTTATTTATGAATTGAGTGAATGACCTCAAGGTTGAAGTGATGACCCAACCAGCCAGTAAGGACCTGCTAAGTACCACTGCCTGGACAATATTAACTGCAGAGTAGTTCATGAAGTTATATTAGAACATACCTTTTTTTTTTTTTAAGTAGGTGTTACACCCAATGTGAAGCTTCAGTTCACAACCCTGAGATCAAGAGTGATGTGCTCTACTGACTAAGCCAGCCAAGTGCCCCCAGAAAACACTTTCCCTTTCTTAGCCAGATAAAATGTTTTATGTTAGTCCTCCAGAAAAAAAAAAAAAGAAATTATGAGTGGCTTATGAAATTAAATTTCCATTTCCCTTTCCAACACACTAAATTAGGACCAAAGTCTTTCCTGTGTGAACTACTACAAGATTCCCCTGACCAGTGATAAGCTCCCATCTTTTCTTATCCAAATTCACCTTTCCCTGCATAAAAATTATTTGAGGGTAACTCATTGTTTGCCAAATTAAGGAAGAGTTTCTCTTCTTGGTATTTATGTTATTGACAATATAGGTTCAAATAATTTTTCCAGTTTTAGTTTTAACTGTTCCTTCACACAAATTCTAAATTTCAGACACTGAGCAATTCTATCTTAGCTTTTTAGTCCATGTTTCTGTGACTTCCTGCCTGCACTTATCTTGTGCTAAGTGGAATTATGGATTCCTTCTTGATTTGCCACAGCATCCATACTTTGATATTCTACTCAGTCCTTGGGGTTCATCTCAAATGGCACTTTCCCTCATAAACCACCCCCTTTCCACCCTGAAAAGTAATTTCTCCTTGCCTTGAGTGCCATAGAGCTCTGTTAGTACCTCTTTCCTGCTCTTATCTTCCTCTACCGGCTGTTAAAATTAATTATATAATTCTCTCCTCATAGATGACAGATTCTTAAGGAAAATGATAAAATTTAAAAATTTTTAATAACTTTTGTAAAAGTTACCAATATACATTTTGACCTACTATAATCACATATCATGTGTGTTTTCAATAGTATTTAAGTTCCTTGAGGTCTATAACTATGTCTGTTTTGTGTGGGTTTTTTTTTTGCATTATATAAAATATATTTTGACTACCATCTTTCCTAGATCCATTATAAAGACTCAAAAGTAGCAGTGCCTGGGTGGCTCAGTCAGTTGGGGTCCTACTTTCACTCAGGTCGTGATCTCATGGCTTATGAGTTCGAGCCCCATGTCCGACTCTGTGCTGATAGCTCAGAGTCTGGAGCCTGCTTCAGATTCTGTGTCCCTATCTCACTCTGCCCCTCCATCGCTCATGCTCTGTCTGTCTCTCTCTCAAGAATAAATTAAAAGATTAAAAAAACGAAAAACAATTAAGGCTCAAAAGTAGTTATTGAACAAAATTTAATCTAAAAGTTTTTAAATGTAGTGTTACAAATATAGTGCTTAAATTTATGCTGATGTAAATATTGAGCTTTATTTTTAAAGAAATACATAGCAAATACATGAGCTTATTGTCTTTACATTTGAAAACAATTTAAAATAACATTGCTATTCTGATGGTACTAGTTTTCGTTGTAATATAGCTAAAGAAAACTCCTTCCTGGACTCAAAAGTTATCATTATCGTGATGTATATATATATATATATACACATACACACACACACACATATATATGTACACACACATACACACACACATACACACACACACACACACACACACACACACACACACATATATATATATATATATATATATATATATATATATATATAAAATCCTTCCCATATCTTCCATTCTCCTCTCCTTGCTGAGATAAATTCTATATGTTTTTAAGCACAATCTAAAATGTGTCCTGCAAGAATCTTTTCCTGACCTTCCCATTGTAATTCTGATTGAACACTCTCCCTACCTGTATTACAATAATCATAAAATGCTATGTTTTCCTCTTTTTCTTTGTATCAGATCATCACTGAACTTCTCACATAACTAACAAAGCTAGCATATTACAAAACCAACACAGATCACTGCTTAAATCTATTTTACGCTTAAAACATTAAAACTGTGTATCTGAGCTATGAAAAAGTGTGCTGATTTTCTGTTCAAAAGTGGACTCACACTTATACCAGTCTCAGGGTCTCATTCCTGCCTGAGGGGTCTGGCTGCCAAACACACACCCTTATTCCTGTATCATCAATCTTTCTCTTTACTGAATATTCTCTCCAAAGTGTACATATGCCAAGTCTCTCCTATTGTAAGCGACATACTACTTTTATACACAATTACCTTATAATCCTATTGTTCCTTCTTGCTTTCCCTTCCTTTCACAGTCAAGCTTTCTGAAAGAATAGTTCAAACTTCCTCTTCCACTTCTCTAATGCTTCTCAAACCAAGACATTCTGACTTTGGTCCCTGTGTTGATTAATTTTATTTGTCGATTTGGCTAAGCCATGGAACACAGATATTTGATCAAACTTTGTTCTAGATATTCTGTAAAAGTGTTTTTTTAGACCACACTAACATTTGAATAGTAGACTTTGAGTAAAGCCGATTATCCTCCATAACATAGATGTACCTCATCCAATCAGTTGATGACCTTACTTTAAAAAATAAAAACAAAAACAAAATTGACCTACTATTAAGGAAAAAAAAAAGCCAAAAACAACAGGAACTCTGCCAGCAGACTGCCTTCAGATTCAAACTCCAACTCTTCCCTAAGTCTCTAGCTTGCCTGCCTACTCTGCAGATTTTGGATGTGCTTGCCTCCATAGTTGTGTGAACCAATTCCTTAAAATAAATCTCTTTAGACAGTTGCAGATAGATATAGAGATATGGATATGGATATATATATATATATGTACACACACATTCTATTAGTTCTGTTTTTCTGGAGAACCTTGACTCACACAGTCCTACCTTGCTTCTCAAATTGATCTACTGTGCCTACCAGTGACCTCCTCTCTACCTACTACTTTTAGACTGTTTTAAATTTATCCTCCAATTTAAGTATTTCTAGACCCTGTTATCTTTTTTTTTAAAGTATTCTCCATGCCCAGTGTGGAACCCAACATGGGGCTTGAACTCATGACTCTGAGATTGAGACCTGAGCTGAGATCAACAGTCAGACACCCATTGACTGATCCACCTAGGCACCCTGATCCTATTATTGTCTACACATTTTCCATCAACTTTCATAACTTTAGTTGCCACATGCATGTGGATAATTCCAAGATCTATCTTAGATCTCTTTCCTCAAACATATATATCTATTTATATGCCTTAGTATATGCCTTAGTGTCAGAAACTGAGCTCTTACTCTTTCTCCTCTTTGTGTCCTTTCTACTTAAAGAAATGCTCTCAACATCCACTTCAAAATTGAAGTGGGAAACCGGTTAGAGACACCCACAATTCTTCATCAACATCTACCTCCAAACAGATGCTAAGTTTCCTCAACTGTGTATGAATGAATGAGTGTGTGTAGTGAGTGTGTGTGTGTGTGTGTGTGTGTGTGTGTGTGTGTTGGTAGAATTCTAGGTTTGTAGTTAGTTTTTCTCAATACTCTAAAGATATTATCTATTGTTTTCTGGCTCCCATTATTTGTGTTAAGAGGTCAACTTCTATTCTTATTATTTCTATTGAAAATAATTCAATAATTCTGAGGCTACTTTGAAGATTTCTTTTTTTGCCTTTAGCTTGAAGCAGTTTTACTAGATTCTTTTAAGTATAGGCTCTCTTCTTAACAAAAATACTGTCCCATTATCTGCCCCATTCTCTCTCTTTCTACAACCCATTAATATGTATTTTAGACATTTTCATGATATGTACCTTTTACAGGGTCTTTTCCACATATTTTCTTTGTTTCCTCTTCATGCTTCAGTTTGGATATTGTCTGTTGACCTATATTTTCAGTTTGTGTTCCATGCCTAGCAAGCTGTTAAATCCATCTGCTGAATCCTTCATTTCTGTTATTATATTTTTGTTGTTTTAGAATTTATTGCATCTTTTTTTATAGATTCCAGATTTCTGATGACATTTCCATTTTATTCCCTAGTTACTTGAATATATTAATCAGGTTCATTTTCAAGTTTGTGTCTGGTGACTCTAAGTACTTACCCCTTATGATCCATGTTCTGTGTCCAGTCTTCTCCTCTGCTTTTCTTAAATTGGTTTCCTAATATATTTTATTGATTGCTGATGACTGTGTGTGAAAAAATAGGGTCTCTGGATGATTTACATATGATTTTCTTTTAATTCTGGCAGAAATGTTGGGTAGATTACATTAATCAAATCTGAAACTGAAGTGATTAAACTCTGGGCATTTTGTTTTTGTGTAGCTTGATCTATATCCAGTTTTTCCTTGTTCCTATAGTACATTTTTTTCAAATGCCCCTACTGATAGTTCAAGTCCCCAGCTCCCAGGAATCTCTTGAATTAAATTTTTATTTTTAACAAATTGGAAGTGTGGTGGTAGAAGATATTCTTCAGAATAGTAAGTTGAGGTTGTCTGTAATAATTATGAATGACTTCTTTGAAGAGAGCAGTAAAAATAAGGAGTAATCAACCAACCAGAGGCACTAAATCAAACAGTTTTTGTTTTTTTTCTTCTGAGAATAAGTAAGGTTATGTGGTGTTATGAGCAAAAAGTAAAGGACTCAGAGGAGATGCTTTGATGGAAAATTTAAATTCAGATTAGAGATAAAGAGGATAACTCTTATGTCCAAATTTTGGGCTATCACTCTATTTCCCCCAGATACCTCTTGAGATGTTTTCTTCTTTTGACTACCAGTCCCAGGAAAACAAATTTCCTACATTATTTCGAAGTAGTACAGAGATATCTCTTGGTCTTGTAGAGCAAGTGACATCTTATTTATAGGGCATCTCTTTTCTAGATATGAGCCTGCGTGTGTGTGACTGTTTGTGTGTGTGTTTTGTCTGCTTAGGATGGAAAGTAGGCTAAATATATGAAAAAAAGATAGTATTAGACTTGGCTTCTTGGCTTTATCAGTATATAATATCTTTATTTTAGGATTTCAGTGGTACTAAGAAAGTGTTTTTTTTTTTTTTGGTTTTGGTTTTGGTTTTTTTTTGCCCAAAAATATATACATAAGCACTTGTGATAATGCTAACTTGCACTTCTAGAAATGTTTTTCTTTGGGATTTGAAGACTCTTTTGGTCAGCAAGAATCTTTTTAATACTCTTGGGAGAGGCTACTATTGAACACTTGACATTTTAAGGGGAATTATCTTACTTTCTCAATTAGTGACAGTAAAGAGAGCCTGTTCTACTGGGACTAGAAAGAAATACGCCTCAGGTAGAGAGTGGAATTATTAGGAAGGAGGGGAAAGTGGCAAAGATAACTCAATCTATTTCACAATTTTGCTTAGGGCTGGCTCTAAAGAATGGTCTGCTATTGATATACTGTAATTCTTCAGCCTTAAAGTACAGTTCTGAGAGAGGGCCATCATAGATATAAAAAGGCACAACTCCTGTATTTACACAGCAGAGGTAGAGGACAGGTCCTGTCCTTTCTTCTCTAAGAGTTTGGACTCATCTTCTCCAACCCCTTGACTCTCAAATTCCTCATGCTCCTCACAAAAGGGGTGATTCCTTGGTAAAGGACCAGGCTGCCAAGAACCTTGTCATAATATTCTTTACATTTTGTATAAAAAAAAGAAGATAAATATTAAAGTGAAGGTGATAGACAACATTTCTTATATTCAGTAAATACAATCTCTACTGTACTTTACTTAATATTTTTCTCAGATTTGATCTTAGGTTTTCTCAGTTTCTTTACATAGTCTCACCCTGAAAATTAAAACCTTAGTGATTTCCATAAAATTATTAATGTGATAAGCCATATATAATAATATATAGCTAGAGACAATTAAAATACATAAAATATGTTAACTAAGAAATGTTTCCCTATGAAAGCATAGAATATGTTATACTGTCCTTCAGCGAACATTGTGCTGTGATGTAATACATTTACAATATTTTGAACTTCTTCATCCTTTACACCTTTCAAAGATTAACATTTTCTTTAAAATGTCTGTTGCCCTTGACTGCTATTTATGGATTACTTAGCTAAATTCAATTAATAATTGAAGCTGTGGAGGCACCTGGGTGGCTCAGTTGGTTAAGCATCCTACTTTTTTGGTTGCAGCTTGGATCGTGATCTCAGGATTTGTGAGTTCGAGCCCAGTGTCGGGCTCCAAGCTGACTGTGTGGAGCCTGCTTGGGATTCTCTCTCTCCCTCTTTCTCTGCTCCTCCCTCACTCACTCTCTCTCTGTCTCTCTCAAAATAAATAAACAAATAAACTTAAAAAAAAAATTGAAGCTGTGCATCCAAGCAATTGGAGTTTTGGGATGTAACTACAACGAACCTTCACCACTGTTGTTTCCATCATTTTATTTAGCACAATAAGGTAGACATTGTGCCAAACACTTTTAATACTTTATTGACATACTATTTAATCTGTGCGATAATTGTACCATATAGGTCACATATCCCCTAATTTGGGTGAGGAAACAAGTCCCAGAGAATTTGAGTAAATTGCCCAAAGTCACACAAATAATCAAAAGCAGAGCAAACTTTCTACTCTAAATTTGTCTAATTCTAAATTACATGCTCTATACTACTTCACACTTTACACTGTAGAACTTAAAGGAGTATCAAATAATTTATTTGCTTTTTTTGTACTTGCAAGCAGTTTTTTCTATCACACAGAATAATCTAAAATTAATATAAAAGGTCTTCTCTCACGACCATAAGACAATGGAAAGAATTTATTAAAATATATTTTCTTGGGGTGGCTGGGTGACTCATTTGGTTAAGTGACCAACTCTTGATTTCGGCTGAGGTCATGATCTCATGGTTTGTGGGATCGAGTCCACATCATGCTTTGTGGAGACAATACAGAACCTGCTTGGGATTCTCTCTCTCTCTCTTTCTCTCTGCCCCTCTCCCACTTGTGCTTTCTTTCTTTCCCTCCAAAATAAACAAATAAACTTAAAAAAATAAATAAAATCTGTTTTTTAGATTCTTAACCAAACTTTTTTGTTTGTTTGGTAGAATGAGCTAACAGCCATACTTATTCACTTTGAAAAGTAAAAGTGAGTGAGGTAGAGAATAACTTTGTAAAGTGATATTTTCATCAGGTGAAAATTCTCTTCAACATACTTAGCTATTTCTATTTAATTTTACTAAGGAAAATAATGTCATGAATTTAGTACTCTGTAATTAATGGCCATCATTTTTTTCAAGGTGTTAATTTTCCATTAATGAGCAGTTGCTCTACCTGATTTGCTTTATAAGCTGAAGTATATTCTTTTAAATAATTAGCTAAAATATCTAATTGCAATCCTACCAGAAGGCACCATTAGACACCTATTGAAATGATCCATAATTTTTGTACTAATCACCAAAAGTCATAGTATGAATATTTTCTACTCACCAAACAAAAGCTATGACTCATAGGTGGTTTTTTGTTGCTAAGCACCCTCTTTGCAAATTAACAGATTTTTCAATGTGGAATTTAGTGTAATGAGGCTGATTCTCATGTTTTTACAGACTAAAAACTATTTTAGACAATTTTTGGAAAATATTTCTATATCATATTCAGGCTTTGGAAAGCATAACCCACAGATAGCTACAAGTATAACTGCTATATTAGAACACAAAGCAAAAATAATTTTCTGATTTAATGTTTCCTTCCAGATGGAGCTACTACACTGCTTTTCGTTAACATTTCCATTTAGTATGGCTGAAATTAATAGTGACCAGATCAGCATTTTAGAAGTTATGAGAATCTCAGGTTCCTGCTCCAATCCATGAACTATGATGAATTCTCCTCTGGTTCAAGTCCCTCTCAACGTGATGATGGTCATGTTTCAAAGGTTTCTTCTTCTCATATAAAATCATGACTGAAGACTGTAATGATCCTTTGTAGGAGCATCCCATCATATGTACTGCTGGAATAAAGATTGACATCCCATATCCTTTTCTGGGGGGTTGGGGAAGGAAAATTCCCTACATTGAGCTTCTCTACATGTAGAGCATCTCTGGTGTTCTGCCAGCCTAGGATCACTAACTCCTCCTCCGTTACTATTACATCAATGTACTTGATATTACTTGGGTGGGGTGGAGTTTCCCATTCCCACCTCGTCCACTTGGGAGGTGAGCACAGGCTGGGCCTAGAAAACAGATGCTTGGCATGTAAGCCCACATCTGGAGGATTCTACATTTGGAAGGTCCCAGATTTCACATCCTTGACCATTGTCCACCCCAGGGGCCTGGATTTTATCACATGCTGCCTTCAGGATACTCCCCACAGTGAAATACCACCTGTTCTGCAACTTCCTTCATTTTCGAATTGGATTTTATTAAGTAAACTTTTTATTTTGAAATTGTTTAAAATTCACATGCCTTTGTAAGATATAATACAGTGATCCTCTATACCCTTTACCCAGTTTCCCCCAATAGGAACATGTTACAAAACTGTAGTATAATATCACAACCAAGATATTAACATTGAAGCACGCCATCAATTTTACTCAGATTTCCTTGGTCTTACTTGTGTATGTGTAGATGTATTTAGTTCTATGCAATTTAACCACACATATAAATTTGTATATCCACCATCACAGTCAAGAGACAGAGCATTTCCATCATTACAAAGATCCTTTGCACTTCCTTTTTATAACCACCCTTACCCTCACCTGGCCTCTAAATCTTGGAAACAGCTAATATGTTATCCATCCTTATAATTTTGTTATTTTAAAAATGTTATATAAATGGAATCATATAACAGTGCCTTTTAAAGTTGGCTTTTCTTTACTCAATCTAATTATCTGGAGGTTCAACCAGGTTGATGCATGTAACAATAATTCATTCTTCCTTATTGTTGAATAGTATTCCATGGTTTGGATATATTACAGTTTATTTAACCATTCACCTGTTAAAAGACATCTGACTTCCTGTGAGTAACTTGAATATTTTCAAGATTTCATTATGACTTAATTACAGTGTTTTTTATTTTATCATTTTGTAGAGTTTTCTTAGTGGTTGCTCTGAACGTTATAATATGTGTGATTTGTCATAGTCTCCTGGGTACAACATTTCTAATTTTGAGTAAAGTCTGGAAATCTCATTTCCATTTTTGTCCCATTACCTTAATCACTCTGAAATATTACTGTCTTTGGTATTAGAAAGCTTTACAATTTTTTAAACATTGAATATGATTTAGAAATTTCAAGGGGGTAGTTTATTATATATTTTTATATTTCTGCTCTTTCTATTCTTCTTTCTTCCCTCTTGATGCTCCAAGTTTTCTTCTACCATTTCCTTTCTGTTTGAAGAATCTCCCCTAGTCATTCTTTTAAGGTAGGTCTGCTAGTGATGAAGTCTTTAATTTTCCTTTATCTGAGAGTGTATTTTACCTTCTTCTCTGAAGAATACTATGGCTGAATATAGAATTAATGGTTGACAATACTCATCTTTCAGCACTTGAAAAATGTTGTGGTACTTGCTTCTTGCCTCTATGACTTTAGATAAGGCATGTGCAGTCACTCAAATTAGGGTTCCCCTATATGAAATGTATCAGTTCTTTCTTCTTTTGTGATCATTTCTTTGCCTTCAGTTTTTAGAAGTTTAATTATGATGTGTCTTAGTATAGCTTTGCTTAGATTTGTCCTATTTGGATTTACTCAGCTCCTTGACCTTTTAAGTTGTGTCTTCTGACAAATTTTTTCCTGAACCTGGGGAGATTTCAGCCTTTGTTTATTTGAATATTCTTTTTTTTTAAGTTTTATGTATTTATTTTAAGAGAGAGAGATCGCAAGTGAGGGAGGGGCAGAAAGAGAGGGGGGAAGAGAGAATTCTAAGCAGGCTCCGTGCTGTCAGCAGAGAGCCAGACATGGGGCTCAAGCCCATGAACTGAGAAATCATGACCTGATCTGAAATCAAGAGTAAGAGCCTAAACCAACTGAGCCGCTCAGGCACCCCTCTTTGAATATTTTTTTACCCCACTCTCTTTTTTCTCTCTTTTTGAGACTTTAGTGCAACTAATATTGGATCATTAGTTATTATGCCACAGGCTCTCCAGGTTCTGTTCACTTTACTTTTTCAATTTATTTTTCTCTCTGTTATTCAGATTGGTAAATTATATTCATCTCTCCTCAGGTTCAGTGATCCTATCTTCTTCTATCATCTACATTTTAATGATAAACTCATTAAGAAGTCTTATCATAGTTATTGATTATTTCTTATAGCTTTTATTTCTTTGCTGAGATTTTCTATGTTTTTATTTGTTTCAAGAGAATGTGTGTTGAAGTTATTCAAAAAAAAATTTAATGTTTATTTATTTTTGAGAGACAGAGAGAGACAGAGCATGAGCGGGGGAGGGGCAGAGAGAGAGGGAGACACAGAATCCGAATCAGGCTTCAGGCTCTGAGCTATCAGCACAGAGAGCAAGGTGGGGCTGGAACTCATGAACCGCAAAATCATGACCTGAGCCGAAGTCGGATGCTCAACCAACTGAGCCACCCAGGCCCTCCTTGTTGAGATTATTTTTGTGATGACCAAAACTTCGTCAGATAATTCCAACATCTGACTTATCTGGGCATTGGCATCATTCTCACTCAACTTGTGATTGTCCTGGTTCTTGGCCTCACGGGTGATTCTCAGCTAGGTAGATGAAAGCAGTCCCATCATCAGTAGGGAAGGAAACTACTTTTTCTGGGTGCTTATTGTCAGCAAAGTTCCCGATTGATTCCCCCTTGCTGGTGCCATTTGTTGGTAGTGGAGAATTTCCAGTTTAATCTGGAGGAAAATTTGCGTGCCTGAAATGCTTTTGGTTGCTATGTTGGAAGTCAAGAGATACTACCCTTTTTTTCCTCCAGTTCTAGCATCCCTAATTAGACCATCTTCTTTCATCTCTCAGGGCCCTCATTTGGCTGCTTCTTATGTTATTTCCAGGAGCTAGAGTTGTACTTAGTGGGGAATAGCAGGGAGAAACAAATCTATGCCATCTTCTCTGGATCAGAAGTCTCTAATTTTATTTTAAGCTAATTCAATTTTTTTACACAGAATCATCTTAAGAGTTAAGGCCTAAGTGATTTCTATAAAATATCAGTGTGTTAGTGCTGATATTATATATATATATGTATATATATATATATACACACACACTATATATATATATATATATATAATATATTATAGTATATATATATATAGTACCTATATATATATGGTACTCTATATATCGGTACTATATATATATATATAAAATCTTAAAAATCTTATATATATATATAATCTTAAAATACATAAAAAGTTATAGAATAAGTATTGTAAACTGTGGTATGCATACCACATTGGGAAATATTGTGTTATAATATTATGCATTTAAAGTATTTTAGAGGCGCCTGAGTGGCTCAGTCAGTTAAATATCCGAATCTTGATTTTGGTCATGATCTCAGGCTTTGTGAGTTCTAGCTCTGCATTGGGCTCTGCACTGACAGCATGGAGCCTACTTGGGATACTCTCTCTTTTCTTCCCTTGCTTGTGCTTTCTCAAAAATAAATAAATGAACTTAAAAAAATGTTAAAAATTAGGGCACTTGGGTGGCTCAGTTGGTTAAGGGTCTGACTTTGGCTCAGATCACAATCTTGCAGTTCATGGCTTCAACCTCCGCATTGCGCTCTGTGCTGACAGCTTGGAGTCTGGATCCTGCTTCAGATTCTGTGTCTCCTTCTCTCTCCCTACCCTGCTCGCACTCTGTCTCTCTCTCAAAAATAAATAAAACATTAAAAATATTTAAAAATATTTTCAAAACTTTTCTACTTTATGTGTTCAAGAGATTAATATTTCTTTTACAATATGTGCATTGCTTTCCAGTGATATTTATGAGATATTTAACTAAAATCAATTAGTGTTTGACATTGCAAAGGCAAGCAATTAGGTCTTCTGAGTAAACACATACTAGTTGGCCACAAGAAATAATTTTCTTATGTGACATTGGACATATGAAAGATTGGACATTTCTCATATGACATGTCACACTGGTTTTTTAAATATCTGAAAAGGAATATTCTTGAGTTTAGGTAGAGAAGTTTGCCTTCAAGTACCTTTTCTTTTCAAAAGAAAAGCGAGTCACAGAATTTTAAAATTAGAATTGTCCTTGAGGATCATATAATTAAGAGGTCTCCTTTTGTAGATGAGGAGATCGAGATTAAGTTAGATACAGTTACTTGACCAAAATAACACTTACTAAGATCAAATTATAATTTACTTACAGTACAGTTTTATATAAGCTTTAGCTACTAGATACAATAATTGATGTGTTATCATTTGTGTAAAATTAGGATTCATTTGTCACAAGTGTAGATTTTTTGCTCATTTGTATCCATTTCTTCTAAATCAGCTCAATGAAATATGCATTTTTAATTCTAGATTTCTTATTTCTAAGTTCTAGTCTGAACAGTTATCCTTTTAACTTTCTTGCAATTTGGTGACTATTGATCAGCCTAAATAGTGCCTTTGCAAAAAATAAAAAAGACATCTCTCCTCTAGTCACGAGTAAGGCCAAGTTGTGGCTAGCAGAGAGTGACTGGATTCAGCCCCTATTTGCCTCCTCAAGCCTGTTAGCCTTGTCCTGTGCACAGCTTTACCAATGTATGGGACAACGGTGGGGTCAGCTTTAAATTCTACAATGTTCTATTCTATTTGGTTGACTTTCCTACACATCTTAATATGTAGTATTTTTTTTTTTACAAAATTCAATTCTAAGTATTTTGATTTTCATTGTGATCTTTGACCCATCAGGTACAGAACAGTACAATTTTAAACCTCCAACTGTATAAAGTTCATCTCTTTGTTAACAGTGGTTTTTAACTTACCTCTTGGTATAATACTAATTCTTCAAAAGTAGTTTAATTTTGAAATTTTACAGTGAATATTTCTCTTCCTTTTTTATGGCCAAATAATATCTCATTGTGTCTATATATACCATATTTCCTTTATCCACTCATCCATCAATGGACACTTAGTTCGTCTCCATATTTTGGCTATTGTAAATATATTGCAATTAACATGGGGGTGCATATATCTTTTTGAGTTAGTGTTTTTGTTTTCCTTTGATAAATTCCCAGAACTGGAAGGGTTTTTTTGATGTCTTCCAACAGTTTATTGGAAACCATGTAGCCATTAAAAAAGCTCCCACTGTCATGAACATAAATTGAGATTTTAAAGCACTGGTATAAGCTGATCAAAAAAAAGAAATAAAAAATTTAGTAATGTATTAACATTTTTTTCATTTATTTGGCATAGTGCCATTTGTATTGCAAATACAAATTTGGTTTAAATGTACATACTGTCTAGCAACAACACGCAACCTTTCTTCATCCTCTATACTAAGATATATAAAAGTTTAAAGGTCAAACAATACCAAATGTATGGGCTTCAAAAACCATGTAAGTTAGGGTATTCACTAGTTTTAGCTAAGATACATCTGAAATACAGACAAATGACCACTTATGTACAATAATGTGAAGTAAATATTTTGAAAAATATAACTTTAGTGGAATAATTCTCAAGGATATAGAAAAGTTACCAGTTTAAGATATCACCCAATTTATTTTAGTCACTTCAAGTTCATGTTCTAGAATCTAAAATTTATTTATGTTTTCCTAAGCCAAGAGCTTGCTACCTTTGAAAATGTTCTTCAATTTCAAATCCTTATATGTTATTTATTTCACTTAATTTATTGCATTAGCCAGTTCCTCTAGTTTAATGTGACATTAAAAAACAATGAATGCAGTCTTTTTTGCTGTTGTTCTTATTTAAAGTGAATTCTCACTTATTTCACCAGGTATTATTATTATTATTATTAATTATTATTATTATTACTATTATTTTGCAAGTACTATTTCTCATTTACAATGATTTATTTAAAGATGAATGGCCTTGAATTTTATTCATATTTGACTGTGTATCTTTTTCTGTATTATTGAGATAAACATATCCTTTTTATGTCTGTCAATGCATATTTTATTATATGAATAGATTCCAAAAAAAATCACAGCTAGCTAAATTGTTATTGATGATGGTGATGGTCGTGTTGTATGTGTTTTAATTTGGTTCTTTAATTCCACTGTATGGCTTTCCTTTCAGTCATTTTTATTTCTGTTAGCCATTGTTTATTCTCTTTCATATTGTCTTATTTCCTTTTGTGTCTTTTATTTTATGCTGAACTTTTATCTTTTATTAAAGATTTATTAAACTTATTATTTAATTAGGCTGCACTTTTCATGATAATTTGTGTAAATTATTTGACCCTATATTATTTTTCTCCATTGAGGATTTTCTTTTCTTTCTGCCAATTCTTGTGGGCATTAGCAACCAAGGATCACCATAATTCAATTTTAGGATCTGAACTTGTCTGGCCACTCAGCTGACTCAAAGCTGAACCGTGGTACATACGAAACTGGCCAGCATCCAGTTGTTTTTTTAACTTTTGATGTGCAGCCTTGCACTTTTAAATTCATTTTGAAGTTGTTGTTAACATAATTTTAAAAAATTTCCTTTACAGCCAGTGAAGCTCATGATTTATACTTACTTTTTTTTATTTTCTTTCCTTTCTTTTTTTTTTTTAACCAATTTGGACATATAATACTTCCCTTTTTCTTATACAATATACATTTGATCTCACGAATAAAGAGAAAACTCACATTTAAAATGCTTTGATTGTAAGTAGTTTGGAAATGTCAATATGCAGTTAATTGGAAAAAAAACATATACATCATTAACAGTGTCAAATTAATATGGATAGAAAAAAAACCTACCCAAATTGAAACGGAAAGGAGGTAGACTTTAGCTTAAACACTCTCCATAGTAATATATGTGGTAAAACTTTCCTACTGACAGTTTTCTTTATGGAGAAACTTTTTAAAGTACTCCTGTCTAGTAAAAGTTACTTGAGAACTATATTTTGTTAAATTTTGTATCCACACACAGAGGCCCTTTTATCTTGCATGACATTTTTATAAAGAAGGTTTGTCATGTTTTTATTTAGCACAAAATTTTGTGATAATTATCATCACATGTTGATGTTAATGGTTAAATTACATATACCACCCTTTGTATTGACTTATTTGTACACCATTGCTGATGCACACAAAACTTTCCCCTGGAGTCATTTCTCTTAATGAGGTGAATCCTTTTCAGTGAGGGCTTTTAGATGGTAAACTTCCTTAAAAATTATTTGTCTGAAATCGTCTTTTAAGAACCCTGCTGTTATGAGAAACCAAAGTATACCCAGAAGTAGCAAGCTGGCACCCGTCAGCAACCTCAGTTAGGCCTGGACTTAGAGTATTTCCAACCCGGGGAATCAAATAAAACAATGAGGAAGCTTCTAGCCCAAAGCCAGGTGAGGATCAGGTCACTATAGAGCAGACACAAGCCACCCTTGCTTTTTGCCCCATCTGAATTCCTGACCCACAAATTTGTGAGCATAATAAAATGACCAGTTTTTATGCTACTGATATTGATGTGATTTATCATACAATAGATAACAGGAACAGTAATGCTGTACATTTGTATTCCTCTAATGATCTTAATGAGATTTAGTAAAAATTGAATTGTCCTTTAATTACATTTGGCTATTGAACAGTGCTTTTGAAAGTTTTGTAGCTTGGAGATTGCACCACTCAGACTGGATATTAACATAGTGAACTTGATTTTAGCTCAGTTTAGCTAGCATTTGTTTAGTGATAAGCATGTAAACAGCATTCTCCAAGCACTCTACTCTTGATATAATCATCTATTTAAAGGGCAAGACTGTAGGGGCGCCTGGGTGGCTCAGTCAATTAAGCATCTGACTTCAGCTCAGGTCATGATCTCACGGTTCGTGGGTTTGACCCCCGCATCGGGCTGTGTGCTGACAGCTCAGAGTCTGGAGCCTGCTTCAGATTCTGTGTCTCCCTCTCTCTCTGCCCCTCCCCTGCTCATGCTCTGTCTCTTTCTCAAAAATAAATAAACATAAAAAAAATAAATAAAGGGCAAGACTCTAGTCAAGCAATGCTACTCAAATAATGGTCCTTAAAAAGCCACCTTTGAGCTTTAAAAATTTTAATTTCTCAAAAATATCTGCTTTATGATCATACAGATATCCTTTTGATGTAAACTCACTAGCAAAGCCTATGACATATTATTGATGGAAGAATAATGCTCAATATGTCTCATAAATTTTTAATAACTTTGAGCCTCCTCATTATACGTGGAAGTGTAATTTGTGAAAATCTAAGTGACTATAAAAAAGCACCTTGCATTTTTTGCCTGACTGCTGAACTTTTATTAAAGTATATTTGTGATGTGAACAGTATTTTCACATAGCTCTTTGACTTTATTGGCCTGTGTTTTCTTTCAGAAATTGCTGTTTACACTTTCTAGCAGTTGGTCTTCTCTTACTCATTGAGCTTCCAGAGGTGAACTTCCAGAGAACATCCTCCATTACCTTCTATAAGAAGGTTGTCATCCATGTCTAATGGAATTCTGACTGAGGAAGTTTGTCTTGATCAGCAGCCTAAATTGGACTTTATTCTTTCAGAAACTCAGAGAGCACTTGGCCTGTCACAGTAAATTCTGAAAGTCCTGTTAAACCCAAGGGCCTCATAAATAAAATTTTCCAATAGTATACTCAAAAAATAAATGGTGTATCACTACATTTTAATATATCCCAACAGGCACATCAAGAACTAAATAGGAAATCACTTTATTCTGCCTGAGAACATCAAGATGAATCAGGAACCAGTCTTGTATGACCTTGGAGACTGTTAAAGAAAGTTCTTCAAATGAAAACATATGTCTTATCTGTATGGTAAAGTCAAATATTCTATAGAATATAAACTGCTTCCAAATCAGACTTTGAGAAATACAAAACTGCATCAAGTAAATGTAGTTATTTCCTCCAAAGTTTGTGTAAAGCAAGTTAAACAACTCTTTGAAAGCAGGGTTCATGATACTACTTCAATGTAGCTCAAAATCTTCCCCTCATCTGGCACATAGTAAACATCAAATAATTTTTACCTTAAAATGAGTTGAATTTCACAAAGAGCTAAATCCTGAGATCCACACATATGCCAATCCAACAACAATAGTAAATAATACAGGAGCCAAAATACCGCCCCAAATAAAAATGAATAAATCCCTCTTTTACAGGGACTTGTTAAACTGTAAGCATCTGAGTACCCATAAATTTACATATAAGAATCTACTTACACTGCAGTAGGAACTTGGAAGTTCCCTGAAATTTCACTATTAATACAACCAATTTGGGAGAAGAAAAGAGACAGTGTTTTAGGTTCATAGAAATCAGCAAAAAAACAATCTGATGTGAGTGTGGCCCAGCATTTGAAGTCATAAGAGTGGCACTAAAAGTTTCTGAGAATGGGACTAATCAGATGAAGACCCAGGGTCACCTATGCATTCATTCATTCACAAATATTTCTTGAGTAACTACTATATATCTACCACTGTACTGAGGTAGAGAGTGTAACAGAGAGGTGGCCTTTCCCTCATGGGCTTGAAAACACATTATAATGCAGTGGGACAACAGATACGCTACAAACAAAGAAGCAAGTAAATACAATAGGAGGTGATTAAGACCTATGCTTAGATAAGAACACAGGAAAACCTCTGTGATAAAAGATAAGAAGTAGCACCTAGCCTTGTGGAGAGTGCCATGAAGAGGGACAGCATGTGCAAAGTGTTTAAGAATACCTTTTGAAAGATTTAAAGATTTGGAAAATCATTTCCCTGTATGTTTTAAAGAAGAGTTAAAAACTATAATACCATAATAGAATTTAAGTTAAAATATAGGTTTTTTTCGTCACTGCAAGTGTTGATTATTATGCTTTAGGCAATCTCTTCTCACATTACTCCCACCACAGCATCAAGTGTCGCTGAGCTGAGAGCCGAAAGAATCTATTCTTTTGTCTCTTATGAGTTGGTTTTTATGGAGTACAGTCAATATTGTGGAAATATATGGATCTACATAATTTATCCTGTGTAACTTACTTGGTAGGAGTTACCAAATTATAATATATAGTATGTCCAGATACATATACACAAATATATTTATAATTCTCGCTATTAATTTAAGTACATTTTGTAATACTCTTGAATAGTTTGAAAGTCTCTTAAGCAATAACACAGAAATGATTATATGTTTATATTAAAGGGGTTCATAGTTAAACAAAGTCTGCAGCCAAAAAAAAATGGTACTAACAAGTGATTCAAAACAAAGGAATATTATGAAAAAAATGAATTGAAACAGTGGGAATGAATTAAACAAAACTACATTGGGATTTCAAACAAAGTCTTAAGAGATGAATCTAGTTTACATTTCTTTGCTTTTCATTTGTATTTTTGTTAACACTTGGTGCAGGGGGAATCTTTTTAGTACTGTTATATATTCCATGCCTTAACATTTCTTAGAGTTGTTTCTATTGAAGAAATAAAGGCTGTGTGTGTGTGTGTGTGTGTGTGTGTGTGTGTGTGATCTCAGACTGTTGGTTATGTTCTCAAGTGATACAGATGACAAAGATCATCAAGATTTGTATAATTTTGAATCATTTTCAGAAATCTTAGAGAGGGAGAAAAATAGAACTGAAAATTGCACTGTGAAAATTAGAGTTCAATATTAGAATTTAAGAACATAATTTAATGTAATGATACATGTTCAGCCATTAAATATTCTAAACAGGAAAGATTATTTGGAAAATGTTATAATAGATCAAGTAAAAAGAGAATTTTTAAAAGTAAATATCAAATGGAAACATCAACATGAACTCATGACCTTTACAATAAGAAAGGATTTCTCACTTCATGAATAAAGTGATTTAAGTATTCTCTCTTCTTAAGGTCACTTGCCTAACATCAGGATTTATGCTTTATTAGTGCCTAGATTTGGATTTCTGGCACTCTCTGTTGACAGCCACTTGGAGAATAATTGGTCCCATGTCTTGGCACGTGAAAAATAAAGATCATACTATAACATTTTGTTTTCAGAAACAGGGAGACAGTAATATCTGGGTTAGAGTTAAAATGGGCAATTTGGTCAGCTTGAAAAAAGGGCTTTTAGTGGACACATTTTGACAATTAGAGCATCAAGAGAAAACAATTATTATTGTCAATTGAAACATTCCCAGTATGAAATAAGCAACATTGTCAAAACAAAATGCAAATTTTCACATAAAGTATGTACTAAAAGTTATTTCGCCCACATGAGTTTCCAATATTGTCTTTAAAAGTCCATAAAATGACCAATACAAATTGTAAGTTCATGAGTAGACTTATAATTGACCACCTAGACATAAAACATTTAAAAATGGGTTTTTAATACAGAAACAGAAGAGATTTAGATAGGCTTGTAGGAGGAATATTGTGTGATACATTTGGCTTTGCTGTATTTTCTATTCTAAAGCTGTGGTGGCTAAACATGGCTCTTATTTGTGGAATACTGTAGAACTTGTGTTTTGATTGCTTGGTAGGGGCTACATAAGAAGTCATGAATTACAGGTGAATTGTTTGTGAGAAGATAAAAGAAAGGAGGAAAGAAAGAAAAAAAGAAAGAAAGAAAGAAAGAAAGAAAGAAAGAAAGAAAGAAAAGAAAAGAAAAAAGAAAAAAGAGAAGAAAAGAAAAAAGAGAAGAAAAGAAAAGGGAAAGGGAAAGAAAAGAAAAGAAAAAAAAGAAAAGTAAAGAAAAAAAAAGAAAAGAAAAAAAAAGAAAGGAAGGGGGAAAAGAAAGAAAACCTGAGTTGGGATCAATTTTGGGAAACTGAATGTAAGCTGTAGTGGCTTGGTGAACTCCTGTCATATCCTAGATGGATCTGAGACAGGGTAGGCTTTGATAGAGAAGTACTGCCCCAAGCTGTGTGGATACAAACTGAAGTGTCTTTTAATTGTACTGTGGGTATGGGGTTGGATTAATAAGGGGTTAACTCATAAGGACACAGAACTACCCATGAAATAGATACTATCATGATCACTTGGGTAGGAGAGCTTTGGAAGGGGAGGAAAGTATAGCAATTTGATTTGGAAAATGCATTGCCAACCCAGTAATTTTGGAGGTTCTTAAAGTGTAATAATTCTTTGATAATATATTTCATAAAAGAATTACTGAAATGTTATATTGACACTTGGGCCTAAGTGGAGGTGGGACAAGATGTTGCTTAGTTTGGAGGACAATTATTAGGGATATGTATCTATAATTAAATTTTCTTTAGGCTGGAGACAAATTCTTCTTATATCTCATCTGTAAGTGAGATATTTACCCTAAAGAATAGATTTCAGGTTATTCCAAATAGGGATCAATACTCCTGAAAAACACATTATGAAAGCCCCTTGGTCTGAACAGATGTATAAAGTAAGCTGTTTTTTTCCTGTAATGCTTTGAATATGAACAGTGCTTTATTTTTTAATGTTTATTTATTTTTAAGATAGAGAGAGAGAGGGAGAGAGAGAGAGTACCTGTACATGAGCAGGGGCACAGAGAGAGAGAGAGAGAGAGAGAGAGAGAGAATCCCAAGCAGACCCACACTGTCAGAACAGAGCCCGATATGGGACTCATTCTCCTGAACTGTGAGATCATGACCTGAGCTGAAATCAAGAGTCAGATGCTTAGCCAACCCAGGCACCCCTGAAATGTGTTTTAAAGAAGGAATGGGTAACAGGTCTACTGAAAGCATCATTCTACTGATACCATAAATGATTATTTATACAGGTCCATAAATGCAAGTAACAAACTATGAGTAATATTTACAACATTAAATTCAAATAATTAGTGTCCAAAATGAATAAAGATTTCTTTTTTTTTAAGTTTGTGGATTTATTTTGAGAGAGAGAGAGAGAGAGCATGAGCAGGGGAGGAGCAGAGAAAGGGAGAGAGAGAATTCCAAGCAGGCTCTGTGCTGTCAGTGCAGAGCACAATGGGGGGGCTCGATCTCACAAACCATGAGATCATGACCTGAGCCAAAATCAAGAGTCAGATGCTTAATCAACTGAGCCACTCAGGGGCCCCAAATAAAGACTTCCTTAAATCAGCAAGTAAACCACAGGCACTCCAACAGAAAAAGGAGAGGATAAAAATAGAAGTTTGTAGAAGTGCAAATGCCTGGTAAAACATGAAAACTAATCAGGGAAATGCAAATGACAATGATATTATTTTATCATAATATTAGGAAAAATAACAACTTGTTAATATCTGTTGATGGTTATGGTGAGAGAAAATAAATTGGTAGGAATTTGTGTAGCTTTATTCAGGGTGAATGGGTAGTATTACAATTGAAATGCACCTATCTTTCAATTCAACATTCAACTTTAAGATATTGACTTCAGAGAAATACATGAGAACTTACAGAAGCAGGTACGAAGATGTTCATTGCTAAAGGGGGTATAAAGTTTTAATATGTAGTCTCAGCCTCATCGAGTTTATTTGGCTGGGAACTTAAGACATGTATCTAAGAAAATAGACCGGCATATTTAAATGTTCTAATTCAAACAGTGTGTAAATATTTAGAAGGAAAAAGATAAATATGATTCAGGTTTTCCAAGAAAGATTTTATGGAGAATGTAAACTTCTGGTTGATAAAACTGTATATCTAATTATAACTAAGAAGTGAGTATTTGTTAATTAGAATACAAGTTCTATGAAGGCAGTTTTTTTTTTTGTTTTATTTATTGCTGTTCCCCAACATCTATAGCATAGAGGGGTCAATAAGTACATGTTTGTTAAAGAAATAAAATTATATAAAACCAGGTAAAGTAATGTAAACTCTTGAATAAGAAGTTTCTAGATGTGAAGCTGAATAGAATGACAATAGAAAGTGGAAAAAAATACCTCATTAACCCCATTATAATATAGGCAGGCAAGGATAATAATGCCAGCTGAATAATAACAGTATATCATCTTGTTTTATTCTCTCTGAAATATGCCTCTAAAATAATTTAAAATGACTGAGAATTTTGTCATTCTAAAAACAAGGTAAACTCAAAATAATCCTCAAGAGAGCCCTAAAGGTACTATGTCCATGCATTAAAATAATGTTTATCCCTCTGCATTTTAAATTAAATTGTTTGCTCTTTTCGTAGATAGCACCATCTAAGCTGTCACTTCACTGAATGAAGCATATTATCATTCTGATTATATCCAAAAATCAAACTTTGCTGGAAAATTTAAGTCCAGTTTTGCTATAGCAAAAGATGGGGTTGAGATTTCTTTTCTGTATTCTATAAAATTATAGGTCGATGATGTGTTAGCAGGTGCTAAACAGAAAGGAAATTATATTGAAGTACTGAGAGATTGTTTAATCCCACCCATTTTAATTTATTTTATAAATGGGGAAGCTGAGGAAGACTAACAGATACTTTAAATGAACCACGGCTTGTATTTAAACCAGTTCTGGATATTAACTCTTGGACTCTGCTGAAGTTTATAATTTCTCTGGGCCTCAGTTTTTCCATCTATAAAACAGGCATGATAATATCTTCCTCTCAGAGTTTGGGATAAAAGGAGGTAATATATATATCATACTTAGCGCTATGCTCTAGACATTTAATTCCTCAATAAATGATGACATAATAGGTAAGCATTACATATTACACAGCGGTAATGTTAATTACTGTTGTTGGTAACAGTGATGCTCAAGGTGATACACTTACATTGAGTGACTGGTACAGTTGGAGGTTGAGCCTGAGTTAACAACTCAGCAAGACTCAGCCCCCACTCATTTCTTCATTGATTAATGGGTCATAACAAAGTATTTATAAGTGGAAGAAATGCTTTTTGTCCCAGCATAAATATGAATAATGCCTCCTATTACTCTCCAAGTTTCTAGTTTATCTTATCATCCTAGGCTTAAAGCAAATATATGCTCTCTAACTGACACACAATGTTTGTTTTTTGTTTTGTTTTGTTTTGTTTTGTTTTAATTTCTAATCAGAAGCATGTCATAAGGAAAAAGGTGCATTAATACAGCCTTAGGATGTGATATCAAATTTTATCAATTACGTTAGCTCAGTTTCAAGGCCAAACCTTCACTGAATGGGTAAAGTCTTAGAAAAAGTAACAAGTCATCTGCAACAAACCATGGGAAATGTATCAATGACAGAACACCCTGAACCATCAAGCTTAAGTGATATCCTTGAATAAAAATAAATCATTAAAATCAGATGGTTCATTAGTATATAGGCATCATGAGCCCAAATGTCAATTGAACAAGGATTTTTATTTTCTATTAAAATGGGACTTTTCTGGTTATGTATTAATATATGCTCAAAGCTATAGAACTTGCCTAAACACATGTTAGGAATATAAATTTTTAAATGAGATACTGCCAAACCAAGATAACCCGTCATTACCAGGTTGACTTTCTTAAATACTTTGTTGCTTCAATAAGCCAATGGTTAGGAAGATGAAACCATTTTTTTCTGAGAGATTAGAGCCCTGTGTTCTTGTGTCAAATGCAAGGTCATAAGTTTGAACAAGTTCCAGGTGTCTTTTGTTTTTTGTTTTTGAAGTTTAGATCATGACCTGAGTGGAAATCCAGAGTCGGACTCTTAACCGACTGAGCTACCCAGGCGCTCTCCCAGTTGTCTTTTGTATGTGGAAAAGTGAATACACGTTTGTAGAAGTGCTTTGGAAGGATCTTGTGCTAATAATTATTCTGTTAGCTGTGTAGATTTTTTAAATCATCTAAAGAAAACTTTCACCTTTATCCTTCAAACAACTATTTTTCAAAAGGACCTTGTCCTGTTAGGTTTTCCTTCTTCATTTATACTTTCCTTCAAGTTTATACTCTGATATGTGGGGTGACGAATAATGATATACACAAAAGTCTAAAGAAAAATGAAGACAAGCAGAAACTTTAAATTTCCTACAAATTAGGTCGCTGTGAAATTAGATGGTAATAGAATAAACAGTAGGCAGACATATTTTACATCCAGAAAAGAATCAAGAGAAACAGTCCAGAAAATAAATAGGTAATCTTTTTCTTTCTTTTTCAACAGGAAAGTAAATTTCAACATTATAGAGTTAATAAGTATAATACCGCAGACTAGATGCTGAAATAACATTGCATTATTATAGAAGTCTTCATAGTCAGTTGTCATTTCTTACAAAATCTGAAGCAGTTGGTCAGCATTCACAATTTAATTTTCTAGCAGAGGCTGAAGCTCACAGGCACAGAGCAATAAAGGTGGAAACTAATATCATAACTCTTAGTCCTATACAGGGCTCATTGGATACCTAGAGTGAAGGTATATCCTTGTTCTCTTACCAGAACTAGCTAGAATAAGCCTATTTTGTTGCACACAAGGATTTTGCAGCTACATTTCCAACCTTTTTGCAAAATGTCAAAGCTCTCTATGTCTGTTAAGCTTCCCAGGCTCCTTCATTTATTTAGGATTCTATGCCTCTCAGCAGAGCTGTCAGAAGAAGTTAGTTTTTAAAAGACTACACAGAAATGAAAAAGCCAAAAAAATCAAGTTTCCATCATTTTTTATGCAACCACATGAGGTAGTGATATTGCTAAGGATCTTAGAATATGTTGACTTGAAAAAGAGAGACGCATTCGATTCTGCTGAATGTTTGAAAAAGAAGGCATTACACCTTCTTCCACCTAAGGGATTCATCTACATATATTTTATGACTAAAGCTTGTTTTGCAATGACAGATTTTTAATGGTAGTGTAATTAAAAATACACATTATTTAAATAATAACTGAAATAAGTATGCCTGCATAACTTGGGAATTCTCTTAATAAGTCCTATGTGGTATGTGCCAACTGTGAACATTGTAGTTGCAAATCTTTTGTGTTTCTTTCTTCCTTAATTTTCATTCCCATCTTTGGAATCTCTGTTCTTTTTCACAAATCTTCTCATTTCTCTGGCTGGAATCATTTCCTAATCAGAGGAAGGGTCAGCCAGTCCTCACTCACATTTAAGAGATGTCTTTGAGGGGTGCCTGGGTGGCTCAGTTGATTAAGCCTCCAACTCTTGATTTCGGCTCAGGTCATAATCTCACAGTTTATGAGTTTGAGACCTGCATCACGCTCCATGCTGAATGTAGAGACTACTTAGGATTCTCTCTTTTTCCCTCTCTCTCTGCTCCTCCACTTCCCTCTCCCTCTCTCTCTCACACCACCACTCTCTCTTTCAAGATAGATGAATAAACTTAAAAAAGAGAGATGTTCTTCAAGTGTCAACTTTCCTAATCAAAGAGGGTTAATGACAGAATTTTAGCCACATCTCTTGAGGAGAACAGCAGCATGCAGGCCTCTTATTTTTGAAGTCCTCCCTGACTTCCCCAGCTTTCTTTAGGTGATCATTCCTGAAGGTTTCTAGGACTTATTCCTGTTATAGTACTCCTTGGATAATATTGCAATCATTTGTTTACTCATTCCTCTTCCTATTAGACTAATGTTCCATGAGTGTAAAGATTGTGTATTTTCTTCATTAGAACACTTGAAATCACACACAGTACCTATTTGTGTGAAACACATAGTAAATCTCTATGAATATTTGTTGAGGAATAAAAATATTGATGAATCAGCTAATTAATAAGCTATTGGCAATGGAACCTTTGATACTTTTTTCCCCCCTCTCCTGAAGTATAATTATGGACCAGTTGAAACTACTACTAGATGATTTTATTTGTTCATTGACATCTCAAGATATAACATTCTACTGTATATTCATAACAAAACTATTTACTGAGTACCTATCATGTATCAGGCACTATTTTAGATACCAGAGAAATAATGGTCAACAAAAAAGACCAAATTCCCTATCTTCAGGGACCGAAGAAGTGATATGAAAAAAAAAGAAAGAAAGAAAATTAGGATAATTGTATAAATAGTATAGGGGGTGACAATATGCTATTTTGGATTGTGAGTTGAGAGTAGGTGTCTCAGAAAGGATAACCACTGGGCAGAGACCGAAATGAAGGAGTAGGCTATATGGATGTCTCAGAGAAGAGAATTCTTAGCTTTTGTTCAGAGGATAAAATGGAGAATTGTTGAAGAGTTTTAACAGAGGACTACTATGATAAGACTTCCAGTTAAAAGGATTTTTCTGAATGCTATAGAGAATAGATGGTAGTAAGGCAAGAGTAGGGTCAAGAAAACCGGTAGAGCACTGCTACTGTCCTTGATAAGAGATCTGTTGGTGGCTGGAGAAAGGTAGCAATGGTGATGGTAGCAAAATGTTGTCAGAGTTAAAATATATTTTGAGGGTAGAATCACAGAATTGACTGGATATGCAATATGAAAGAAAGTGAAGAGCCAATGATGCCTCTAAAACCTACCCCTGCCAAACAGTTGGGTGAATGGGGGTGACATTTTATTGTGATGAGCAGTCCTGAGGGAATAGGAGTTTGGTTACTTTCTGCTTATATTCAAGGTGCGATTAGACATCACAGTAAAGATGTTGAGTAGGAAGTTGACTATGAGGCTTGAGTTAAAAGTTTAAAACTTTGTTCTGAAGATATAATTCCTACTATCATCAGTATACCATTGCTATTGGACCATAAAGATCGGCACCTAGAACATGAATACATACAAGAAAAAAGTGAACGCACTGAGGACTGAAGTTAAATGCATGGCAATACATACATCATTTCCCCTGGTTATTTCAGGTCTCCTATTAAATGTTCCATTTTGTCTTTGGGTATTTTCAATTCTTTTTTCTTGGCACTCCTTCCCACTCCTACTTATTTAGCCCGGCTTCAATGTCAGTTCCATATGGACGCCTTCCATGACTTTCTAGAGAGATCAAACATTGTTTCTATAAGCTCCAGTTCCACTCTTGTTACTACTTAGTCCTTGTAATAAACATCATATTTGTATAATTTGATAGATGGTATTATATTGCATGACTCTTGAGGTCAGGTGTTGTATTTGTCTTATTTTTAGTGTGCTAATTCCTAATCCATGCAAGCATTCAATATCTTACTTGTTAAACTCAGTTGAAATGTTAACCAGAAAGCAGTCTCCTCTGACTTTTGAGTAAGTAGTCCATTGTGACACTAGATTATCATCAAAGAGTAGTAATTGCAGATCTAATGTGTGAGTCTTTAACAGAAAATGCAGTTCTCCGCATTCACACTTCCATTCCATTGCCATTCCATTCCACTGCCATCCTGATTGAACAGTGCAATTACATAGAGTGTTAATTGTCTGCTAATAGGAGGAATAATGATAAAATTGCATAGTACATTCATGTAATAACACTTAAATGACTGTTTTAGATTCCTTCCCAATTTATAACCAAGTAAAGTGATGCTGATCTAATTTTTCACAAGCACATTAGCCAAGAGTGTTGGTACAAAATATTGTGTTCAAATTCTAAATTTAAAATATATGTTAGAATTAACATGTTAACCAAGTTAACACACAAAATCACTTGCAAAAGGAGGCAGTTCAATATGACAGTGTAGGAAGATCCTGAACTCACCTCCTCACAGCACATTAGATCTACAGTTGCATATGAAGTAATTCCCTCTGAAAAAGACCTGAAAACTAGCTGACCAGCTCCTTCATAACAAAGGATAAGAGGGCAACATTGAGACAGATAGGACAGGCAAGACATAGTCCTGCTAAAAGCCTCATGCCTCACCACAGCAAAAGTATGGAGTTTCTCTTAGAACAGTGAGGGTTTTGTGCCCCACATCAGGTATATCAACCCTTAGGATCCGAACCAGAAAGTCAAGCCCCCAAAATGTCTGACTTTGAAAAGCAATGGGGCTTCCATCCAGGAGAATCATAGAGCTGTAGGAAATTCCACTCTTAAAGGACTTGCACAGACTCACTTGCCCCCAGAACTCAGCACCAAAGCAGCATTTTGAAAAGTGCCTAGACATTATGCAAAGAGATTCATGTGCTAATCTTAAAACATCTTCGGGAAGGGCAGGGGCCTGTTAGGACTCCTCAAGGGGAATGGTGGCACTGGAAGTGCCATTTTGCCACTATCCCTCTAACCTGCTAGCATTGGTGGCAAGCGCCTCCCTCATCCCCTCGGTGGCCCTGCCTGAGCCAGATGGCCAAACACCTTGTCCCTGCACCATCCCTGGTCCCCACCAAAGACAGAAAATGTGCACAGCCCACAAAGGGGATTCTGTTGAGTGCCTGGCTCTGGTAGCCAAGGAGAATTACATTTCTGGATCCCACAGATCTGAAAATCTGGAGAAAAAAAATTCTGAATAGACTACCACCCCCTGGGCACTGTAGAGACAATGGACCAAAACACATTCCCATCCTGGGAAACAGCCTATTTACTTGTCTGAGAGCTTTATTTAGCCTGAGGGGCACACTTTAGAATTACCGCTTTCAGGGAGGTGCTTTCAGGGAAGTAGGTTGGGAGAAGCCTTCTTTGTTCTCTCCCTTGCTCTAGCTTGTTGATACCTCCCAGAAAAAAGATGATGTGCTCATCCGGAGCCCCAGTTTTTGCAACTGTTGTCAAAGGAATCCCAGGGGCAGCAGGGTTTACTATTGTGGTCCCACAGGATTATATCTATTTGCATACTTTAAAAGCTGCAGCCTGAGGGTCTAGCTTCCCATCTGCCTCAAACCAGGGGCTGACTGAGATTCCTCTCTATGGAACAATCACAGGGTTTGGCACTCCCTCAACAACTAAGACTTATGAAGAATAAATAAGGTTGCTTAGACCATCACAAAGGTGAGAGAAACAGCAAAAAGATAGGGGAAAGTTAAACAATAAGTTTCATCTTCTACACAAGTCCACACTTGCAAGACTGGGAGAGAGAGGTCTTTTGCAATGCCTAGAAACAAACAGAATCAAGTAAAATGAAGAAATAGGAGATGTACAGAATACGTTCCTCTATTTCCATATGTGACAAGCCCACAGATAACATCATAACCAGTGGTGAAAAGTTGAGCTTTTCTTTTTTAGGATGAGGAAAAAAACACACACGCCCTTTCCCACCTCTATTATTCAACATAATATTGGAAGTCCTAGAGAAAGCAATTAGGCTGAAAATAAAAAGAAAAGCCATCCACATTGGATAGGAGGAAGTAAAACTGTATACTATTTGTAGACAGCATGATTTTGTATATGGAAAACCCCAAAGACTCCACCAAAAAAAAATCTATTAAAACTAATAAAATCAGTCAACTCTAAAGTGTTACTAAAAGTTATGTGGTTGTCATGTGTAAAAAGAGAAATGAAGCAAGGAGGTACTGAGTCTCCAACTGAAACTTCAGATGTGTTGTGCCCAAACATTTATGGCAAGGAGTTGAAGGTGAACCATTTTTTTCAAAACCCCAAAACTTTGGAAAATGATACTCTATTTGTTTCAACTGCTAAGTGACACCAACTTTTCAAATACCACATACTTTTGTGGCTTATCCTGATGCTGTTTCTAAATCCTGCAATTCCTGTTTTGGAAAACTCGCTAATAAAATCAACATAAAAATGATTTTAAAGAGAAATGCAGTACAAGAAAAAAAGTGATGAAATATTAAAGTTCAAAACATGTGTTTGCCTGAGGACAGGAAAGCTTAAATACATAAAATCCAAGCCGCTATAAGGTTCAACTGTATTTTGTAACCTCAAAAATTAGTAACTGATTTGCATTATGTTTTTTCTTCTGTACTCAAAAAAGTAGCATAACTTATCAATTGATGATTAGTCTTACCTAGGAAGCAAAAGAAATCCATCATTTATTTATAGTAAAACATCAGATCTAATACTAAGGGACTTTGTGAAGTCATTTAACCCTCCCCTAATTTCTGGAAGAAAAGTCCTGAGTATACTCGAAGTACAATTATTTATTTATTGACTAGTGGTTTCATTCCTACTCCACAATATTTCCATAGATGTGGATTCCATAGTCTTCCCCTCTAACTTATATTCTGAGATAATTAAAAATGTAAGGTGCTACCTTGATTATTTTTGTCTTCTTTACTTGAATTTACAATTGTGATTGTTACCAAATTGAAAAGTTGGTGTAATAAGAAACCAAATTTGTTCTCTCTCTTCACATAATTCCCAATGATTATGTTGAATTATATAATTGTTTAATTTTAATATATTTAATATATAATAGAAATATTAAATATATAATATTTATATGGTGTAGTTTTTATGTTTAAAATTACATAGTAGATAGTTGAATTAAAATGCCATCCGTATAGGAATAAAGGACAATAAATCAATTGTTAAATATTCACATTTGAAATCAATTTGATAAAAAATTCTTTAGGTAAAAGATATACTTAATATTTATTTTGTGTTATGTAGCCACATAAACTCTAAGATTTATAAATATTTGTCACTGTCACCAGATTGTAAGCCCGTTGAGGTTGAGTACCGTCTCGTTTATTTTTGTTTTTTTTTCTTCCTCGCCATGCCTGGCACATAGTGGGTGCCTTATGAATGAATGTATGCTAAGTGAATGAAGCTATCTTAAATGAAGCTGTCTTAAATGTTGCAGCAGATCTTCCCATACAATAGGCATTGCAATCAGAGCTTAAATCTTTCTGAATGCCAATTTCCCCCACACTTGATCTAAAATCAAATACAGCAATAGGTGTTCTCTTTTGACATTGATTGTTCTAAGAATGAATATATGATCCAGTTAAGTCAGAAGTTATGAAGGAGACTCCACTGGGATTCTTTGGGGAAAGGTTTTCTTTCCTAATGAGAGAAATAGCCAAGTAAGGAGAGTGCAATTTGTTCGACTTAGTGTTTCCTTGAGCTTGGAAAAGGACATGTGAAAATGTGAAACTTAGAATTATGGTACCCAGAGGGCGAGACCTCCCTGATACTCTGAGGATGACAGAGCAGCATGCAGAGAGGGTGTTGGAGGTAGTAAACTGAGTTGCTCTGTGACTATTTCATCTTTCTGCACAGGTTGGGCCTTAGGATTGAAGAGCAAAGAAACTAGAGACTGAATTGCTCCAGAGAGATTTAGAGACTCATCTCCTTCGGACTCATTAGTTCACATTTTAAGATAATAAAACCTCAGGGGTGCCTAGGTGGCTCAGTCGGTTGAGCATCCTACTTCAGCTCAGGTCATGATCTCACGGTTCATGGGTTTGAGACCCACGCCGGGCTCTGTGCTGACAGCTCAGAGCCTGCAGCCTGCTTGGGATTCTGTGCCTCCCTCTCTCTCTGCCCCTTCCCCGTTCACACTTTGTGTCTCTCTCAAAAATAAATAAACATTAGAAAAAATTTAAGATAATAAAACCTCAGGACACTCTTTTTCCTTTCCCAGAGAAGGTGTGTTTCTCTCATGAGGTACAACCCTCACTGAATGCATAGGTGGCTGCAGGTCTCATCGTGTTGCCTTATGAGAAACTGGGACTGTGGCACCTGGGTGGTTCAGTTGGTTAAGCACCTGACTCTTGATTTTAGCTCAGGTCCTGATCTCATGAAGTGAGATCTAGTTCTGCATCAGGCTCTGCGCTGATAGCACAGAACCTGGTTGGGATTCTGTCTGTCTGTCTGTCTGTCTCTCTCTGCACCACCCCCGCTCGTGCTATCTCTCAAAATAAACATTAAAAAAAAGAAAAGAAAAGAAACCAGGACATGGGAAGCTCGTGAAAGATGCTCTGTGAGCGAGCAGTGTGTTCTGTCATCTAGAACCCCCATATTTCCTGTAAAGATAAATAAATGTTTATAGACATAGAACACCTAATACTGGACCTTTTAGAATATTGCTAATATACCAGATTGATATACCAATCCTGGAGTCTATTCTTATGTGACAGGCTTAGATGCCTTTATTTTAAATACATTTTTAGACAGGTGTTCAGTTACTTTCAGTAAACGCATTCTAACTGAAACAGAATAAATCTACTTTTCACTCAGAGTTCTATGGTATAGCAGTTTTCTTAAATGCTTCCTGTGATTACTTTAAAAGGGCTGTATCTAATTTATGCCTGTTTCATAGTTAGAAAATACATAATATCTAGCCAAATTGTACCCTGTTATCCTGCCTGTAGCATAATGTTTGCAAGTATAACGTTTACATTGAGATAGTTCTAAGTTTTCATTCAAATTCTAGAATTTATTACCTGTAAGATATTTAATCTTGTTCTAAGCTTCAGTGTCACCATTTGCAAAGTGAGCAAAAAAATACTCATACTTCTTATGATGAAATAAGATAATTTATGTGAAGTACTCGGCAGAATGGTTGTCATAGAATAAGCTCTTAAAACAGATAATCTTAGTGAGTGAAGTAGAAATCATAGCACCACTACAATCCCTGAGAACAATGTGTCAGTGTATAATCTAGTTGTGTTTTTCAAACTATAAATGCTTAGCTCCTACCCCAATTGCTCCAAGTAGCAATTCTAAATTAATCATTCAGATAATAATTTCTACCAGCAGAAGTCTCAGTTACTGGTGGAAGTGTGACATACAGCTCAGGTGTACTGGGTCAAGGCAAAAGGCAGAGATCACATGATTAGTTAGTCTACTTAGTATTTCTTTATCCTCTTCAGCATGATGACCTTTAGCTATTTGGTGACAACCATCATGCCCCCATGAGGTCATTCTTGTCACATTTCTTCCTCTTCCCATATCTTTCCTATCTGACTTCGCTTCTAGACTTTTCAGTTTTCCTGTTATCTGTGTGTGAATTCTAGCTTGTTAATATCCTTTCAGAATATAATGTACAGAGAACTAAAACCAACAATTCCTTTCTAGGCAGCATAAACATTGAAGATCACAGAATCTAGTATTTTTCATTATCTGAATGTCATGCTTCTGAAAATTTGCCTACAACTCTAGGCACTCTTTTAGTACACTGTATAGACACAGTTGGCTCACATTACGCTTATATATATGCCTTGTGTAAGACGATCCTATAATGTGATTTAGGAATAAATGTAAGAATTTACTTTTATTTTATTACAATTAATATTACTAGTTTAAACTCATTATTCCATCTTGTTAAGCATCTTGTTTATGCTTTTTTTTCAAAATATATTTCTGATTATATAAATGATATTTCTATAGTAGAAAAATTGTGGGAAATACAAATATAGTAAAATGTGAAAAAGTTATTTTTTCTCAGAATGCAGTGATGAAACACACATTGCCTTGTACATCTTTCCATGTTTTTATGCTCATATATATACATGTAATTGACTTAATAGATTAGATAGTTTTATTATCCTCTCTTTTTAAAGTAACTGTTTTAAAATATTTTTTGGTACCATGTATGGTTATATTCCAGCTTGTTGCTGTAATCAGCCTTTGCTTTAAGGGCAAACCATCCTTAATTTATCAAGTTCAAAGTTAAGAAATGTTGAGAAAACAGAATCATAATATGGTGACTGTAATGCACACTAGATTCCTCTCGTCCAAGTTGACATCACTGTGCTGATCAACGCTACTTCAACACAGGTGTGCTTTCACATAATTAAGCTATCTTTCAGCATGTACATCTCCATCATGTCCACAAGAGAGGTTTTTGTTCAATTACTTATTCATTGATTAAATTAGTTTATCAAAATGGAATTTAAGAAAAATCTAAGAATAATGTCAGGCATTGTATGCACATCCCTGAATACAAAGTTAATAAAAAAAAACCATTCTGTACCTTGCAATACTCACGGTCTATTGAGAAAGAGAGATATTTAAATAAATATCTCTGTTGTATACTAAATTCTGAATGTATGAAAAGTTACGGGGGTTAAGAGAGAAGTATTATTCTTGAAAGGAATAAAATTTCAGACTGAATTCTGGATATAGCTTGGCAGCAAAGTAATGGCTGAGTAAACTATTTTAAACTATTACAATCTTTAATGCCAACTGAAAGCAAAAAGAAAATGAAACAGAAAGTTTAAAAACTCTACCTTTATTGTAACCCTAACTGTAACCTTTGAAGGATAGTTGCTTTAAAAAAATCAAATTCGGATCGAATTGACGACAATGAAATCTGCATGTGTCTGACTATATTTCTGCAAATCTTAAGCAACAGAGAGAGTTTTCCAAAATCAAGTAGCAAGTCCTAGCTGGCCAGATCAATGATGATTGACTTACAAGGTCAAGGTCTGGGCTATAGGTAGGCTAAAAAGAATATCTGAGCCCATTTAGCCAGTCAGAGAGAGCTGAAAAATAGCAACACAGAGATACCATTTTGCAAAATGTGGGCTTTTATTTACACAGGAGGAAGGATACCTAGAATGGTAAATTGCCCCAAGCAGATGTTGATCACTGTCATTGAAAGAGAAGTTTATGCTAATTCATGCAGACCTCTACTGTGAATCTAGTAGACTTTTTGGTACCCTGGAGATGAGATATACCTGCAAATAAGAATTTTGTTAAGGAGGTCTGAGCCAAAACAATTCCAACCAAGCTGACATGATTCTTTCTTGCCCCACAGTTTTAGCAATAAATAGTCTACAAAGAATTGCCTTCATTCAAACCTAATAAACAGAAAGCAGATAAAACAGGGATCTTTATTTCAAGAAAATAAACTAGAAATTATCTTTAAAACCAGAACAAAAGGGACATGAGGAAACTTCTGGAAGGCATAGAAATGGTCTGAATCTTGTTAGATGTGGTGGTGGCTTCATGTGGGCATACATATGTCAAAACCATTTCCTACTTGCACAGAGTGCCAAGGTCAGTCCGTAATAAGAGGGTAGGGTCTTATTTTTGGAGCTCACAACCCTAGACATATGCATAGACCTACATCAGTGTGTGGCTGTCAGCATTTAACCAAAGAAATATAACTAGCAGGAAATATACATATACATCACATATATACACATACATATACGTGTATGAATAGAATATACACAGTCCCTGTGTTGAGTGATTCATTTACATTACTTCATGTAATTCTCATTAAAGCACAGTGAAAACTTACTCTCAAGGAAACTGACATTTATAATGATGACTTTACTTGCCCATTGCCACATAACTGATAAGAAACAGATTTGGGATCTAAACCCAGCCTCCACGATGATGACGAGTACCTCCTATACATGACACACAATCACCCTGTGGTACTTAACAGCCACATTATAACTAGAAACAGTCTAAGCTCCCTGAGGAAAGAAACAGTGTAAGCCTTGGTCATATCTATTTTGTGCTCTGACAAAAAAGAAATACTTACACAGTTATGTTCTCTGATGTTATAGTTGAGAACTCTTGTGTGGATTAATTCTTGGTTTTATCTCTAGGGGCTTAGCCTGTTTGGACATCCTTAAGAATAAGCTTCCTCAATAGATTTTCTAGAAGCCTGGGAGTCATATATAATGCATTGGTCGTTTCTAGAGCTTTCACTGCTTGGTCCTTCTCTGCTAAAATATTGGCAGCTCAGTTGCAATTCCAAGTGGACCCTTAGGCAAACAGAACCTGCTGAATGTCACCATAAATCTCACTGCTTGGCAGTGTCATGGGGACCGGCGGATACGCCAAGATTGTTAAATGCATTTATTTGAAGAGAATGCTTGGTCTTTGATCAATTGTAGTAGGAGTAGAAGAGAAAACAACAGCAGTGTTTAGAAAAGGAAAGAGTTGTAATCCTCTCCTTTGGGAAAAGACTAAGCTTGTTGTAGAAAGGAGGGGTTTAGACTGGGGAGCCCAGAAAAGATCAAAGGCTTTTAACATGCAGTGTTTTTTGGCAGTGGTGACATTAGACTGCTCTGCAGACAAAATCATCAGATTGGATTGTCTCTCCTGTGATAGGACTAGGTCAGATAAATGACAACAAATAGTGGACTTCTCTTTAGCGGGAAAGCACCTTGGTGTTTCAGTAAGCAGGGAATCCAGTATTGGAAGATTTGGGTTCAAACCTAGTTCTCCTGATTTAGCAGCCTTGTGACCTTGAAAAGGAAGCATCATGCTCTAAGCCTCAGTGTGGTCCTCTAAACAATGATAGTAGCTTCCTTACCTCACATGATCCAATGAGATGAAGTATGTGAGAACACTGGGCAGTCTATGTCTATATAAATTCTAATTGTCAGTAATTTTACAATGGGTATCCATATGGAATGCTAATATATTTCTAGTTCTCTTCTAGGTCTAACACATGTGAATGGGATGTTGGATTCTAGATCAGTATTTACATTTACAAGCTGAAAGCCAGGGTTTATTCTATAATACACTTTTTCCATCCCATTTAAGACTTTATAGAATTGCATCAAAGTACCTGCATATTTTATGGCTTGTGGAAATAGAGTTTAATGATAAAACTGGGGGGGGGCGGTTCCTACTCATTATTATAGCAAATAAATTAGAATTTGCTGATGACCATTGGATTCTGTATGGAGAAGGACACTGATGACCAGAGATCAGCATTGTAGCATGATTAAAGCTCAATCATACATTGAAGATTACGAGACCTGGCCTTCCTATCTCAAAGAAATTCAGGTACAATGTCTGAGAATGAGTCAGTCAGGTGCCGTGACTAAAACTGGGAGCTATTCTCTCCTTAATAAAAGATTTACTAATTGTTTCCTATGTAAAAGGCCCTGGAATTTTCCTTGATTATTAAAAAGTTGGCTTCATTGATGGTTCTAATATAGTTTACAATTAGTTTTCCTTTCCCTCAGGAGTTGTAAGGCTGACAATCTTGATGTGGAATTTGAACTACTTCGTTTTACTAAATTTAGTCTGTAAAATAGTACTACAAATCCAAGTTCTGTACCCTTAGATCTCATATCCTGCTCTGTTATCAGTAATAATAATAATAATGATAATGATAAATAACAATTATAGCTTTTAGAAATATATGAATTCTTCAAAATATGTGGAATCATGTGTATAAATTATGAAATGCAATCTATGATTCTATTTATACTGAGATTACATAGATCTGCTATGAAGGCAGGAAAAAAGGAAAGGTATGAGTGCTCTGGTAAATGCAGTTGATAGGTTGATAGCACTCCACCCATCAGGACTTCTCTCCCAGCTGGTGTTCTGCATGGCCAATTGCATTCAGTGGATGGATATGCCAGATACTGAGGAAATAGTGTCTGCCAGAAACTCCTTGTGGTATTAAGGATGCAGCAAAAAACCCGGCTGAAAAGGTTCTTACTCTTATGGAAATTGTATTTTGGAGGCTATAGCAGACAATAAACTAATACCGGCAATTTGTTCAGCTTCAATTATTCAGGAAAATCAGCCAGTTTGGGGGGACAGTTATTACATGAACACTAATGATACGCAAATAACATCTTTTTTTTTCCTGCTTGGAAATGTCTTAGTGGCTACATGATTTCAAAAGCCTCCCTCTATTTTTCTCTTTCTCATTTATTCTCTGCTTTCTGCTTTCTTTCCCACTACATTTCCCTCTTATATGTTCCAGAATACTTTGAAGACATTGACTACTTCTGAACTATGAAGAGGACAAGTAACTTGCTCACGTCTGCGCAAACACATCCATGTTCCCATATCTTAGCCCTCTTGCACCAGAGTATGAACTGGTGCTCTAATGTCAGGTGGGTGCAACCTAACAGGATGACAAGAGACTTGTGTGGTGTAAAGTAGGAGAAAGAGCTTTACTCCTATGTGGGGAAGCTTCAATGCACCACAGCCATATGGCCCCATGTGCACTCACTAATGCTTTGTTAAGGTATATATAATAAACAAGTCAGCATGGAATGAACAGATCTCTGGTAAAAAAAAAATGAAACAAACAAAAAATAACAGTAAAATCAGTGACTACATTTAAAGAAAAAAGTAATACAATTGTCGAATTATAGGAACACTGAGATACTGATGACCCTGCCCTTTAACTGTAAAATGTTTTCTGAGATGTCTCTGTGTAATACTGGTGAATACAGAAAATCAGACTGGCTCCATTGTTGATGTGATGATAGTCTAGGAGAAATCAGTGCTTCCTTTGCTTTGTGGCCCTGGTAAACACTCAAGAGGCAGAATGAAAAAAAAAAAGTCAACACCAGATGGCTCCTAGCAGAGCCTGTTCCTAGTCAGTTAATTGTCTCAAGGAGAAACCCAAGGAGAAACACTTTTGAAGGAGATTGTTACTGAGATTCCAAATCCCCATCTGTTCTCCGAGTCTTATGTATAGGACACGAGCTTCATGACTTCAGTTGTAATAACTGGAACCTAGAAATCTATGGTCCAGCTCATCTTTGTTCAATCACAATAAAATTTAAGGCTGTGCCTTGCAAACCACACACACACACACACACACACACACACACACACACGCAAACACACACACATACACGCAAACACACACACACGCAAACACACACACAGTATATATATATATATATATATATATATATATATATATATGCACACAGTAATTTGTGTGCATTCTATATTACATATGGGAGAGGAGAATGAAGCAGCTTGGATGCATGAAAATAGAAATCCTGGGTTATAGGTAATAGTTGTAGTCTTATTATCCCAGCAATAAAATCATTTCTTAGTATAAGAAACTCCTGAGTCAGGCAGATATGTACCAGCAAGTAATAATTGTTTTTTAGCAGTTTACTCTGCTGCCTTAGGATACTTCTGTCTGAAAATGACCCAGGGACACCTGGGTGGCTCAGTTGGCTGAGTTTCTGTATGGAGCTCCGCCCTGAGTGGACAGCCTGTTTAGGATTTTTTCTCTCTCCCTCTGCCTGTCCTTTGCTCATGTTTTTTTTTTTCCCTCACTTTCTATAAAATAAAATAAAATAAAATAAAATAAAATAAAATAAAATAAAATAAATAAAAATAAAATAAAATAAAATAAAAGAAAATAAAATAAAAGAAAATAAAATAAAAGTGACCCAGAAGCTTTAAAGATGAGTAATAGCAAATATTTGTTTCAAACTTTAGCAATATTAATGCCTATGTTTTTAGTCCCCAGATTAAATATGTCACTCAAGAAGCACTCAAAATATGCAATAAGAACTAAAACCATCTAATTTTCTATCATTCTATATATGTGGTGTGATATCACATGTCTGCCTGAGATGGTTTAATTGACCCACTAGACAATAGACAACAATATACTGAACAAACGGCTGTGATTCCTGCCCGGTTTTAGGGGATGGTGGCTCAAGTGGACTGTAAAGTAGTAGTGTCCTCAGTAACACGAGGAACTACGTTTTTAATGAATTAACCTTGGCTGCAGTGATGAAAATGAACCTGAGCTTTACTAATTATTTACTCTGTGCCAGTACTACACTAAAGATTTACATATGTCTTTAAATCTATTCCCAATAATGACCCCATAATATGATTTTTATTGTCATTCGCACATTCAGCTGGGGAAACTGAGAATGAACTTACACAGGTGGCAAGTGGTTTAACATGGCTCCTGAACTTATACCCTAACTATTGCCAAACTGCTATCTATTGGTTAGCATATTGATCCCCTCAAATGGTAGCCAACTTGTTCACATGTATTTAATCCCATTATTTAAAAAATGTTAGAAGTTATTTTTTAAAAGGAAATTTGAAGGGTGCCTGGGTGGCTCAGTCAGTTGAGCGTCTGACTCTTGTTTTCAGCTTAGGTCATGATCTCCTGTTTGTGAGTTTGAGCCCTGCGTTGGGCTCTCCGCCGATAGAATGGAGCCTGCTTGGGATTCTCTCTCTTTCCCTCTCTCTCTGCCTCTCCCCTGCTCATGCTCTCTCTCCCTCAAAATAAATGATCTGCAATAAATAAATAAATAAGTAAATAAAATAAAAAGGAAATTTGAATCAGATTTATGTCCTAACTTTACCATATGTCCAATTTCCTACAGTTAATGTGAATCCAGAGCAACATACAGCTAGCTATTTTGTGTAATTTTTTTTTTTTTTTTTACTTTTGGAATGAATGACTCAGCTGTGTTTTCATTCAAATAAATCAGAATAATACAAAAACCTAGAATTAACTGTGAGGTAAAATAATATACAGTAACAATATAACAAATACATGCTATTTGATTTAAGAGGACATGAAATGTATTAGAAATAAGCTGAATTTCCAGTGGCCCGGAGACTAAGAATCCTTAAGACTTGATTAAGACCACCCGGAAGGCCACATAAACCATGAGACAATTCTTGGGGACCAAAGAAGAAAAAGCCTTCTATTTCATGGCAGAGAAACCATGAAGGACTCAAGGGATTGAGGTCACTGCATTCTTTTTACCTATTCTACATTAATATTGACACAATGGTGAATCTTAGAAAAAAATGCACAAGAAGAATATACTCATTAAAAAGTTCTGTTCCACAAATTAAATTAACTAGAATGAAACAATTGCCCATCAAGATGAACTCTTAAAAATTCTGATGAATTTATCTTGGGCTTATGAATACGGTAAAGAAATAACCCAGAAAACAGAATGCTAGGTACTAAGAATGCCACAAAAGATCCTGGGCTTCACACTGATAAATTCTGAACACATTATTCTCTCTAATTGTCTTCTTTCCATGCAATAATTGTACTCTAATTCACCATTGAACATGCAGAGCAGGAGTGATGAAAAAAGTGGACTCCACATGCCTTATGTTCTACTGACCCAGTTGGAAATAATCTCTTATCTGAATTTCTGAACAGACAAAAATAACTTGAAAAGTGGCAAGAAAGACAAAGCAAAGTTGGGACCGAATTATGCAAACTGGAATGTTATGTACAAGACACAAGCCAGGAAGTCTATGTTTCTGTTAAGGATAGTTATCAAATTTAATTACAAGTATTTTTTTAGCAGGGAAAGTGAAGAGAGAAGTACTACTAGCTATGCAATGCATGGTGACCAAAAGAAAAAACTATCCTGTTGCTTCAGAGAAGTCCAACTATCACTTATACAATTTCCAGAGAAATTTCTCATAGGAATCATCCTTCTAAAGGTATTGGATAGGCTAACATAAAAACCTCAACATCATCTTTATAACTGGAACATATATTAGAAAATCTCCTTTTCACATTTCAAGTCAAGGGATGTAAAAATTATATTGGGTAAGGCCTTTTATTGGCCAGCCTCAAAAATGTTTTAAGCCTAAAAGCGACTTAAAACATTTACCGAAAAAGCAAATACAAGGTAATTGTGAAACATGTAACCTTTAAAGCCCTGAAATCTCACAGCTGAGACAGATGTCACAGCTCTGAGATGATTGCAGCAAGGCTAAGAGGGCACACTTGATTTTATTATGAAAATACAATTGCATGACAATGACAGTAACAGTTGGTGAAAATGGTTTTATTTTAGGCCTCTTCAGGATGTCAAATTTAGACTCAACAGATTTTTTTTTAATACAGCAGGGTTTACTAATTTATTGCTGTATAATAAAATGAAATCAAGGGTCAGACTGTCTGGTATTTTAATCATACAGCCTGACTGGTTCCAGGTACTCTTGTTGCTTATTAGTTGTCCTCTTTCCCTCTCCTCTCCTTCTTTCCTCCCTCCCTCCCTCCCTCCCTCCCTCCCTCCCTTCCTTCCTTCCTTCACTTCCCTTCCCTTACTCCCTTCTTCCTTCTTTCCTTTCTTCCTTCCTCCCTCTCCCCTCCCTCTTTTCCTTCTTCCTTCCTTCCTTCCTTCCTTCCTTCCTTCCTTCCTTCCTTCTCACATCATTCAATTACCATGATTTGAATGTATAGCTTGTTTTAAATAAGTCTTGAGAAAAGCAACCAATTAGAATAGCATGTGTTATAAGTTGAAAAAAAATTATAATTAGTAAAAGGAAAGAAAGTGGAATTTTCTAGCTTTTTCTGGGGCCACCAAGGGAGACATGACAGATGCATCTTCAAAGATAAATAATGTCTCACCAGAATAATCAGATGGAAGAAGAAACAGGATGTGATAACTCAAGAGGTTTGAAAGAGCACATGTTGTACTAAGAACTGCAAGTATTTTCAGTGTCTGGAGAACAAGAAACATATGTGTGATTGCAAATGATGAAACATCATTTACATATTACTGACCTTCAAATTTGGTTTGTTAATAATGGAGGGTGATTAAAATGCTTAAAGCAGGGTATTGACATAATTATATTTGTGTTTTTCACGGTGGGAAAATGTAGAGCAATTAAAGGGATCAAATCTGGAGGGAGGAAATTCAGATAATAAGCAAACATAGAAATAGCATGTGATTGAATGGAAGGCTTGGGAGTGAAAGCAGATGCTTAATTATAAATCCAGCAGATAAAAATAATAACTAAGGTTGCCATGTCACTTCAGAAATTATGAAATGTTTTACATCTATTTTCTTATCTAATTAAATTATTCAGCTATATTTAAGAAGTTCTCAGCATCTATGGAATGTGTTAAACCCAGCTATTACCTTCAATATACTGTAAAATTCTATGATCCAGACAGGCAATATCCTCTAGAAGAATTTTTTATTTCTCAACAATTCAACCAGGAAAGGCTATAGCTTTGTCATCTTGGACATGAATTAAAAAAAATATCAATCTGGTGAAGAAAAAAATCAATATATTGATTTCCTTTTAGTATAGAGTATAAATATGTGAGAAATAACAAATGTAGCGTCTAACCTTTTTATAAGATACTTGAAGATACTTTGTATCCTCCTTCAAACCTTAATTAATTCTTGAAAATAAGTACATCCTTAAAAACATGGTATACTGTGAAGTGTAAGAGTTATACTAGGGAAGATTAATTATACCAGAAGTTTTTTTTAATGAGCAAAGAAACAAAATCAGGGGGAAAATGGTATGTTTCAGTTATTTTATGCTGTTGTATGAAAATAATCTGCTAAATCAGTCTTCAAAATAGAGACTCACCCACCACTGGATTAAACTATGTGCTTTCTAGTGATTTTATTTTCATGTAAATTAAGATTTGGCTTTTTATGTGACTTGAATAGAATAGGGTTTAGAATATGTAATTTAGGGGGAAACGAATTTAAGGATTTGAGGTCAAAATGCAGGTCTCCAATGACCCTTACATCTTAAAACTGATCTTCAGTGACTGTTTTTAAAAACAAAAGATGGATTTCTGACTCCAGCCAAGAAGGAATAAGCCTACTGCAGTCTATCTGTCTCACTGGTTGCAATTTAAAATTCTAAAAGAAAAAATTCTGAGAATTTGGAAAAGTGAGTAATGGCAGGCAGTTTGGAGCAGGAAGGCAAAACTTGAAGAATCACCAATTTGGCAGCAAAGAGTTTACTGTTTTTATATTTTTTCTCCTTGTTTTAATCCCCTTGTTTGTGTAGCAGGTGCACACAGCAAACTCCAAGAGAGATTTTCTTTCTGGCCAAAGGTTATGGTAACAGGCTGCTGTGAACTAGAGAACATAGGGGAGAATTCTTGTTTTTTTCTGTTTTCTTTTGCAGTCTTGCCCTGAGGTCAGCCTCACTTGTGGAAAACAGTGCTGGGTTGCTGTGGTAAAGATGTGGGCAAAGCTCTGCAGAAAACCCTTCCCTCTGCAGACAGAAACTAGGAAAAGTGATCCCAAATGTGCAGAACATGAAAGTACCCACATTAATGATTTTCTCTTTCACTCATTGCTTCACCCCAAAGGTGGCAATTACCTTACAAAGTGGGAGGGCTGAGAAGAACCTATACTTCTGGCCAGTGAAACCGTTAAGCAGCCTCTCCCTAGGAGCCAGAAAGTGTAAGTGAAATTGTGTAGGAACTGATACAAGTCCTGGGCTCACTTCCAGGCTGTGCATGTAGGGAACACACCCAATGAATCACAATACAAAATTCGGAAATGAACTAAAATGTAAATTACTGTCCAGTAGGAATTGAATTGCAAGGCAACCATGAAAGGTAGATTGAAATAGCACAGTAAAGGTGTTGAAAACCGATTTGATACTGGCACCACTGCCCTTAGAAGGTACAACAAAATTTAGGGTCTATACCTCACCGTCTTGGTTGCCTGCTATAAAAAACAAATGATCAGTGTTGTATAGACGTTTCAGTGGGACCCAAAGTCCCATTAGTATATTATTCAAAATGTCTAGGATGAAATCTGAAGTTTCTCAACACACACAAAAGTATAAAAACATGATCAATTCTCAAGGGAAAAGACAAAATACACTAACCTCGAAATAGGCAGATGTTGAAATGATTAGATAGGCACTTTAAAGCAGCTAGTATTACTATGCTCCAGGATGTAGAAAACTATAAAAAAGAACCCAATGGGGATTTTAGAGCTGAAAAAATATGAAGTAAAAAGTTTACTAGCTAGGTTTAATAGCAGAATAGAGATAAATGAGGAAAAAGTCAGTGACCTTGAAGATAGATCAATAGAATTTACCAAATTTGAAGACCAGAAATTTAAAAAAAACAACAAAAAACTAATGAAAGTTTGTCTTTCTTATCTTGTCTCTGAAGGACAAGATAAAGAAGTGAATGCAAAAAATATATTTGAAGAAGAAATAGCTAGAGGTACCCTAAATTTGATGAAAAATACAGTTATAGATTCAAGAAGCTTAGTGAATGTAAAATAGGACAACCTCAAAGAAAACCATATCCATATACATAGTAATTAAACTTTCCAAAACTAAAATGAAAAAAAAAATCTTAAAAGCAGCTGCAAGAAATGGCACATTGTGTATCAGGGAACAGCATATAGAACTGATGTGTATTTTTCATCAGAAGCCATGAAAATCAAAATATACCAAAAATATACTTACAGTGCTGGGAAAATAATTTTCAATCTATATCCTATATCCAGTGAAAGTATCCTTCAGAAATAAAGGAGAAATAAACTTAGAATTAAGGAAAACTAAGAAAGTCTGTCATCAGTATATATTCATTAAGAGAAATACTAAAGGAAGTTTTCACGATGATGGGAAATATTCCCAGAGGGAAATTGGAACTTTAGAAATAAAGAAAAGTAACAGGGGGCACCTGGATGGCTCAGTTGGCTGAGCCTGCAAGTTCAGCTCAGGTCATGATCTCACAGTTTGTGAGTTTGAGCCCCATGTCCGGCTCTCTGCTGTCAGTACAGAGCCCCCTTCCGATTCTCTGTCCCCTTTTTTCTGCCCCTGCCCCACTAGTGCGCTCTCTCTCTCTCTCAAAAATAAATTTAAAAAAATATTTTAAAAAAGTTACAGGATTGGTAAATATCTGGGTAAATGTAATGAGGAATTTTTCTCTCTTAAATTTTTTAAAATATTAATGATTGTTGAAAGCAAACCTTACAGTATTGCCTAGGATTATTTATAAGTATATAGATGTAATACATATAACAAATATAACAAAAATGAAGGAAGGTAAACGGATTTATATGTCTGTAAGGCTCCTATAAATTCTCAAAGTGGTAAATATTTATTCTAGGTAGAATGTGAAAAGAAAAGTTTTAGATTATACCCTCTACATAAACCACTGATAAAATAATACAAAACAATATAGCCCAAATGACAATAGACAAATTAAAAGATGATCCCCTAAATATCTAAATTATCCAAAAAGAGAAGGAAAGGAGAATCAGAAGCTCTAAAGAGAAGAGATAGAAAGATAATAAAATGACAGATTTAATTACAATCATATTTATAAACTACTTTAAATAAAAATTGTCTAAGCACATGGATTTAAATGTGGAGATTTTCACATATGATTAAAAAACACAATCATATGCTTCATATAAGAAATTCATTTAAAATGTAATAATATAGATAGATTAAAATAAAAAGTTGAGAAAAGTTATGTCATACAAAAACTAACCAAAATAAACATGGAGTGACCATATTAATAGCAGACAAAATAGACTGCAGAACAAGAAAATGTCAGGGGTAAGAGAACTATTACAAGATGATAAAAAAGAAATTCACCAAGAAGATATAGCAATCCTAAATGTAAATGCATCTCACAACAAAGGTCCTAAATAGATGAAGCAAAACATGATCAAACTAAAAGGAGAAATACACATCCATAATTGTAGTTGAAAAATACAACTCTCCACTCCCAGTAATTGATAGAGCATCAATAAAGGTATACATTTTCTGGACAATGCTGTCAACCTTCTTGATGTAATTGACATATATCTAACATTCCATCCCAAAAGATCAGGCTACATATTCTCCAGATGTCATGGAACATTCACCAAGATAGACCATATTCTGTGCCATGATACATATCTCAACAAATTGAAAAGACCTGAAAACATTCAAAGTATGTTCTCAGACCATCATAGAATTAAAATAGAAATTTAAAAGGTATCTGGAAAAATGTCCAAATATTTAAAGGTTAAGCAACATACTTTTAAATAATCCTTATGTCCAAGAAGTCTGGAAGAAAGTTAGAAAATTTGTAACTGAATGAAAATAAAAAAGACAACATATCAAAAAAAGCGATATACTTAAAACAGTGACTGAAGAAAAATATATAACATTAAATGCTTATGCATCTATGTATCTGTAGATATATAGATATGTATAGATAATTTTTTTAAAAAAATTTAATGTTTATTATTTTTGAGAGAGAGAGAGACAGAGACCAAACAGGGAAGGGGCAGAGAGAGAGGGAGGCACAGAATCGGAAGCAGGCTCCAGGCTCTGAGTTGTCAGCACAGAGCCTAACATGGGGCTGGAACTCACAGACCGTGAGATCATGACCTGAGCCGCAGTCGGCCGCCCAACCAACTGAGCCACCCAGGCGCCCCTGTATAGATACTTTTTAATGTTTATTTATTTTTGAGAGAGAGAGACAGACAGAGCAAGAGCAAGGGAGGGGCAGAGAGAGAGAGAGAGAGAGAGAGGGAGACACAGAATCCAAAGCAGGCTCCAGGCTCTGAGCTGTCAGCACAGAGCCTGACATGGGGCTCGAACTCACAAACTGTGAAATCATGACCTGAGCCAAAGTCTCCTACGCTCAACCGACTGAGCCACCCAGGTGCCCCAGTTAGTGCAGTTTAAAGTCGACCAATTTAGTTCTGCAGAATATCTGCGTATCTCCAGGGCACATGGACACTAAGCCACTAGAATTTTGTTTCTGTGATTAGGCATATACTGACTGGCTATGTGGACATTTTAAGGTTTTGAGTATAAACTTATAAGCCTTTAGACTTGAAAGCATAGTGACTGTGTAACTGATTATAATTATTCCCAACAGAATTTAAATCAAATTCTTTGCCATGTTTTACAGATTACTTTAAAACAGCTATGTATAACAGGCTTGATCATATATAAAGAGATTATAAACTCCAAAAAATAATAATAAAAATATACTAGGGAGATGGGCCCTTTTTCAGTGATTTGTGTTGGCAATATATGCACCAAATTTGAATCTCTTTTTACTAAGTTATGGTAATTTTCTATGCAAAATATATTTTTAACTTTTATGTAGTCTGAATTATTTATCTTTTTATTGCATCCGGGTTTTGAGTATTCTTTGAAAGACTATATTAATAATACCAAGTTAGAAAATAACTCCCTCGTATTTTTCTAGTACTTGCATGATTTTTACTTTTGACATTTAGATCACTAATACTTCTAAAGTTTATTTTTATGTGTGTATGAAATATGGAAGTAGTTTCATCATTTCTTTTTTCTAAGTTCATTTTTATTTATTTTGAGAGAGAGGGAGATAGCGGCGAGCAGGGGAGGGACAGAGAGAGGCAGAGAGAGAATCCCAAGCAGTCTTCATGCTCAGCCCAGAGCCCACCAAAGGGTTTCATCCCATGACCATGAGATCATGACTTGAGCCCACATCAAGAGCTCGACCCTTAACCGACGGAGCCACCCAGGTGTGCTGCTTTATCATTTCTAAATGGTTACCTAGTTACCCCAGTATTATTAACAATATTCATCCTTTACTTGGTATTTTTAAAATGTCATCATTATCATATGCTATCTGTATGTACTTGTTTTATGTACTTCTGGATTTTTTATTCCATTTCACTGATCCGTATTTTCATGTGCTAGGATCACACAGTGATTTATTATTAGAACTTTATAGTATGATTTAGCATTCGGTAGGACTTGTTTCTTTTTTTTTTTAACGTTTATTTATTTTTGAGACAGAACATGAACGGGGGAGGGGCAGAGAGAAAGGGAGACACAGAATCGGAAGCAGGCTCCAGGCTCTGAGCCATCAGCCCAGAGCCCGACGCGGGGCTCGAACTCACGGACTGCAAGATCATGACCTGAGCTGAAGTCGGACGCTTAACCTACTGAGCCACCCAGGCGCCTGGGGACTTGTTTCTTTTAATTACTCTTCCTCCTCCCCCTTCTAGGGCTTTACTGAGTATTCTAGTATGTTTGTTTACACCTGAAATTTATAATTAACTGCCTAGCTCCAAGGGAAAAAATAATTTTTTTAATTGGGACCATGTTAAATTTATGTATTAACTTGGAAAGAATGAATCTTAATAAGTCCTTTTAATATATCTGTTCCAAAACAAGAGATGTCTTTCTATTTGGGTCTATGTTTGTGTCTTTCAGGATATTAACAGTTTACTTAACTGAGGGTTTTCACAGTGATTCCTAAATATTTAACTTTTATCCTTAATTTTGTAAATGGGATTTATTGTCTTTATGAAGACTATTGACTTGTTTGTGTTAATATTATTTTTTTGCTATTTTTAAATTATTTTATTGTTTGTATTGATTTAAAAATAGATTCTAATTTTCCAGTTATATAATCTGCAAATAATTATAGTAGTGGTAATAAGCATCCCTGCCTTGTTAGTGAGAATTACTTTAGTGTTTCTCCACCTAGCTGAATGCTAACTGTAGTATTATACTCATCTATACAGCCATGTTAAATATTTCTTGAGTCCTATTTTAAGCAGTGTGGTTCATGGTTTTTTAATCAGAAATGGATGTTAAATTTTTCAAAATCCTTTTTAGCATTTATAAAAATAATATTATTTTTCTTTTTGATCCATTAATATGGTGAATTATAGAATATTTTCCCCATTATTTAACCATTCATTAATTCCTCGGTGTCAATGATGCTGCCTTTAATAAATCTTCCTTCAATGTTATACTTGAATGATTTTTAAATTTGTTAATTCCTATTTTTTCCTATGATCTGAAATAATTTAACCAATTTATGCAGCACTGAGATTTCCTGATCTTTAAAGGTATGCTTGAATTACTCTGTGAAACTATATGATATTTGTGCTTTCACCTGGGGTATTTTTGATATGTTTCTTTCTTTCTTTTTTGGAAATTTTTCTGGTTGAGTTGTTATGATTACTATGTTCAGTTATGGTACTTTTGTTTTCATAGGAAACTTTTCATTTTACACAGGTATTCATATTTTTTTTACATATAACTCTTCTATATAATCTACATATATTTAAACTTTCATCTGTGTGAATAATTATTCACTCATCATTTCTTGTTTTTATGCTCATGATACCTCCTTCCCCCCGCGTAGGTCATTATTGTTTTGTCTCTAATAATTTGTTAAGTAGCATATTGATTTACTTATTAGCTCCGTTTTGTTTGATTTCTGCTAAAAGCAGAAACTTTATTTCTTTTGTTCTGCTTTCCTTTATTTTATTTTTCTTTTTCTAGAGTTTTAAGTTCCAATTTAAACGATTATTTTAAATCTTTTTTTTTTTTCAATGTTTATTTTTGAGAGAGATAGACAGAACACGAGCGGGGCTCAAATCCACAAACCTTGAGATCATGACCTGAGCCTGTCTGATGCTTAACCGAGCCATCCAGGCACCCAAGAACATTCTTTTGATCATTGCTTTGCTATATCCCGCAAACAGTGTTTTTATTATCATTTGGAGGCTGAAATTCTCTAGTTTATATTATATTTTCTCTTCAGTTAAACTTTTTAATTTTTTTTTAATGTTTATTTATTTTTGAGACAGAGAGAGACAGAGCATGGACGGGGGAGGGTCAGAGAGAGAGGGAGACACAGAATCTGAAGCAGGCCCCAGGCTCTGAGCTGTCAGCACAGAGCCCGACTCGGGGCTCGAACTCACGGACCGTGAGATCATGACCTGAGCCGAAGTCGGACGCTTAACTGACCGAGCCACCCAGCCGCCCCATAGTTAAACTTTTTAAAAGAAGTTTTGTTAATTGATTTAGGAGGAGCCTTTCCAAATATTTTGAGTGTTAATTTCTCATTTTATTGTACTGTAATTAGTAAATGCTGTTACTATTTCTGCTTCATGAAACTTATAGAGGTTTTCTTTGTCAATTTAATATAGTAGCCAATTTGGTGAATGTTCCAGGTGCACCTGAAAACAAAGGGCATTCTTCATTTTCACCGTAAGAGTTTGGTATATATTCATAAGATCTACCTTAATTACTATGTTTATGTTTTCCACCTTTCGTTATTATTACCCTTTTCCTAAATGCCCTGTCTTCAACTGAGAGTCATGTGTTAACATCTCTCATTCTACATGCATACCTATCTAGATCTTGTGCTTCCTGAGTTTCTGCTTTATGAAGTTGGCTGTTAACGTTACTTTACACATACGTATGCATCACCAACATAACTTTGCTGAAAATTATCAAGTGTCTTTCTCGGCCTTGTTTAATTTTAGTCCTGAATTCTACTTTTGTTCTATTGGGGATATTTTAAAGGATAATTACTCTTTTTTGTGATTTAACTGGCATGCCCTTGCTCATCTCTATTTTTAAACTTTCTGAATCATCGTTTTAGGCCTGCCTCACGTATACAGAATTGAGTTCAACGTTTACTTGGTGAGCCAATCTGTGTATCGTTCTTTGAATAGTGAGTTACACTTATATATATTTATTGATATAATAGTGGCTTTAATTCTCATGTTATCTTCTGTTATATTTAATGCATTACATTGTATTTAGTGTTTTTTTCCCTCTATATGGTCTTTTATTATTTGACTTTTAAATGTATTTTTTTTGATAAATTAGGAACATTTATAATGTTTATACTAATAATTGTCATTATTTTAATTTTTTTTAATGTGTATTTATTTACCAGAGAGAGAGAGAGACAGAGTGTGAGTGGTGAAGGGGCTGAAAGAGAGGGAGACACAGAATCTGAAGCAGGCTCCAGATTAGGGGCTCGAACTCATGAACCGTGAGATCATGACCTGAGCCAAAGTCAGATGCTTAACTGACTGAGCAACCCAGGTGCCCCTAATTGTCATTATTTTAATTATGGCTACGATGCACTTATTTTCTTTTTCCTTTACTATTTGATTTGTTAGCTTTATATTGTTAGACACCCACCTGTGTGCAATGATCAAAGTGGTTACTCTATTTTTTCTTTTCTATTTTTCTCCTGTTAAGTTATATTATTTTTACTATCAGAACATATAACATTATATACTATTCATCCATCCATGTTCTATTTTTTAACTATAGTTCTACTTTTAAAAATATTGAAGCCTTATAATAATTTTTTTGCTTAATTGTTTGCAGTCAGTTCTTGTGCACATACAGCCTATTTAGAAAGCACTCATGAGTACTGTATTCCGAGTTAAGTATTTTTCTATTGTCTTTATTCTTCAAATACAGTTTGTCTAGATAAAACAGTTTTGCCTCATGCTGTTTTCCTGGAGTTTCTTTTAGATGATAGTACATTATTTTCTCACCATGTTGTTAAGTTTGATGCCAATAAACCTAATTTCTTTACTTATAAGCGAGTCTATCTTTTTGTTTAAAGTCCCAGAGAATTATTTTCTTTCTTTCTTTTTTTTAGTTTATTTATTTATTTTGAGAGAGAGAGTAAGAGAGAGAGAGAGTGAGAGCAGGGGAGGGGCAGAGAGAGAGAGGGAGAGAATTCCAGGCAGGCTCTGCACTGAGATGGCAGAGCCTGACACGGGACTTGAACTCATGTACTGTGAGATCATGACCTGAGCCGAAATCAAAAGTTGGATGTGTAACTAACTGAGCCACCCAGATGCCCCTACTTTTTAAGTCAGTTTTACTAGGATAAGTCTTAGAGTTGATTATTCTTAATTACTAAGGCATACAGCAAGTCTTTCAATAAGTAGATTCTGGTTATCTTTTATTTCCAGAAAATTTTCTTAGTCTATAATACTAAGATAGTTGTGTTCCAGTGTTTTATTTTATTTTTTAATTTTTTAATGTTTATTTATTTTTTGAGAGAGAGAAAGTGTGAGTTGGGGAGGGGCAGAGAGAGAGAGGGTGTCAAAGAATCTGAAGCAGACTCCAGGCTCTGAGCTGTCAGCTCAGAGCTGGACCTGGGCTGGAACTCACAAAACATGAGATCATGGCCTGAGTCGAAGTCAGCTGCTTAACCAGCTGAGCCACCCAGAAGCCCCTCCATTGTTTTATTTTAAATTTTCAAAAGTCTGCAGGTACATTAGATCTTTTTTTTCCTGCTTCTCTGCATATCACTTTCTCCCTAATAATATTGCCTCCTACATTCTCTTTTTTCTCCCCCTTGGGTTTTTCCTTTATTTAAATAAAGTAACTTTAATAGATTTTTTTATCTTATCATTTTCCTTGGGCATCTTATAATTTAGTCTTCATTTCTAAAATAATTTGTCCTTATCTTTCAATTTCCTTTATGAGTTCACTCTAGTGTTATTTATTATATTTCATTGAATTTTTTTTTTTCTGAGGTGTGCCTGGGTGGCTCAGTAGAGTAAGTGTCTGACCCTTGATTTTGGCTCAGGTCATGATCCCACAGTTCAGGAGTTTGAGCCCCACATTGGGCTTTGTGCTGACAGCCTGTAGCCTGCTTGGGATTCTCTCTCTCTCTCTCTCTCTCTCTCTCTCTCTCTCTCTCTTTCTCTCTCTCTCTCTCTCAATGCCCCTCCTGCTCTCTTGGTCTGTCTCAAAATAAACACATAAACTTTAAAAAATAAAAGAAAATAAGACATTTTTATTCTGACATTTGAATTTTTATTTAAACTTGTTTTCTTTTTTTTCAATGCTTGCTTAAGGATATTTAATTTGAATTAAAGTATGGTATTATAGTTTTATGTACTTTATGATTATTTTAGGGAAAGCAATTTTTGCAGCTGAAATGTCTTGATTTTTGGTTTGTTTTCTTCTTTTAGTAGCTGAGTGGACATTATATGTCATTTTCTGGTCAACTTAGAATGTCTTCTATTATCCTGGACTAGCTATAATAGACAATGTACACAGAAGTGTTTGATTGTCTTACCAGATGCCCTAGTTTATTAGTACACATTTGGTCTGTATATAGCAGTGCAATTTCTTTACTTGACAGGGTTTGTTTGTTTGCAGAGCAAAGGTTTGGTGTGTTTCTGATATTGTGATTCTGGTTTTGTCTCTTAAATTTCACCCCATTCCTGGTCAAGCTACTAAGGGATGGCTTTTCTTTCTAACTCACATTTCTTTCCCCCATAAGCAGTGTCTTCTTATTCAGTGTCGTGTCTAGTTCCACATACTTTCATCATGTCTTTTCAATTCTCCAGTAGCTGGTCCTCTGGTCTACCAAGTATCAGATATGTCCTCAATACCTAAGCCATTAGGGTAGAACTTTCTCCTTCTGGGTGATTGATCTCTGTTCTGGCACTTCTGTGGCTACCTCCTCTTTCTTGTTTTCTCTGTAATATTATCCTGACTCTCTACTCTGATGTGGTCTGATGTGGCTAAGAAATTGGCTCTACTCTCTTCTGACATTTACTTCTAAACTTCCACAAAATTTGACTTTGTGCCATTTTCTGTCTCCTTGTTACTCCAGTGTAAATATTAAGGTTGGTTTTATTTGTTCTCCTTGTTTATGTGTTTTGATTTCCTTTTTTGGAAGATGTATCGAGAATCTACTTAAACAGTTGCTATTATATTATAAAAGTGCTGTTTGTGAAGTGATGTTTCTAACATCTTTAAAACTCATAATAATTTTCTTTCACATAAAAGAGTACTAAAACTATAAATCTGCAGAAAAAGAAAGAGTGAAAATGGGATAGTCACATTTCATCACTTCTTCAATGCTTTAAATTTCTTACAGAAAAGAGTTTTCATTGGGTGTACAATGTTTTTGTGATGTGTGAACATTATTGCAGTACTGAAGTCATGGCTTTTTTTTCCCTGAGAGATGAAAAGCTCCCTGTGCCACCTTTTATGCCTCAAATCCCTTTGATATATTTGGAGTTAAAGAAATTGCAAAACAGATGACAAGTGGGGCAGAGGTCAATGTTAATAGAAAACTATTTTTCTGAAACTTAATCAAAGGAAGAGGAATGAACAGCATGACTTATTCAGAATGATTTCGGTTGGAATTCCATAATTAACCAATAAGAAGCAACATGAATATCTGCCTTGAATTTTGAAACTTAATCTACAAGTTCATTTATTTTTACTATATTTTCTAGTATATGAACTAAGTATATAAATACAGCTTGTTGGAAGATGCTAAATAACATATTTAGTAAGTTCTAAGAGTTAATAATTGAAGTAAGACAAGCAAGACAAATAACTGTGATTAGATTATAGAGCAAATTATTATAAATAGAAGGTGAAGTCTGGACTAAATCAATAAATCTAAGGTTCGATTTTACATATTAACTTAGAAAGGCTAAATGACAATTGAAACAGGTTATAAGTGGGTGATGGAACAAGGGCAATACTTGGTTGTTAGAGTATTAGCATTTCAACATCTTTGGGATGCCCAGTGAAAGTAGCAGACAGGGCTAATGGTTTCAAATAGCCTTAAGTTATTTTATACTTAGGCACAAGTGCCACGTGCCCTGGACCATTTAAAGATAAGCTTACTTATCTATAAGCAAGTAAGTTTCCAAAGATTTTTTTTTTAGATGAGTGAAAAATAGAGTCTCTTCATGTATCAAACTTGTCTCTTCTTGATTAAAGTAAAAGCTTTGTCCCTGACTTCAGTCTTCTATCTTAAGCTTTCTTGGGGGTTTTGCATTGGAACTCCTCAAAACTACCTACATTTCTTCAGAAAAGCAGCATTATCATCCAAAGTAGATTGATCCCATGGCTTAAATGTTTTATAATATTTGCAGAGAGATATTCAGTAATCAAGACTAATCTGGGGCAGAGAGGAAACTTTGCATATAAGACCACTGCCTGACCTCAATATTAATGGAATTTTTAAAAGCTTGCAGAGTAAGATTATTTCAAATGCAAATCTAAATGGCTAAAATAGCACCTTTATCTTGTATCAATCATTTATTTCTGCAAATAAAGGATTAAAAGTTTAGTAGTAAAGAGATGAAAACATCAGGTTCCTGGGGGATGGGAAGATAGAAATATTAGTAGCTGATAATATCATCCTTTTCTCATGAAGGTCAAAGGACTCTCAGAACAGGGTATGCATTTAACTTAGAACAAACTACCCAGATGAAAAGTTAAGTGTTCAATTAGTCATCCAGTTATTTTGCCAACATCACAACCACACAGGTCATGTAGGATTCAATTTGTGTCATGTGTATTCAATTTGTCTTTTAGATGTCTGCCAGTATGTAATGGTAGCCATAAGAACAATAATCTTTACCAAAGAAGCAAAACATGTCAGTGTTATTAATTCAAGTTTTAATAATATATAAATCATATTTAATTTTTTTAATTTTTAATGTTTATTTATTTTTAAGAGATAGAGTATGAGTGGGGGAGGGGCAGAGAGAGAGGGAGAAACAGAATTGGAAGCAGACTCCAAGTTCCAAACTGTCAACAAGAGGCTGATGGGAGACTCAAACTCAGACTGCGAGATCTTGACCTGAGCTGAAGTCAGACACACTTAACTGACTGACCTCCCAGCCACCCTTAGAAATCATGTTACAATAAGAGTGATGCTATACTTGTATGTTAAGAACACATTTATCATATACATTTAAGTCCTACATCCCCATTAAAATATAGCAAATCCTTAAAAATTTTTTTTATTTGAATATTAAGCCACAAATAAAGAAGAGAAACAACAGAATTTTGGAAGCTAGAAAGCAGATGAAGGAGGAAAAAGGAATGAACAAAACTGAGAAGACAAATCCTAAGTAAGCACTGGGGAAAGCTCAAAGTCAATATAACATTTATTTTTTTCAAAGGGCTTGGAAAATGCCAGTCCCAACATCTCCAGAAATTGGAGAAGGAGGGACACTGATGTAAGGAAGATTTGGGTGAAGGCTGTTTGAGTACAGCTCTAAATCTCTCCTAGATTCCATGCCTTGGGGTGATTGATTTCCTCCAATGCTCACAAAATAATGTATTGTTATTTTCTAAATGGAAGAGAACATAAAATCTTTGTCCTGGGCATCCACAGAATAGTTAAAGTCACAGATTTTCTACTGAAAATAGAGTCACTAAGTGCCCTTACACATACTCAATGTTGCATCTTGGCTGTCTTCTCTCTTTTCAACTCCCAGAAGCCTGGCAGACAGAACTTTACTTCCCAAATAAGAGATGGAAGAATAGTCTCTGGAAAAATTGATAGCCTCAGGGGAAATACTTAAAGAGACTGACTGCAGTCACTTCCCCACAAATATTTTCAGATATGCAAGTTTCAAGATCCATATCTCTCTTGTATTGTACCCTTTGCCTATAATTTATCAAAAAATCCTTTGACATTATAAATAAGGCAATAAACTAAGAGAAAGTGGGCTACAAAATATGAAAACAGAAGATCCAACAAAGCAGAGTGAAAAAAAAATGGAATTTCAGACCCACAAAAAGGGAAAGCCCAGGGTGCTAATCTATGACCCAGACATGAAGGTGGCCAGTCTACTAGGACTGGTGTGACGCAAATGACACATATGTTGAAGGCTATCATCATCAGGCCTTTTGCTGTTATGCCATTTTACAATCTGACAAAATCATTGGGGTATATGATCTAGCAAAACTGGAGAATAAATGAAAAAAGAAAAAGATAAGAAATCTAGGAACCTGGGAACCCAACCTAGAGGAAAGGTAAAGAGAATTGAAAGAATAAAATGAAGAACATTCTATGCTGCCACCTGGTCAGCAGAGAGAAGAGTGGAGATCTCCAGCCAGGATATATACAAGAGAACATGGCAACTTAAAAATGGCCTGATGTGCTTGACATTGTTGAAAATTGAACTAAGAGGCTACTGGACGGTGTAGGAATAATCAGCAACAGATACAAATAGAACTAAGTGGGAAATAAAAGTAACTAATATCATATAGTTATAGTAAAACACAACATTCAATCATAAATCATATTTTCATGGATATCACAATGTAGACACTGAGTACTGACAACACAAAATAATATTTGTTCGAGAGATGGGGAAGGGATAGCAGAGAGAATAAAAATGCTTATAAAATTTATAGCCTCCCCACTGAAAAGCCATTTTAAAATCCTCTTTATTACTTTGATTTGTTTTCATTGTTACTATTAGTCTTACTTTCTTTCCAAGAGAATTGTAATCATTTTTGTCTTTGTAATCTGTCTCATCATATCTCTAGCAATAGTAAAAGAAGACAGCAGTATGTAGATATGCTTTTGTGTGAGTCTAACTGAATAATTAATGGATCAATAAATTCAAAGATTAATGGTACAATCATAAATATGTTTATTCATGTAACACATATTTATTGAGTGCTTACTATGTGCTAGACCCTGATCTAGATACTAAATAAGAAAAAAAAAAAAACAAGTATCTTGTTTTCTCATGAAGCTTACATTCAAGTAAAAAGAAAAGAAACAATAAACATAAGTTCCATGCTGATAACTGCCATAAAGAACAAAAACAAGATGAAGATAAATGAGAAAAATGGAAGAGGCTGAGTTTTACATTATACCAAAAGTAACATGAATACACAGAATACTCAGTGAAGGATCATTGATCATCATCACAATCATGTAAAGGAATAAAAAGAGTGTCTCAGAATAAGAATAGACACGTAAGATGCAAAATACAAACATGCTACATGATATCCTAAAATATGATAAACTTTTAATGTGAGTTACTTAGTTTTTCCAGGGTCTGCATCATTCAAAAACAAATTGAGGCAGATGGTTTAGTCTTTCTTAGGCAAGGCATCTATATTAGTTCCCTGAGGCTGTCATAACAAAATACCACATACTTAGTGGTTTAAACAACAGAAATTTATTGTCTCACAGTTTTGGAGACTGGAAGTCTGAAATCAAGGTTGGCAGGGTATGGCTCCTCATGAAGGATGTTAGGGGAAAAAAATCTCCAGGCCTCTTTCACCTGGCTTATAGATGACCTTCCTCATGTTCACATGACTATCTTCCAATATGTGAGTCTCTGTGCCCCAAATTTCCTGATTATAAGAGGACTAGTCATATTGGATCAGGGATCACCCTACAGATTTCATTTTAACCTAATTACCTCTATAAAGTCGCTGTCTCCAAATAAGGTCACATTCTAAGGTACTCAGGTTTAGGAGTTCAATGTATCTTTTGTGAGGGGAAACACAATCTAACCTACATCAGCATCTTAAAATCACAATTGATTAGATCTGTATTACTGTCATTGTTCCAGGCCTATGCAACACCCATCCTCTACTGGTTTTTTTCTACTAGCACATTCCACCTTACCTTCTGTTATATGGGAGAACCTTCAGGAGAACCAGCCCAAACCTGATTCCACTTCTGGCACTCAGCAGTCCCTCTTTAAGGGACCTGGATCTCATTTCTGATATCAGTGAAATGGATGACAGTTTTTCAGGGAAAGAATTCATATCTCAGTATTTTTAAAATATGTTTTATTATTTTAATTATTTAATTATATATTTTTAAATTAATTTAAACAACATATGTTTATAAATAAACACGTCTTATGGACAAGGCACTGTGCTAAGACTACCATTGCTAGGAATACTCACGTGAACAAAACAATCTTGGCTTCTCCTTTAGTTTTCATTTTCCCAACCCTGCTTCCATTCCTTTGTCAAAACCCATCTAATTTAGGAATCTGCCAGCTAGTCCTAAAGATAACTCACGGACATCCCAAGGCCTTTCTCAACGATGACCTAATGAGCCCATCTTTTGTTTTTCAACGTCTACTGCTCCAACCTAGTCTCTTATTCTAAACCCTTAGGTCTGAATTTATTTCTAAAGTTTGAATCTCTCTCCTTCTCCCTTTAACGTAATTTATTGTCAACATAAATTGGCTAACATACATTTGTAAAGTGTGCTCTTGGTTTTTGGGGTAGATTCCTGCAGTTCATCGCTTAAATACAACACCCAGTGCTCATCCCTATAAGCGCCCTCCTGAATGCCCATCACCCATTTTCCCCTCTTCCCCAGCGCTCTCCATCAACCCTCAGAATGTTTTCTGTATTTAAGAATCTCTTATGATTTGCCTCCCTACCTCTCTATTTGTAACTATTTTCCCCCCTTTCCCTTCCCTATAGTCTTCTGTTAAGTTTCTCAAGATCTACATATGAGTGAAAACATATGATATCTGTCTTTCACTGACTGACTTATTTCACTCAGCATAATATCTTCCAGTTCCACCCATGTTGCTGTCTCTTTAGTTGCCCTGGTGATCTCAAACCTGGCTCATGTCCCTTGATTTTCCAAAGCCTTAAGGAGGACAAGTCTCAGTATTGCTACTGACTTCCTGATGCCAGTTACTTCTGGTCACCAGGATTTCTATAGCCACACCCCTCCCAGCAGACTGGATTGTCTTAGATGCTGGTACTTAAAACCACTGTGCAGTCTTTTGACATGGACATGGCACTTAGTATTCCATCCTTACCTGGCCTTGATTTCACACTTATTCCCAAATAGCTCAGGAAGCTGAGATCCATCAGTATCTTAGGCCAGAGTCCATGCTTGTGTAATAGCATGTATAATGCTGAGTCAATGCAAAAGGCTATACATAGATTCTAGATAAAATTTATTTTTAATCACTTTTTAAAATCCAACTCAAAGAAAAAATAATTGATTTGTGGATATATAAATCATAGGGATATCTATGCATATTTTCTGTTAAGATATAATACTAACTATACTAAATATGGAAAAAATAAAATTCAAGTGAGAAAACTCACCTAATACTATCTAATCTTATCTAATAATTCAAGTAGGGTTAGAATGTTCTTTTAGGTATAAGGAAATGCCCAAGGCATTCTGGTTTTCTTTCCATCTCCACTGCAGAAAGCCTAACATTCTACATATATGGAGAGTTTATTGATCTTATTTTGAATGGATCTTATACTTAAGTTATCTCATCTTCAAGAATTTCTGAAAAGAGGATTTTATTACCAATGCTCTCTCATTTCATTTTATACCAATGTTAATGGGTTGAATTGTGTTTTTTTCAAAATTCATTTTGAAGCCTTAAGCTCCAGTACCTTAGATTGTGAATATATTTGGGGCCAGGACCCTTGACCAGATAAGATCAAATGAGGACATAAGAGTGGGGCCTTAATCCAATATGACTGGTATCCTTCTAAGAAGAGACAGATGCACCAGTGATGTGTATACACAGAGGAAAGGCCATGCATGTGAAGACAGTGTGGAGACAATCTGCAAGCCAAGGAGAGAGGCTTCAGGAGAAACCAAACCTGCTGATACCTTGATCTTAGACTTTTATCCTAGAGAACTGTAAGAAAATACATTTCTGTCATTTAAGCCTCCCAGTCTGAGATATTTTGTTATGGCAGCCTTAGCAAAATAAAATACAACCCAAAGGCCATTTATAAAGAAAATCATCTTTCTAAACAAATATCATTTGGGTTTTGATTTTTCCCAATTTTAAAATTATATTCTTCGTATGAAAAATTAACCAAAGACTCTTCTGGTCCAATGCTCTCTTCTCATATCTCATTACTCAAGGATTGAAAATACATTTGTGGGTGATTGAAGACATGAACAGAATTTCCTTTTGCAGAGTTCAATGAACATTAATTCAGTACTTCAGATCTGGTTCTTCTCTTTTCTTTTATTTTACTAGATCTCCTTCTCTTCAATCTCTGCAAGCTTTCCAACCTTCTGAAGTATTACATAGACATCTAAATGTTGGTGGCTTAAGATTTTTTTTGTATTGTTATGGAGTCATTGCATTGGGATGAAGTGATCAGAGACAGGACAGATAGAGAAACTGGCGATGTATTCCCTCTAACAAAGCAGCTTGGAAGACCCAGTCACTCAGGGAAAATCCTTAGTTTTCTGCTTCTCAGATTTTAATATGCTTGTGAAACATCTGGGGATCTTAGTTAAAATGCAGGTTCTATTTTACCAGGTCTGGAATGGATCTGAGATTCTGCATTTTTAATGCATTTTCTGGGTTGTGGCAATGCTGCTGGTTTGTAGACCACACTTTGAGTAGCAAGAGATTAGGCATTTCCTGGAGCCACAGCCTGAACTTCAGTTCTCTGAGCTACCAATGAGTAAATTGCTACAGGCCTAACCCCAAAGGGTGGCCTAATAACCTAGAAGAATTAAAGCAGCCTTTCTAAATGAAAAGGTTACAGGTAGAATGCAACAGATCTCTGATATCATGGTGGCATTGTCTTCCTTCTATTTGACAAAAATTGAGAGACATCGATTTGGACTATAGGAGAATTCTCTGTCTCTACATCCCAACTGTGGATTAAAATTAGAGTTTGGGATTGTGTGGTTATCTAATACTCAAAATTTATTTAACTATAAAACAAAGTTATAGTGAGGACAGGTTTCTTATTTTTATTTTTATTTTTTCATAAGATACTGAACTTCAAAGGCCAGCACAGAGGCCTAGAATAGGAATCATTGGAATTGGTGGCTTCTGAGACCCAAGAGAAAAATGATCAGGCAAAGGGTGGAGCTTCAAACTTAAGTCAGGCTAGAAAGAGAGATGAACCTAACCTCCAAAGAGTAGAAACTGCATTTTTTACAACTGGGAAGAGATAAGGGCTAACTGCTCAGAAGGCAAGAGGGAGCTACAGGGGTAATTCATGATGCAAGGTTTGTGATGACTTTGTCTAAGTCTTATACATTTGCAAGATAAAATAATTGTGTTGTTTGGCATTTCACTGGTTTCCAAGATATCCAAAAATGTTTCTCCAACTTTTCCTCCAAAAATCAAAGTATGCTGTAAATCCTGGCATGAATGAGAGATGAGAGCCATAAAGAATAATTTTGGGTTGTGTCTGTGTATAAAGGGTAAGTCCTATGCTAAAATCCACTATTTAAAATTAATTAACAGTTATTTCATGAACAGACACACATATATTTGGGGGTTTTACATCAATCAGTGTGGTGGGAACTAGGGATATATTGTATAAGAAAGATGTAGTTCCAATCCTCAAAAATTCACAGTGCAGTAAGAGCAGTATAGCCAAGGAGTTAAGATGCATAGGCTGCTGTAAAACTAACTATATTGAGGAGTCAATTTATGCATTTTGGGAGAAAAGGGAAGGCTTCTTTGAGCATTTAACTGTAGAACTGATTCCTAAAGGATAAGTAGGAGTTATGCAAGGGAAGATCTGATAAAGATATTATAGTTTGAGAGGTACAGGTATGCTGGTATCAGTGTTCCAGCCTTGCAAAAACACAGAGTAAGAGGCAGTGGCTATAGGGAGCTGCAACAGATGAATCTGAAGAGAAAAGCTGAATATGCACAGGGAGGGGTGGTGCATTCTATGATCAGTTTAGACTATATTCTAATGGCAATGGGAAGCCACCATTGGGAATGGAACAGCAGTAGAATGACATAATCAGACTTTCAAGTGAAAGACTTAATTTTGATGACAGTGTGGGAAATGGACTGAAGGCACAGGTCTGCAGAAAGAGATCTCACTTAGAACACTTCTAGAGTTGTCAGGTAATGGATGTACATAATTTGAGCTAAGGAAATAGAAGTAAGGGTGGAGAGAAGTGGATGGGAACTGGAAAGATAGAGTTGTCAAAACCTGGTGTGGGATGTTGTGGTCCAGGAGGAAAGGAAAGTGATAAGGAAGAACATGTGGACACAGATAGATTCCTGGCTTGCGAATCAATACCTTGTAACCAGAGTTCTTTTAGTTGGAACTGTTAAGCCAGAAAATGGAAAAATCAAGGTTTTGAGTTATTCAGCTAAAAAACAGTTAATAGCCCAACGGTGTAAAATAACAGCATTGCTATATTGGTACAGTCTATAAATATGTTTGAGAAGCTAGCATTTACATAAATTACACCTTAGTGGGGTTCCTTTTATTCTTCCAAGTCGATCCAGCTCTGGTTGGTGGGATAAGAGAATGTTTGTATCTCCTGGGACAATTCCATGAGATATTATTTTTTTTAAGTTTATCTATTTATTTTTGAGAGAGAGAGAGAGAACAGGGGAGGGGCAGAGAGAGAATGAATCCCAAGCAGGCTCCTTGCTATCAGCACAGAGCTTAATGTGGGGCTTAAACTCACCAACCGTGAGATATCATGACCTGAACTGAAATCAAGAGTAAGACACTTAAGTGACTGAGTCACCCAGGTGCCCCCATCAGATATTATTTAAAAGACATAAATGAAGACATAGTTGTTTGCAACAATCAGGAATTATGGAAGGAAACATCATCTGGAATCAAAAGCAACTAAATTGTCTTTTTCAGGGTGATATGAACTTTCATTTCATACATTTATGTCTTTGGTTTGGATAATTAGGCAATAGATATGACTGATTCCTTGGTCAAGCACTTTGAATAATACTATGTAGTCTTTTTTTTATTTACATGGCAATCAATATTTTCTCTATTATGAATTTCACATTTAGTCACATTGCTACCATGTATATCTGTCTCAGGCTCCTCATTTCCTCACCACTCATCCTATACTTCCACAGACTGTTTCTTGATCTTCCTTAAAAATGTCATCAAATTGGGGCACCTGGGTAGCTCAGTCGTTGAAGGGTCTGACTTTGGCTCATGATCCCATGGTTCATGGGTTCAAACTCTATATTGGGCTCCTCATTGACAGTGTGGAGTGTACCTGAGATTCTTTCTCTCCCTCTCTCTCTGTCCCTCCCCTGCTTGTGAATGCAGGGGCGGTAATAAAATTAAAAAAAAAAAAGGTCATGGAGCATCTTGGTGACTCAGTCAGTTAATCTCCAACTTCGGGTCAGGTCATGACTTCAGGGTTCATGAGTTTGAGCCCCATGTCAGGTTCTGTGTTGATATCTCAGAGCCTGGAGCCTGCTTTGTATTCTGTGTCTCTCTTTTCTGCCCCTCTCCTGCTTGCACTCTGTCTCTTCTTCTCTCTCTCAAAAATAAACATTAAAAATTTGTTGATGTCATCAAATTGCATATTTTCACAACCCTGGGCTTTTGCTGATATTTTTCCTTTTCTCCAGACTGCCTTCTACTGCCTTGCCTTCCACTTTACTACCATGAGGTCTCTTTTTAAATGTTCCCAATCCTTCCTCTTATACCACATGGAATAGAATTTAAAACATCCTCCTCCAGGTTTCTATCACAATTTATATGACCGTCTTGTAGGCTTGTATCATTATTTTACATTTGTTTACAGATCTGTCTCTCCTCCTGGACTTCATATGCTTGAGGGCAGGAACTGCAGCTTACTCATTGGGGTATTTTTAGCCCTTAGCAATTGTGCTTCAGGTCTGGCATATAATTTATGTTCATCAAATGTTTATAAAATGAATTGATGTGAGATTGTTGCCTAGGATTCTTATTGGAAGACCAACATTATAATGTATAATATATGAATTTTATTCCCCAGGCAACTCAAAAATAGTATAGGAAATGTGTAATGGTATCTTTAAAAAGAGAAGCAATGCTTAGCTTTTACAGATAAATGCAATAGGGTAACTATTTTGAAACATAATTCTCATAGTTAAAGCTACCAGCCAGGGTTATAACTTTATAGCCCTGTAATTGAGAGACAGGCTGAATCACAAACTCTCTTATTATGCCAGCTTTCAATTTAGGGAAATTGACTTCAACCGGTCAACCATTAATCCTTTGGATGGGACCTTTTGGGCATGCATGAAGTTTTCTCCAAAGAAGGATAAAAAAAGGGGGGGCTTTATCTCCTCTGTGTTGATAATGAATTTTCTTGTTAAGTTCAGAATGGTTGCAGAGTAATTGTCTGTGTTTGCTAATTTAATTTAAGTAAACCACTTATCTGCCTCATCATTAGCATAATAGAGTTTCCCCACAGTTCTGTAGAAATTGAACTAAATGGAGAGAAAAAGGTGTTTTTAGGAGATGGCATCAGAGGCAATGAATTGCAAGAGAGTAGAAAATTACACATGCTGATTAAATTACCTTTCCTTTAAAAAACATCAGTAGGAAAATGCTTCATGATGACACCTGCTTCTTACAAAGGGCAGAACAAACAGAGAATGTAGCATCTCCAGGATTTGAAAGAAAAAGAAAGTTAAGGTACAATACAGAGCGTTTAAGACTGAGAGAGTGGGTGCATGGAATGGATTGATTCTCTCAGGGAATTCTTGCACAGACTGGGAGTCTTGACTATAACCCAAACTTAAAGCTGATTACCATACACTGTTGTAAAGGTTAAAATCCAAGTAAGAAAGCTTATAGGAGGACAGTTTGGACTACTTAATCTTTGGAAAACAATCTATAAGGCCCAATAAGGATGTGCTTTTGTTTCTCCCTCTCCTGTCTCTAGTGGTTCACATCAGGAGGTACTGTCTGCTGCCACAGTTTAAACTCTTCAAGCACTGTATTGGAAAGAGTTGCTGGATTCTATGAACTGCTTCCTTGAGACAAGGCCACTTCCATAGGAAACTGAATAGGGACCACATCTGGAATATTATTTCTGAACATAGGTAAGTCACCTTCATTAAAGTAATTCATTTTTTCCTTGATTTTTGGGAACGTTTTTAATTCCTTAGCTTTGCAGAAAAAATACAAATAATCTCCTAGAGTAAATGTCCTTAGCATTTTCATCTTTCAAGTCCACTGGAGCCAAAAGAATAATTGTGGAGGATCGAGACAGGGAAGGGAGGTGGGTGTGGAAGCATGAAGATGAGGCTAGGAGAGCAGAGGACTGGGCAGGCACAAGCGTTGACCAGTTCCCAAGAGAACCTAAAAGGTGATGCTAAATGTTGGGAGTCTTGTGACCAGCTGAAGTCAAGGGTGATCATAAAAATCATATGACTAGAGAATATCAGGTAATCAAATAGCAGCCGATGGACTTAGACACTGAAAAACAAGGCAGGGTGGGCAGGTGTTTTGTGCCCGTCTCAGCCTATCAATAACCAGTGCTGTGGTTGGACTGGCCCTTGTGGTTCTCAGGATTACAAGATGTTCTTCAACATCAACCATCAGTAAACTACACTACACCCTGTGTCACATAAAGAGGTTTTTAGGGTAGGGAGGCAGGGTTGGCTAGGGTTTCCAGGGCTCACTCTATTGGTGAAATTTAAAACATAAGAGCAGGATTTTCAAGCATGGGAAGAAAAAAGGACAAGTGGTTCAAATGATCAGTTATGGAAATCAAGCAAAATTCCTAAAACAAAGGAGTCCCAGTGCAGGGAGATTACCTGACTCTTTAGTGTGGCTTGCACTGTGTTTATTTGAGATAGCTATTTGAAGCAGATGCCTCTTTGAAATGGATGCTTTAGCAATCAAAATTTAAATCAGACACTTGTATTAATAAAAAAAAAGAAGAAAGAAAAGAAAGAGAAACAACTGTCAGGGATATACACCACAGGAGGAAATTAAGACGAACAAGAAGAAATGAAGGGTAGAGATGAAGGAAACTAGCCTTTACTGAACACCTAATATGTACCATACATGTGTTTTCTCATTTAATCTTCCCCATAACTCAATAGGAAATCAATGTTTCTAATATACTTGTGTTACATAAGGAAACTGGTTTTCAGAGAGATTAAGTAAATTTCCCAAAGTCAAAAGGCTAATAAGATTCAGAACTAGGATTTAAACTTTGAAAAGTGCATGACTTCAAAGCCAAGTGTTTTCTATTACCAGCTTTTCTGAAGTAATTGAGATATATATATATTTGTAAGTGGAAGAAAAAGCCAGTGATTGGGGCATGGGCCATCTGAGGCCTGCAAGTGCAAATGGGTATGTCCCACCTGAAGAAAAGAAAGGAGTAAGGGTAGATTAAACAATTATGCCTGCAGAGTAAATAAATGATACATTAGGTTAGATCAGATGCTGACAGGGGATAGAAAGCGTGAAGACATTGACCAAACAAGATGTGATACACACACACACACACACACACACACACACACTCACACACACACACACACACTGACACACACTGACACACACACATACAGAAGCTACTTTGAAGTAAACTGCCCACTTTTCCCAAAAGTGGTTGAAAATTTAGAATTGACTGTAGACTTATTCTAGATTTAGATACAGATATATATGTGTGTATATATATACCAAACTGTGCATTTTATAGTTAATAGATAACTATTAACTATAAATTAGGAATGCCTTTAGAATAAAAATGTGTTCTGTAACTTCTGAAAGAGAAATCTTATAAAGAAGGACTTTGTTCAATGTTAATCTGTAGATAGTTGAAACCAAAACAAATACATAGTGATAGGACCTGGAAGGTCAAGGTGGAGGTACCCTCAGTTACTCTCTTACTGGCTATAAGAACTAGCCATCTATGTTTTTTCTCAGGAAGCCCAGGCTGGTGTGCACCATAAACCAGTGTGATGATAGCTGTTTTCTTCACTAAACATACTCCAGAAGGGTCTGTGTGTTTATTTTTTAAATTTATTTTTAATGGTTATTTATTTTTGACAGAGAGAGAGAGAGAGAGAGACGGAGCATGAGCAGGGGAGGGTCAGAGAAAGAGGGAGACACGGAATCCAAAACAGGCTCCAGGCTCTGAGCTGTCAGCACAGAGCCTGACTCGGGGCTCGAACTCACAGACTGCGAGATCATGACCTGAGCCGAAGTTGGACGCTCAACCAACTGAGCCACCCAGGCACCCCAGGGTCTGTGTGTTTAAACTCACAGCCTTTTTCATCCTGGAGATGCTGGCCTATTGTCATGTTTGGATTCTAATTCAATAAGTACTCTGGATAGTTGGTCAAATCATTTTATTCCTCTGTACTTTCTGTCTAGTATGCAACCATAAACTGTTTTATTCCTTAATTTATTATCCCAGGGTTAAATTGAATGCACTGAAAAGATAGCATCACTTAGAAAGTTTTTCATAAAATATCATATTCAAACCAATTACTTTTAATTTCTATTACACATTAAATTATAATAAAACCCATTATAATTTTCTTCAGCATTCTAATTTCTATATGCTTTTGTTAATTAGGATATTCCCATTAAATGAATATTCTTTTAATGAACAGTAATTTCATCTCAGAGTAAAGATAGTTACTCCCAAGTGACTAACTCTAAATTTCTTTTTTTTCTATGAAACATATTTTAATATGTTTACTTTGATTTTGCCTCTAGTCCCACTCCAAACCTACACTAAAACTTTGGGGTGTTATATGAAGAAAATCCATTTTTACCCCTTATTTCACTCAGACCTTAATGACTTGCATAGGCTCAGCCTGAAAATCACGGTACCTTGGCTATTTTCTTGGCCCTCATGTCTTATACCCAAACCTCATACCACTTTTTTTCTGTGACCCTATTAACCAATTATTTCTCTCCTTATATGGTTCATAGGTCTAGGACAAGAGAAAGTTAGGCCTAAAGAGACATGTGTTACTGATAGACATTGTGTAAAAAATGTGAATGAGTTTTTGGGATTTCCACTTCAGCATGGTGGTATTATATGTGCTCTTAAACCATAAACAACTAGAAAACTGACCAAAATATATGGCATAACTATCTTCAGAAACTGGAGAACAAGTTGAGCAGAACATCAATTCATGACAGAAAGGAAGCAAAAGATATGAGAACAATAATCACCATGTAATTTGGCCTAGATAGACTTTTCAAACAAATGATTCATGTAGGAGGAACATGAATGATTCATGTAGGAAGAACATGGCAGACTTGCAGCATTAAGGTGGAGACAGCAGATTCAGGTGGACTGAAGTGACAGGACTTTGCACGGTAGAGTATTAGAGAGGAGGAATTACAAAGAAAGAGAATTTCAATAAATAGGTGCAGAGTCAGTTGCTGATTACCCATCTATGCTTACTTAGAGTGGAATTCCATGAAGCAAGATATAAAACAACTGGAACATTGTAACCTGAGAAATTCCCTGAACATTCTCAGTGTATTCTAATCAGCCAGAGTAGAGACTCCTCACTAAACACCGAGAGCATTTAGTGGAGACTACAGAGGGTAAAAGACTACTGCATAATGAAGGGTAAGAATAAGCCTTTAAGGAAAAAAAACTAATCCATCAATAACTTGATTGATTTACAGAAGCAACTTGAACACTCTTTAAAGGAAGACAAAAATTCCAGCATTCAAAGATGTAAAAAATATCCAACATTAATTAAATGTTACTAAAAAGAAAAGGAAATAGAAAAATATTCCCCATATTAGAACAGATATTATGGAATTAGGATAATAGGACTTTCTAATAGCTATTATGGATATGCTAAAGGATTTTTTAAAGCTATGAACATAATTAGGAGAAAATGTGAAAGATAAAAAATAACAAAAAGAAACAGAGAAGAATTATAAAATATCTGAAGTGAAAAAATTCACTGAGTGTGCTTATCAGCAGATTGCATACTATAGAAGAAAAGATCAGCGAACTTGTATGCGCAGCAACAGAAAAATTCTGAATGGAAGCATAGTGAGGAAAAAAACCCTAAAAGTTATGAGCAGGGTCATAGTTATGTGTGGGACACCAGCAAGTGGTCTAACATATGTGTAATTGGAGTCCTAGAAGCATGAAGAACAGTAAAATATTTGAAGAAGTCATGACTAAAATTTTCAAAATTGATCAAAAATATAAATCTACAGATAAATGTCCTCAGTAAAACTGAAGCATGATAAAAAAGAAGAAGACCATACAAAGGTATATGAAATCAAATTGTCAAAACAAATGATAGCAAGAAAATCTTAAAAGTGGACAGAAAATAAACATAGTGTATGAAAAACAAAAATAAAGTCTGAAGATTTTCCATCAGAAATAACACAAGCCAAAAAACAAAAGAATGCTATATTTAAAATACATAAAGCAAAAAATGCCAAACTACAGTTCTATATTCAGTAACTAAATCCTTTATAAATTAAGACAGAGCAAAGATTTTTTTTAACACAAATAAAACCTGAATTTGTTGCCAGCAGACAAGCACTTAAAGTTCTTCAGACAGGAAAAATAATAAGAGATGGAAACTTGGCTGTTTTTTTATAAAGATAAACTACACATTACATATGACCCAGAAATTCCACATCCAAGTGTTCACTCAAAAGAAATGAAAACAAGATCACACAAGGACTTACACATGAGTGTTCTGAACTGATCTTTAGTCAATATGGTCAAAATCCTTAAACAATGCATTGTATTTCAAAGGTGAATGGATAAAAAATTACAGTATAAATAATGAAATATTATACTAAAGTGAACGGACTGCTGATGAAATATTATTGAAGAATCTCAAGAACCAAACCTAACCAAACTTTCTGGTGTCACAGATCTTGTAGTGTCTGTCATTTTTTCACAGCCCTTAGGTAAAAAATAAATAAATAAAGATTTGATTATGTATTTAGGTCAAAATGATTCATAAGTATTTCGGTGCTAATGTGCACTTAGTGGCTGCTTGGAAAGTAATATACATTAGTTGAAAGAAAAATAACATATTTATTTAATTCTATAAAAAATCACATTTATTAATAATTGGATTTGTGCACCTGTTGGGCACTGCATAACTTCTCAACATAGAATCAAATTGGGTATTACCACCCTAATTTCCTTGTTCACATTGATTTTCATGTAGTACTGATTTTTTTTTTAATCACAGCTAAAAAATTTCAGCTTCACAGAGATGTGGTTCATCAAAAGGAATATAACTCTATTTAATGTTGAAATTGTGTGTCACTTCAAGCTAGTAGCCCACACAGCTTTTGGCAGATGTCACTATGTTTCTTTAAAAATCTAAAATATGTGATGTCGCTGTGAATTCTCCAGTGTCCCTGTGTGACTCTGTATAGTTTTGGAACTATGATAAAAAAATTTGTCAAATGAAAAAAAATAACCAAAAGAGTATATACGTATGCACTGTATGATTACATGTATATGAATATCTAGAAAAGACAAAATTCAACTATAATGGTAGAAAGCAGAGCAGTGTTTCTAGGAACCAAAAATAGGCAAAGATTTCATACCAAAGGGGCTTGAAAGACACTAGATGATGTTGATGTTCTTTATCTTGATTATGGTGGAGGTTATACTGGTATGTACATTTGAGTTGTGCTCTTAAAATGGGTGTGTTCTTTCATATCTCAAAAAACTGATTTAGGGGAAAAAAGCAGTTTTTTTGAGAAAATACATAAAATGTCTATTGGAGAGCAGTTTCTTTTAGAATAGCTGAACATAGATTAGAAATCAGGATGACAGATAAAAAATGCCATATATATATATATATATATATATACATATACATGTACATATATACACACATATATATACGTATATGAAATATTTTTCCCTTTAATTAAAATAAGAGAGATAAAAGTAAAAGTTAAATTAAGATAATTATTTCTGGAAAAGGAATTAGAGAAATTCACAATAAGAAGGTTTTCGATTTTTTTGTAAGACCAAAAGTCATAAGATCAGTTAAACAGTGGCATATTTACAACAAGTTAGTGCATGTTCTACCAGAGTCCAAATGGAATATTTTCTAAAATATGGAAGATAGTGCTTTTGAAATTAGAAGTTGTTAATCAAGGAGATTGCCAAAATTATTTGTTCAGTCAAGACTGGACATAAAGGTCATATATACAAGTCACACGACACTTTAATCTTGTGGCTGGATCTACAGACTAAATATAACAACACAAATCAATATGTACTGAGCACTTTCTTTATTCTAGGCATTTACTATGTGTTTATTAGATGGTCATTTAAATCCTATAGCGACTCTATGATATAGGTAGTTTTATTGCCATTTCCATTTTATACATGATGAAATTGAGTCACAATGAGTTTAAATAACTTGTTAGTGATCAAATACTATTTGACTTGAGCCCAGGTAATCTGATCCTCAGGCTCATTCTACTTATCACTATACCAGAAGCTTGTCAATGATCTGTGCATGGTTCTAGACTATGATGATAAAAATTATGTCAAATGAGGGAGTGCCTGGATGGCTCATTTGGTTAAGTGTCTGATTCTTGATTTTGGCTCAGGTCATGATCTCATGATTCATGAGATCAAGCCCCACACTGGGCTCTGTGCTGAGAGCATGGAACCTGCTTGGGATTCTTTCTTTCCCTCTCTTTCTGTCCCTTACCCACTTGTGTGCACACACTTTCTCCCTCTCTCTCTCTCTCTTTTTCTCAATAAATAGACATTAAAAATTATGTCAAATGAAAAAAAAGGTATCCAAAAAAGTATGCATGTATGCACAGTATTATTCCATGTATATGAATTCAACCAGAAGACTTGATTCTTTTTAAAGATGGGTTGAGATGTAGCACTGACATGTAGATAATATGAAGCCCTTTGGATCTTTGTATTTAAGATAGATAGAGAAACAAAACAGACTTTTTCCTTTCAAACTTTTTTCATAGGACCCTTCCTTTGTTGTATAATCTTGACAAGGGACCTAAAATGCATAGGAACATAATGCTCATAATGTTTCTTAAAAGCAGAGCATGACTTTATCAAAGCATTGAATTGCTCAAGAAAACTTCAAATGTAAGATTATTAAGACATCTTTTTCAAAAATCATTTGGTGAACTATATAAATTCAGGTATAGGATTGTTATTGAAAAAAAAGGAAAAATAACACAGGGCAGATAATGTATGACCAAAGCTAAAGGGGTATATAAAGGACTAAGTTTTATGGTTTAAAGGTTTGGAGAAAGCAAAATTTCTTCCTAGATTAGAGACATTGCCAAATAAACAGGAGTAAGAAGAAGACAGTTATTTGCAAAATATTTTTTTTGAAAGGGAAAGCCCCAGTAGGCAATGAAAATAGAGGTTAAACATGCTGTTTGAACTTGAGAGCAGAGATTTTTTAAAAAAGGTTTAAATTCATTTTCCTGAATATTTCTTTTTATATATAGTCACACGAATATTTTCACAGACCAGAGAAAGGGTTATGCTTATTTAGGAAGAGTTACAATGGGAATGAACTATTTCTCTTCTTGTGAAATGTGATAATTAACATCTACATGACTTCATTGAATTGCTTGACTGGCTTACTTTTTTTTTAGAAAATTAAGGGTGAGCAAATATAAAGTTAAAAAATAAAAGTATCTAACATTGATTTTTTAAAATTTTTAACAGATATTTGTTGTAAATGTAATTATGTGACTTGAAAAATAACTTCTGGACCATCTAAACTTTAATGGTCCTGACAGTATGCAATAATGGGTAAGTGATTCCAGTCATACTCTATTATCAAGTTAAAGACTTCATAATCTGCCTCCAGAGAAAGTGACTTATTTTCTTCTAATATTTAACACATGCTGGACTAGCAATCATGTAAGGAAACATGTGGATTTTTGTCCTATGCTTAGAATGTACAAAGCAAGGGAGAATGTTGCTCCCATTCTAATAATAAGAAAAAGCCAGAAAGTCTACATAATAATAGCTTTTCTTGAACCCACAAGAGAGTTGTGGTTAACCTGAAAATGAAGCCTGAATAAGGTATACATGAACATCAAGATACCCTTCATTAAGCAAATATTGCACCAAAGGAATTTGAAGCTGATGATGTGCTGAAGGTAACCACAGCAACAACAAAACCCAAATCCAACTCCACTGTTGACTAGGATGACTCAATTCCCCACCCTAACAGTATCAGAACAGGAGGCATGCCCATTTCCAAGCAAAACTACTATTATCTAAATTTTTAACACTTTATATACTATGTTCACAATCAATTAAAATTGGAAGACATACAAAAAATTAATTGGGAAAAATCACTGTTGAGGGACAAAGTAATTTACAGAATCAGACTTACAGACGAGCCAAATGTTGGAAATACCCTACAGGGAATTTACAATAAATCTGATTTATATGATAAAACTATAATGAAAAATGTAGACAACATGAAAAAACAGCAGAGAACAGAGAAAATGTCAACAGAGACAAGGAAATTATAAAGAAGAGTCAAATGATAATGCTTGAATTTTTTTTGAGTGAATGTCTCATATATAATAAGTGATAGAAAAGAAGAATATCTTTGAAGGGCTCATCAGCAGATGCACATAAGTGAAGAAAAAAACTAATAAACATGAAGATAAGGCAATAGAAATTATGCAAGTTGAAATGCATAAAGAAAAGGAGGTGGAAAAAGGAAACTCAGAACAGAACATATAAGGACAGGAGGCAATATCAAATATTCAAGCCCACATACAATCTTCAGAAGGAGAAAAGAGAAAATAGGGAAGAGAAAATATTTAAAGAGATAGTGGCTGAAAATATAAAAAAAATAATGAAAGACTGCAAAATAAACCACAACTCAAGAAGTTCAGAAAAGACCAAGTAATATAAATACCAATAAACATGCCTAGACATACCATATTCAAATGCTGAATCAAAGATAATGAGTAATTCTTAAAGGCATCCAGAGGAAAAACGTCACCTTACACACAGAAGAGGAAAAAAAAAAAACATTTCTTTTGGGACACCTGGGTGGTTCAGTCAGTTAAGCATCCAACTTCAGCTCAGGTCATGATCTCACAGTTCATGGGTTCAAGCCCCATGTCAGGCTCTGTGCTGACAGCTCAGAGCCTGTAGTCTGCTTCAGATTCTGTATCTCCCTGTCTCTCTGCCCCTCTCCAACCATACTCTGTTTCTCTCTGTCTCTCAAAAATAAATAAACATTTGAAATTAATTTAAAAAAAGATTTCTTTTCATTAAGTTTGAAAAACAGAACAATAAGTATGCAAACTTTCAGCCCAGCATTTTATATCCCACAAAATTTTTTTAACAATTAAAAAATAATAAAGACTTTTAAAAACAAACAAGCTAAATATACCAGGTATGTTTTTTCTTTTAATTGTTCTGAAAAATAATTACCTCTTTCATGCAAGAGAAGTGAAAAAGATTGTTGGTTCATAGTGTGTTTAAAGGAAAAATAAATAGCAATAGCATAAAATATGAGACAGGAATTTTAGTATATTCTAAGTTCTTACACTATGCATGAAATGGGAAATACCTTTTGAAGATAGGTTATGATTAATCAAAAATCTTTACTATAACCCAGTTGAGAGATACTAAAATAATTTATAAAAGAAATATAAATTTAAGTCATAGTGAATTGGATATCATAAGAAATACACAATTACTATGAGAACAAGAAGAAAAGAGAAGGAAGGTAAAAAAAAAACTAGCTGGAACAAAGAGTAAATAATAAGTAAAATGTAGGGTTCAATCCAATCATATTAATAATTATATTACATTTAAATGATATAAACCCACCAATTAAAATACAAAGTGTCTTGACAAAAAGTAAAGCCTTGATAACAAAGATAAAATCATATGCTTTCTATGAGAAGTCCACTTTAAATATAAGGAGATCGATAGGTTAAAACAAAAAAAAGAAATAAAAAAATATATAGTGCACAAATGCCAATCAAAAGAATTATATATTTATATGAATATCAGACAAAATAGATTTTAGCATAAGGAGAATTATCAGTGATAGAAACATTACATAATGTTAAATGGGTGAATTCAATTAGGAAGACATACCTATCTTAAATGTGAATACATCTAACAACAGAGCTTCAAAATATGAAGCAAAGTTGTTAGAACTGAAAGGAGAAATGGACCGATCCATTATTACAGCTGAAAAATTTTAAAACTTTCTTCAGCTTATAATTAGGACAGACAGACAATACATCAGAAAGAAACATAAAATCAACAACAAGCAGCAAAATTGTCTTAAATAAAATTTATAAAAACACATTACCTAAAAATAGATGAATATATGTACTTTTCAGCTGCACATAGAATATTCACCAAAATTCACCATATTCTGGACCATATAAATAATCTCAACAAATTTAAAAGAATTGAAATAATAGAAATTATGTTCTCTGACCATTACAGAATTGATATAGAAATAAATAAAATAGAAACATGTATAAAAAACCCCAAATATTTAGATATTAAACTTTTAGGGCCACCTGAGTGACTCAGTCAGTTGAGCGTCCATCTCTTGATTTTGGTTCAAGTCAGGATCTCATGCTTTGTAAGCCTGAGCTCTGCTTTGTGGTGACAGCATGGAGCCTGCTTGGGATTCTCTCTCCCTCTCTCTATGACCCTCCCTGACTTGTGCGTGTGTGCTCACTCTCTCTCTCAAAAAATAAATAAATAGGGGCACCTGGGTGGGTTAGTTGGTTAAGCGTCCAACTTCGCTCAGGTCATGATTTCATGGCTGGTAGGTTTGAGCCCTGTTTTGGGCTCTGTGCTGACAGCTCAGAGCCTGGAGCCTGCTTCAGATTCTCTGTCTCCCTGTCTCTCTGCCCCTCCCTGGTTAGCACTCTCTCTCTTAAAAATAAGTAAACATTAAAAAAAATTTTAATAAAAAAATAAATAAACTAAAAAAAAGGCAATTAAACTTTTAAGCAATCCATAGATTTAAGGAAAACAGAAGGAAAAAGGAAAAACAGAAAATATTTTGGATTGAATAAAAATGGAAAACACACTTCAAAATTTGTGAAATACATCCAAGGCAGTGCTTAGTGGGAGATTTATAGCATTAAAGCCTTATAGTAGAAAAAGGAAAGGTCTTAAATCAATGACTTACACTTTCAAGTTAAACAAGAAACAAAATCACAGCAAGTTAAACACAAAGGAAGCAAAAGGAAGGAAATTATAAGGGTTACCACAGAAATCAATAAACTTAAATACAGAGAAACAAGAAAAAATCAATAAAATCAAAAGCTGTTTTTTGAAAAGCTCAAAAAATTGATAAACATCCAGTGAGACTAAAGAAGGAAAGAGAATAAAATTTGTCAATATTAGGAATGAAAAATGGGTCATCACTAACAATCCTACAGTCATTAAAAGGACAATAAATAAATATTACAACTTTATGCCCATAAATTCAACAACTTAGATACAATGGACAAATTCCTAGGAAGATGCAAACTACGAAATCTCATACAATAAGAAATTGATAATCTGAGACATATTGTATCATCTTTTTGTGTGTGTGTGTTGTTTCTTTTTGCTGCAACAAACATTTTATTTATTTTTTTCTAGAGTACATAATTTATTTATTTAAATTCAAGTTAGTTAACAGACAGTGTACTATTGGTCACAAGAGTCGAACCCAGTGATTTATCACTTATATACAACACCCAGCACTCATCCAAACAAGTGTGCTCCTTAATGCCCATCACCCATTTAGCTTATTCCCCCACCCACTTCCCCTCCAGCAACCCTCAGTTTGCTTACTGTATTTAGGTCTCTTATTTAGGGCACCTGGGTGGCTGAGTTGGTTAAGCATCTCTTGATTTTGGCTCAGGTCATGATATCAGTTTGTGGAATTGAATGCCAAGTCGGACTCGGCACTGACAGCACAGAGCCTGCTTGGGGTTCTCTCTCTCCCTCTCTCTTTGCACCCCGTCCCCCCACCCCCCGCCATTTGTGCTCTCTCTCTCTCTTTCTCAAAATAAATAAATAAACATTAAAAAATTCTCTTGGGGAACCTGGGTGGCTCAGTTGGTTAAGCATCCAAATTTGGCTCAGGTCATGATCTCACAGCTTATGGGTTCCAGCCCTGTTTTGGGCTCTGTGCTGACAGCTCAGAGCCTGGAGCCTGCTTTGGATTCTGTGCCTCTATCTCTCTTCTCCTCCCCTGCTCATGCTCTGTCTATCTCTCTCAAAAACAAATAAGCATTTAAAAAAATTCTCTATGATTGGCCTCCCTCTCTGTTTTTAACTTATTTTTCCTTCCCTTACCCTATGCTCATCTGTTTTGTTTCTTAAATTCCACATATGAGTGCAATTACATGAAATTTATCTTTCTCTGACTGACTTACTTTGTTTAGCATAATACACTCTAATTCCAGCCACGTGGTTGTAAATGGCAAGATATTCTTTTTGATTACTGAGTAATATTCCATTGCATATATATATATATATATATATATATATATATATATATCTATACACCACATCTTCTGTAGTCATTCATCAGTCGATGGACATTTGGGCCCTTTCCATAATTTGGCTATTGTTGATAGCACTGCTGAACATTGGGGTGCATGTGCTCCTTCATATAAGCAGTTTTGTATCCTTTGGATAAATACCTTGTAGTGCAATTTCTGGGTCATAAGGTAGTTCTATTTTTAATTTTTTGAGGAACCTCCATCCTGTTCTTTAGAGTGGCTGCACAAGTTTGCATTCCCTTCAACAGTGGAAGAAGATTTCCCTTTCTCCATATCTTCACCAATATTTGTTGTTTCCTGAGTTGTTAATTTTAGCCATTGTGACAGGTGTGAGGTGGTATCTCATTGTGGTTTTGATATGTATTTCTCTGATGATGAGTGACGTTGAGCATTTTTCCATGTGTCTGTTAGCCATCTGGATATCTTCTTTGGAAAAGTGTCCATTCATGTTTTCTGCCCATTTTTTCACTGGATTATTTGTTTTTTGGGTGTTGAGTTTGATACGTTCTTTATAGATTTTATATACCAGCCCTTTATCTGATGTGGCATTTACACATATCTTCTCCATTCTGTATACTGCCTTTTAGTTTTGTTGATTGTTTCTTTTGCAGTGCAGAAACTTTATCTTGATGAGGTCCCAATAGTTCATTTTTGCTTTTGTTTCCCTTGCTTCCAGAGACATGTCTAGTAAGAAGTTGCAGTGGCTGAGTTCAAAGAGGTTGCTGTCTGTTTTCTCCTCTAGAATTTTGATGATTCCCTATTTCACATTTAGGTCTTTCATCCTTTTTGAACTTATTTTTGTGTACAGTATAAGAAAGTGGTCCAGTTTCATTCTTCTGCATATCACTGTCCAGTTTTCCCAGCACCATTTGCTGAAGAGACTATTTTTTTCCATTGGATACTCTTTTAGTTACCATAGAGTGCAACAATGATTTCAGGAGTAGATTCCTTAATGCCCCTTACCCAGGTAGCCCATCCCCCCCTTCCACAACACCTTCAGCAACCCTGTTGGTTCTCTATATTTAAGAGTCTCTTATGTTTTGTCCCCCTCCCTGTTTTTATATTATTTTTGCTCCCTTCCCTTTTGTTCATCTGTTTTGTATCTTAAATTCCTCATATGAGTGAAGTCATATGATATTTGTCTTTCACTGACTAATTTGGCTTAGCATAATACCCTCCAGTTCCATTCACGTAGTTGCAAATGGGAAGATTTCATTCTTTTTGATTGCCAAGTAATGCTCCATTGTATATATATACGACGTCTTCTTTATCCATTCATCCATCGATGGACATTTGGGCTCTATCCATACTTTGGTTATTGTCAATAGTGCGGCTATAAACCTTGGGGTACATGTACCCCTTTGAAACAGCACACCTGTACCCATTGGATAAATACCTAGTAGTGCAACTGCTGGGTTGTAGGGTAGTTCTATTTTTAATTTTTTGAGAAAACTCCATACTGTTCCCCAAAGTGGCTGCACCAGTTTGCACTCCCACCAGCAGTGCAAGAGATCCTCTTTCTCTGTATCCTCGCCAACATCTGTTGTTGCCTGAGTTGTTAATGTTAGCCATCCTGACATGTGTGAGGTGGTATTCCATTGTGGTTTTGATTTGTATTTGCCTGATCATCAGTGATGTTGAGCATTTTTCCATGTGTTTGTTAGCCATCTGGATATCTTCTTTGGAAAAATGTCTATTCATGTCTTTTGCCCATTTCTTCACTGGATTATTTGTTTTTTGGGTGTTGAGTTTGATAAGTTCTATATAGATTTCAGATACTAACCCTTTATCTGATGTGTCATTTGCAAATATCTTCTCCACTCTGTGCTCTCCCTGATTGACAATCAAGCACCCCTACTTTATCTCCAGCTTCTGTCCACTCCTCGCTTCTACACTGTCTGTGACCAAAATGTCAGGCTGTCAGGTTTTATTTGAGTTTTGAGTTTTATTTCAGATAAGGCTGTGTTTCCCAACCCCTCACTTAGGAGGGACTGTGGCTTTGACCTGCTCAGACCCTCTGGGGGAGGGTCTTGCTGAGCAATGACTGTGTGTTGGCCCACCCCCAGGAATGTTCAAGAGACTGTGCTGCTCCCAATGCCCAGAGACTGTGGCGAGATGCCAGTCTGCCCCAGAAAAAGTTTGTGTGATCGTGTAGCAGCAGGGTTTCAGGGATTATGGCAAATCACAACACGCATCTGGCTCCAGGCTTCACCCTTAATGTCCTTGTTCCAACACCAGTGAATGTGGTTGTTCTCTAGGGTCCCCTGGGACCTTTGCCTGTGGGGAGGCCACACAGCCTCTATCAAATGTCCTCCCAGCAGGGAAACCACTGTTCCCTGTGTGGCCCTCAGGACCCCTCAGACCTTGCTCTTTGCTGCTGGGGATTCACCCTTCCCACCAGAGCACCACCAGGTATCGAGCTACGGGTTTCAAACTCTGCACTCCCCATGTTTATAGAGACTTAATGGAATTTAAACCCTCTCCTTTCTCCTTTCTTCCTTTTTAGTTCAGTCCCTGTGGCTGTTTCCACTTTTCCACTTTCTCTCCAGATGTTTTTGTTGCAGGGTGCTTTTCCCATACTCTTCCCCCATCTCCATCCTCTCCCTGCATGCAAAAACAGTTCCCTCCCCTCTGCAACTTCTCTCTTCCTCAGTTCACCTCTCTGCCCCATGTATCTGCTGAGTTCTGTGGTTGTGCATATTTTTGTGTTAATCCTCAAACCAGTTTTCTAGGTGTGCAGGATGGTTTAGTGTTGATCTGGCTGCATTTCAGGGATGAGAGATGCAAAAAATACTTCCAAGCTATTCTGCCATTTGGGCCCTGACTCCCCATTGGATACTCCTTCTTGCTTTGTTGTGGATTAGTTGGCCATACATTTGTGGGTCCATTTCTTGTTTCTCTATTCTGTTCACTCTTCACAGTTGACATGATACTCTACATGGAACACCTGAAAGACTCCACCAAAAACTGCTGGAACTGATACAAGAATTCATCACACTTGATCTTAGCCAAAAGGCCGAGAAGCGATAATATAAGAATTCTTCAATATCGCAGAATATAAAATCAATGTACAGAAATCAGTTGCATTTCTATATACCATAAATGAAGCAGCAGAAAGAGAAATCAGGGAATTAATTCCATTTAAAATTGCACTAAAACCCATAAGATACATAGGAATAAACTTAACTATAGGGGTAAAAGATCTGTACCCTGAAAACGATAGAAAACTTATGAAAGAAATTGAAGAAGATACATAGAAATGGAAAAACATTCCATTCTCATGGATTGGAAAAACAAATACTGTTAAAATGTCTGTACTACCCAAAGCAATCTATGCATTCAGTTAATCCCTATCAAAATAGCACCAACATTCTTCACTGAACTAGAACAAACAATCCTAAAATTTGTATGGAGCCAGAATAGATCCTGAATAGCCAAAGTAATGTTGAAAAAGAAAACCAAAACTGGAAGCATCACAATTTCAGACTTCAAGCTGTATTACAAAACTGTAATCATCAAGATAGTATGGTACTGGCACAAAAACAGACAGATAAATGTTTATTTATCTTTTGATAGAGAGAAAGTATGAGCAAGTATTTTTCTTTCATAGAGAGCAAGTATGAGCAAGGGAGGGGGAGAGAGAGAGAGAGAGAGAGAGAGAGAGAGAGAGAGAGAGAAAGAGAGAATCCTAAGCAGGCTCCATGCTTAGCATGGAGCCCAACGTGGAGCTCAATCCCACAACCAAGAGATCATGACCTGAGCTGAAATCAAGAGTCAGATACTTAACCAACTGAGTCACCCAGATGCTAGGTAGGAATTTCATAGCTAGAGAGAAGTCAATGCTTGATTTCCAATCTTCAAAGGACAGGTTTACTCTCTTGTTAGATGTTAATGCAGTTGGTGATTTTAAGTTTAAACTAATGTTTATTTACCATTCTGAAATCCTAGGGCCCTTTGTAATTATGCTAAATCTACTCTGCCTGTGCTTTGTAAAGCCTGGATAACATTACATCTGTTTACATGATTTACTAAATTTGTGAAGCCTGCTCTTGGGAACTATTTTTCAGAAAAACAGATTCCTTTCAAAATATTACTGCTTATTGACAAATTTTCTGGTCACCCAATAGGTCTGATATAGATGTACAATGATATTCATGTTATTTTCATGCCCACTGACACATAATCTATTCTGCAGTCCATGTATCAAGGAGCCATTTTAACTTTCAGGTCTTATTTAAGATATACGTTTTGGAAGGCTATAGCTGCCATAGATAGTAATTCCTGTGATGGATCTGGACAAAGTAAATTGAAAACTTTTGGAAAGTATTCATAGTTGTAGATGTCACTAAGAACATTCGTGTGTCATGGAAAAAGGTAAAAATAACATCAACAGAAGTTTGGAAAAACTTTATTTAAACCCTCATGGATGACTTCAAGAGGTTTAAGACTTCAGTGGAGGAAGTAACCTGCAGATGTGGTGGAAATAGCAAAAGAAATAAAATTAGAAGTGGACCCTGAAGATGTAACTGAAATCTTGCAATCTCATGATGAAACTTGAACAGATAAGGAGGTGTTTCTTATGAATGAGCAAAAAAATTTTTCTTAAAATGGAATCTTAAGTGAAGTGAAGATTCTGTGAAGATTGTTGAAATGACAACAAAGGATTTAGAATACCACATCAACTTAGCTGATAAAACATCATGAGGGTTTGAAAGGATTGATGCCGATTTTGAAAGGAGTTCTACCATGGATAAAATGCTATCAAACAGCATTTCATGCTGTAGAGAAATTCGTAAAGGAAGAAAATCAATGCAGCAAACGTCATTGCTATCTTATTTTAAGAAATTGCCACAGTGACCTCAATCGTCAGCAACACCCACCCTGATCGGTTAGTAGCCATCAACTTTGAGACAAGACCCTCCACCATCAAAAAAGATTACAACTCCCTGAAAGCTCAGATGATCGTTAGCATTTTTTTAAACAAGAAAGTATTTTTAAATTAATGTATATACATTGTTTTTTGTATTACTACTGTATACTTTGTAGACTACAGTATAGTATAAACATAACTTTTCTATGCTTTAGGAAACCAAAAATTCATCTGATACACTTTATCGCAATATTCACTTTATTGCAGTGGTCTGGAAACAGAGTATCTCCTAGGTATATCTATATAAAGAAATTATGTCCTCATTAAATGTAAACTAAAGCATTATACTTTTGATTATTAGCTTGATTTAGATACTTTAAAGATATCTTTATACATCTAGGAATTGGCCCGGTAACCAAAGAAAAAAAATCTTTCAGTGTGTTTCAAAATTTTTCTCTCCATTTCAAATGGGTTGCCCACCTCTTGACTCAAGGTAGTACCACAGAAATTAAACTACAGAAAATGTAATTGTGCTGTGGTCTCATATTCTGTAGCAAACATTCCATTTCACGTAAAATATGCTATTTTATGCCATGTCATATAAAATGTTGAAGCACAATTTTTATCATTTCTCAAAATGTGCTCTAAATAGTCATCACACTAAATATGCTTTATTTATTTTTTTGTTTTAATATTGTGTCATAGTAAAATGTGATAGAAAATAAGCCATGAGATGAATGACATTTACCAATTCCCACTCAACTAGCTAAGAGTTTGTAGTTAAAAGTAAAAAATACATTTTTAAATTGGACTTATAATAGCAAATTTCAGTAGGATGGATATCAACAACGTGGATTAAAGTTATTTTAAGCCTTTTCCTTTTGAACAGCTTTTACATGGCTAAGCAGTCTAGCTAAGTCATTTTAGATATGCATATGATAAGTTTCTTTCTTACTAGGCAGGGATTATAAGCTCTAACAGAATTAAATAAAATGGAATATGAATGGGATTTATCATATATTTCAGGCAAATATTCTTTTGAACTAAGGAGAACTAAAGACTATTTCACATCAAAGGTACAATTGAAAAGCTGAGAGTGAGTGTTAATGGTGAATCATGATCTTTTGATTTCTTTAAAATATTTCTCATATTGCTCAAATCTCAAAATGAAATTAAAATTTAGTATTATCTCCAGAGATCTGAAATGTAGATATCAGATTTTTGTTATTCAGAATGACAATTAGAAATTCTTTACCTAATATTATCACATTTCTGTAAGTAACAGTTACAAATGAAAATTTCTTCCCCATTGTTTAAAAAAGTATGTTTAGCTTCCTCATCCACACTGAACCTTTATTTGAAAAGAAACAAGTTACTACTAATTATAAAAGTCTGTGTATTTCAGTCATCCAAAACCTTAGCAAATTGATATTAACAATGGAGTACTGCCATTTAGAACTTTCAATTTAATTCAGTTTATTTTCTAGTTTTAAAAATATTTAATTTAAAAATCTTTTGAAATTAATGCTATTCTGGTTCTAAGAGAAATATGGCATCCAATTTTGGCTACTTCCTGGAAACTATATAGGTCAACAAAGAACCAAACAAATGAACAAATAAAAAAAGATCCAAAAATCATGCATCTTCAGCAAAACTTGGAAAAAAAAAACAAATTAAAAGACATGGAAACTCAAAACTGTATTTAAGTGTAGTCAAAATAAGTGAGATCAACAAAAACTGTTGCACTGTTTGGGTAGTCGCAAACAGTGCATGCAAGAATCAGACTGTGGAAGAGCCTAACATTGGCAGATCTCAAAATCCAACAGTGAACATTCATTTTCGTAAAGAGATAGTCTCATCCTGAATTTTAGTGTTGCTCTCAGCAACACTGAGCCTTCAGAAGGAGTGATAAACAAGAGACAGTTTATCTGGAAACAATTTCTCCGTTTCAAATTATAAATGCATATATTTTTGAGTCAGAAATCCCTCTTTAATGAATTTAGCCTTATGTAAAGAAATCAAAAAGCAGGTGCAGCAGCTATGTATCAAGAGGTCGATATCCGAGATCAACCATAAAGCTTAGTTGAAAAAACAAACTAAAGAAATCAAAAAGCAGGTGCAGCAGCTATGTATCAAGAGGTCAATATCCTAGAGAAAGAGGGAAGTACAATGAGGACAGGTCTAGCTTCACTTCTGCTTTGTACCTTATGGGGGCTTTGACAAGTCACATCATGAGGAATAAGAATAATGATATATGACTACATACCCACTAGAAGTTAAAATTAACAAACCTGTCAATAGCAAGCATTAGTAAGAATTTGGAAATCCTGTCCTCTGTTGTTGGAGTGCAAATTGTTAGAAACAGGTAGAAAATTGTTAAGAATTATCCACTAAAGATGAACATTTGCATACTCTATCAGCCAATAATTCACCTCTGAGATATAAGGCCTTCACCTTCCCATGCACACATATATACAGTATGAAAAACTAACAAGAATTTCTATAGTAGTGCTTTATAAAGAAAGAGAACTGGAGATATTGCAAATATCCACCCACAATAGAATATATAAATAAATGATTCAGTATACACAAACTTGAATACTATAAAACAATGAAAAGAATAAACTACTTCTACATGCAACAAAATGAATCAGTCTGGCCTGTGTAGTCTTAATTACACAGAATATATATTAGACACAAAAATATGTAATTTACGATCTCATTCATAACAGGTCAAAACAGAACAATTACTTGGTAGTCGAAGTTAGAGTAGTAGTTATCCAAGGGGTACTGACTGGGTATGACATGAATGAGACTTCTGGAGGGCTATTAATGTTCTATATGTTGACCTAGGTGATGGCTTCATAAATGCACCTAGCTCTCCACTTGAGAAGTGTGCATGAAATAAATGCTCTCATATCTGCTGTCTATATATGTTTATCAATAGGGAAGCTGTGTATGTACTAGAATAAAGAAATAATGTAGGATACATTGTTAAGTGAAGAAAGGAAGGTGCAGGATGATGTTTATGATATGCAATGTTTGTGTAAGAGAAGTAACAAAATGAGAATACACGTTTGTTTTCATTTGAATTTGCATAGGATGGACATATAAAAATCTATAAATGTGATTCATTTCTAGAAGTAAAGGAGTGGATGTGGAACTGAGGCAACAAGGATGGGATGAGACGACACTTTCCATGTACACCTTTAATACCATTTGACTTTGGACAAGGTTAATATATTCTCAATTTTAAAGATATTTTTTCACGCATGCATGTTTCAAACATAAAAATAGTTGAATTATTTATTTGCTACATTTGTTCCTCAAAATTGCTCGAATTCAGAGTTGTCTTTTCTTTTCTATAAAATATTCTCTTCTTTGTAGAGAATGCACCTTCCATTTAGATCATCCCAATACTGTCCCTAATGGCATCAAATATATACAAATGTACAAACGATTTGTCATTGAGTTCTGAATGTCACAGAGAAAGAGAGATGCTTCTTCCCCAAGCAAGGACATACACTGTTTTGAGATAAAACACTTGGCATTTATTTGGGCACTGCCTTCACTAACTTACATTGCTAAAACACCTTCATACCTTCTACTGAATTCCAATTCCACGGCTGTGTCTCTATTGGGGTTCATGAGTCACTTGGTGTTCCATCTCAGATTTCCATTCCGAGTACCACTTTTTTACAGACATGTTACAAGCTTTGTGTGTTCTCATTCAGTCATTTTGCCATTGATTTATAGCAATTCCATAAAAATGACACAAGGTTGTGGATTTTTCTAAAGCAAAATTATTTTTGCCAATGGCAATATTCTCGTTTTTGTGTTTGGCTTATGCAGGTCTGACTTTCATTTGCTGCTTTGGCTTATGCCATTTAGCAACACTCAGTCTTCAGTGTCGGGCATAGCTGAACCATTTAGTAACAAAACTGGAAGGGAATTTGAAAGGTGTTAACAATAATATTCCTTTACACAGTGCTTCCCCATACTTTCCTCACCAAGGATGAATGTCCTGTGCCACATGAACTTTTATTTTATTTGGAGCTAAAAAAAATGAGGGACAGGGAAGATAAGTGACCAGAGGTACTCCTAGAGTTAGAATCTCATCTCTGGTCGGAAGGCCACTAGTCCATTGGGCTCTACCCCGCACACTTATTCTGGAAACACATCTGGCCTGGCAACTCTGCTCAGAGGCATCAAGTATACCGCTGTTAAGTTTTTAAAGAGAGATGTGGATGTAGAAGGAAAACAAGTAAAATAGCACTAATGACTTGATGCAAACAGTTAGTTCTTGATAAAAGTTTACCACGGAGCGTGGATATAGGAATGGGTAATCTTGCAAGGTGCACATGGCCAGGAACAGAATGTGGCTGTGTAAGAAACCAAGGATTTCCTTCTTTGCTATTACTGTTTGCTAACATGCACTTCTTACTGGAAATTGTATGACTTAATATTAATAAACACTAATTCACTTCGTTATTTATTCTGAGCTTTCCTTTAGAGTCTAAGTGTGTTTTGATAAACATATATTTTTATTTTAACTCACATCTTTGGATGAGTTGTGATTAATATAAAGACAGTTGTTCTTTGTTTTCTTTTTATTTGGGGTACATATTTGGGGCCTTTCAGCGACTGTTTTTGCAGATATGGGAAAATAAAGCTATTTAGTTTTATATGCAAGAGAAAACATCTACAAGAACGTCTAAATGTTTTATGGGCATACATGATTAACAAGGGGACAAGGCACAGGGTAGCAGTAGTAAAAGCCTGAAAGAAGTAGAGAAATGTCATCAGGTGTCTGGAAAGCTTTCTGTCATCAGCTTTCTGGAAGGCTGTGCTGAGTTTCCATGCTGTAATGAATTTGCAAATTACAGAGGTAAGCTTATAATGATGGAGACATTATATGGATTCACACAGAGTAGAGAATACACAGTGGATTAGAAAATAGAACCCTTGAGTTTTTGGTTTAGTTTTGCTACTAACTAGCAATGTGATCCTGGAATGTCACCTAACCTCTCTGAAATTCCTTTTCTATATCTCTAAGGCAGGTGAATGTGAATCACTCTTGAGGTCCTTTACAGCTCTCATGTTGGAAAAAGCAAGTCTTTCCACATGGGGTTACATATCTGACACTGATTATAATTCAAAAAATGGATTTTGAGATGCTGGATAAATCAGCCAAGTTTTCTAATAACACACTGAGGATGTAGTTAAAAGCATTTAGGAACCGGCAGACCAATGTTCTAGGCCAAGCTTTGAAGCAGTCAGTGACTTTGAGCAAATTTATGCATTTCTCTAGGGATTAGGTTTATTTTTCTCTATGTGCCAATTGAACTAGATGGTCCCTGAGTTTTCTATCAGTAATAACATTCATTATTCTCTTTGCCTTTTTCCAGTATAATAACTCAAGGAAACACAGTTTTAATTTCCAAAAATTTCTATGAGGAGTTTTTACAGGAATATACCAGAATGAATCAATATATAGGTGCTTTTCATTGGAATTATTCTGAAAAAGACTTGTCCCTTTTGAATGATGATTTATCATATTTTATGAAAACTAAACATAAATAAAAACCTTACATAGTTATCAATTTTCTTTTAGTTTTTTAATGTTTATTTATTTATTTTGAGAGAGAGATATAGCATGAGCAGGAGAAGGGGCAGAGAGAGAGAGAGAATCTCAGGTAGGCTCCACACAGTCAGTGCACAGCCTGATGTGGGGCTCAAGCTCACAAACTGTAAGATCACGACCTGAGCTGAAATCAAGAGTCAGATACTTAACCTAATGAGCTACCCAGGTACCCCATAATTATCAATTTTCTACAGATCTTCATCTATTAAGAGAAGTGAAGTGTGGGAGAGAGTGTGTATCTCATACCATTTGGACAAAATGGAGAACTAAAACAATTATTAAATGCTTACATATTTATGACCAAATGACATGAATTGTGAGTTCCCTATTAAAGACAAAAACTTTTAATCCAACCATTTATCTTTTCCTTTTAAAATGTAAAGCACAAACTTGAAGGACTAGAAACACTTTATTTGATGGAACCATACAAACAGATGAGAGTTTAGTTAGTATTTTTGAAGTGCTATCATCATTGTAACTTTAAGCAGATAAACTTTAATTATTATTAACATTGTTTACATCTTAACTGGTTTGTTTAAACTCCAATTACAATAAATTGGCATATTTTACTTTTTATTAAATAGTTTTTATGACAATGAAAGATGCAATGATGCAATGTAGAAAAGCACTCGGAGGAAAAATTAGTGCTACATCCAAAGTATTATTTCAGAAATTTGTTTTGACATCATATTCATATTAAGATATGTTGTCAGTGTCCACAGTACATCTGTGAGGTATCAGGTTGTTTGTCTTGAAATCCCTATTTAACACATAGGAAAACAAGCACAGTATATTTAGTAAATTTTCCAAGGGCACACATTGTGTCAAGATAGCACTGGGAACAGAATTTATTTTTGGTATTTTTCTTACATAGTCCAGTGCCTAACATAGTGTCCTAGAAAGAGTAAGTACTTAATACATAGTCATTGAATGAAAGAATGGATAAATCATTCTATGAAATCTAAACAACTGTCATATTTGCTCTCTATTCCCTTCTTCATTAAATTGAAGAAGCCGTAGGAGCAGTTGAGCAATAAACTTTACCAACTGTCCCCTCCACAAGTTTCCATTGCTACATGAAGAAGCTTTGCAAGATGATACCATCTGGTCAGTCCTGAAGTTATACACTCTAGGTCCCCCCAAAAGAGTGTCATTAATCTTGGTTCATTATAATGTTGGCTTTTGTGGTGTGAGTTAGATCTACCAGCAGGTGCCTGAGACCAACTCTTTTCACCAAAGTCACTGAAAATCCATTATTAATACTGAACGTGTTACTGATGCCCTAGCCTAATATTTTAGTAAATCAGAGTTCTAAATTAGACTTAAAGAACTTGATAGTTGTTGAAAATAAGTCACTTGGCTAGTATTGGCTCTGGCTACCTCAGCAGAGGGTAATTATAATGCCAGAAAGGATAACTTAATTTATTTCCTGAGTTCATTTGTCGTAAGTTGAGTTGCAACTGTAAACACGATTAAGGTCACAGTGGCATGACTTTTAAAGTTGATAGAAAAATGTGGTAAAGAACATAAGTGTTCATATCACCAGAAGACAAAAAGATGACAAAGCCATAATAGTCATTCCCAGTGATCATCAAGTAAGTTAAAAATTGTCATTTGTTCTATTGGTGCTGATAACCACTTAACTAAAAAACAAGTAAGACATCTCATGAAACACTTATGGTTAAGATATAGTTCTTCAATTTTGATGACATTCATTTATATACATATATATTTTTTTTTTGAGAAAGAAAACCCATTTAACTGTACAGAATGATCTTATTTAAGTGAAAGGAAATGCCTTTGCATTTGTCACCCAAATTCAGTGATTGAACTAAAATTTCATCCAGGTGACATTTTCATTAGGACATAGTCTGGAGAAATCTGAAAATACTACATCTCATTTGCCTTTATGTCAAACAAATGATTCACCAGACCTGCCTAATTGGATGGTATATTTCCACTGGAGTGAATGTCTTAATTATAATTTAAGACAAATCTGAGAGAGAAGGTTTATCAGACATTTCTACCTCATTTTATCATGTCCAAAGTTCAGAGATATTTTGAATTCTGTGTAAAAGAGCATCACAAGGAACTTACAGCACTCTTTGGTGCAACTATTACCCATTCTTAGAGCATTGCCACAACGAAAATAGAAAGAGACATAAGTAAAACTAAACTATTAAACATCAACTTAGTGGGCAAATTGCGTTTAGAGATCCACATCATAAAGAGTAGCTTTTGTATAGGCTCCTGTACTCCTTAAACTGAAAGCATAGTCTGTGTTTTCATGTAAGAATATATCTAACTGAAATCAGGAATTCCATTTTGTAATTGTGTCAGTTATATTTAAAATATCGTTATTAAGGAAACTTTAATTTGTAAGCAACTCTACAGTGAATAGAAATAGGAAAATATAAGCATCCACACTTAGCAACAAACACAAATAACAGATTCTTGAGCGCCATATCTTTCAACATGTTTGCTTATCATTCAATCCTTTTGCCCACCCTTTCTCTCTAGGCCAGGCAGGAGAGTAAAACATTTTCAGAGAAACTCCCCAGATTCATGATTTTAACTGCCTACGCCACTGCAGACAAACAATAGGTCCTATCGTCGAAGTCTCAAAGCACTTGTAAGGGCCATGCATGTGTATCTATTGTCCTTGTTGCTTTTGTCCTGGAGAACTTCGTTGGCCAGAGCTCTCTCCGGGATGATGCGCAGGAGTGACAGGAAACTGAAATCCATAGCCATTGTATCCATCCAAGTAGACACATTGGAAGAAACTAATGGGGCCTATGGAAGAGAGCATGATAATTTGTTAAAACAAGCAGAACATGAGCAGGAACAAAGGTAAATCACAGCCAGATAATACAATGTATGTGGACGTGGGTTCTTCAGCTAGATAGCCTTGACAGTAACTATCAAGTTAATAAACCTCATTGTGTCTTAGATTCCTCACATGTAAAATCAAGACGATAGCAAAAACGTCATAGAAATGTTGTGGAAATTAAATCAGTAAATATAGGTGAAGCACTTGAAATCTTTCCTGACACATAATAATCCCTTAACAAATGATAATAAAAATTATCTGGCATAGAAAGTCAAAGTACTTACATTATAGGAATCTATTGATGTGCACTGTACTCTGAAAAAATGTTATATAGTTACAGATTTTAAAACATGAGCTTATCTATATGAAAAATAACTGACTTTTCTTATTTCTTTTAATGTTTTTATAAAACCACAGAGAGCCTTGTGGTCTTAGAGTCTTGAGGCTTTCCACTCGCCCTTACTCTCCTGAGATGGCATAGTTACTGTTTTTTAAATTTTGTTTAACATTTATGTTTATTTTAGAGAGAGAGAGACAGCGCATGAGTGGGGTAGGAGGAGAGAGAGAGAGGGAGACACACAAGGTCCAGGCTCTGAACTGTCAGCACAGAGCCCTAAGCAGGGCTGGAACTCACCAACCGCGAGATCATGACCTGAGCCCGGATGCTTCACCGACTGAGCCACCCAGGCACCCGGAGAATACTTTTTACAACAATGCGTCCAGGTAGCTGCCCTGTTGTCAGAGCAGAGAGCAACACAGAAAATGTGTTAAAGCCAAGCAAGGCAGTGCAGCGTGGTGGGTAAGGGCATGAGCTCCCAATGCTCCCAGGTAGCAGCTTTGTTAAGAGATGGTGATTCTAACTTCTCCGAACAATCATGGGCACCTACTGACTCTTCAGTGTTTTCTATTTTATCTATTTGCCTTCTGTTAATGAACCACAGAGTTTTTGCCAATGGCCAAGAAAGAGAATGACTGTTGAAGTGACTGCTATGTGGAATATGGTGAAGCTGGCCAAATTCATATCTGGGCTTATGAAATAGAATGAAGCAAAGCAGGGGTATTAAGCAGCTAAAGGAAGCAATAAGGAATTATTCTGATTTCATCTCCCTGGGTGTCAGCTGACTTGAATCACTGGTTTTCAATGATGAAAGTAGTTTGGAGAAATCTTGACTTTGTTCTTTCTTTTCCCCTTCATCTTATCCAGAATTATTTTCTTTTCTGTTGTAGCTTTAAAGACAGGCAGTAACACAATCTGCCCCCACTCCCAAGGTTGTAAGTGCTTGGGGCTTTGACGGGCCACTGCCAAGGATGGCAATAAAGCTAGACTGCACTGGGACAACTGGGTGGCTCAGTCTGTTGAGTGACTGATTTCGGCTCCGGTCATGATCTCACTGTTTGTTCGGTTGGGCTCTCTGCTGTCAGTGCCGATCCTGCTTCAGATCCTCTGCCCCGCCCCTCTCTCTGTACCTCCCCTGCTCTCTCTCAAAAATAAATAAACATTAAAAAAAATAGCTGGACTGCATTAAGATGAATGGCAGCATCAGTGCTAAAAGTAGAAGAGTCCAGCAGGGACAGGTTACCTTCCAGCTGAACTGTACTAGACATGGGCACATTTCCGAGCATCTACTTAATTGATGCTGATAGGCTGTTAATGAAAATATCATTACATCTGCAAATGTTAAGGCTTATATAAAAGGCTCAGGAATATCAGACTGTAGAACTATTTTATAGTAAGATGGAAATAGGAAGTATTGTTTTTCTACAGAAAATGCCCCAATCAAACTTAAAATATTTGATGAGTTTTTTGCTAAAAATATTGAATTGATTCATTTGTTTATTTTAATTTTTTTAATATTTTTAAATGTTTTTATTTATTTTTGAGACAGGGAGAGACAGAGTGTGAATAGCAGAAGGGCAGAGAGAGAGACCCACACAGAATCCAAAGCAGGCTCCAGGCTCTGAGCTGTCAGCACAGAGCCTGATGTGGGGCTTGAACTCACAGACTGTGAGATCATGACCTGAACTGAAGCTGGAAGCTTAACCAACTGAGCCACCCAGGTGCCCCTCATTTGTTTTTAATTAAACTTTTTATTTTAAGATTATTATAGAGTTGTTTGCAGTTGTCAGAAATAATACAGAGCTATTCCCATATACCCTTCACCCAGTTTCCCCACTATGGTGACATCTTTACAAAACTATAGTACAATATTCCAAACAGGAAATTGACCTTGAAACAATCCACCTATTCTTTTGAATTATATTTTAATATTTATTTATAAAATAAAGACTTCAACTGTTTATGTGACATAGCCACAAATTTTTACCAGTAGGTTAATAATTGGGAAACTCCTGTTTAAACCAGAAACATGCCCAGATTGACTTTATAGATTTTTGAAATAATAGTGAAAAGTACTGTTTTTCTCAAAACCTGATTATATGAAGGGCTATAATGACTCCCTGTCTTATTTGCTGCAATTGCCTCAACATCTGAAGCAGAGCTTGGAATGTAGTAGGCACTTAATATTTGCTCAGTGAATCAAGTATTAATACGGAGTAGGAGTCATTTGCTGTTGCGGTGGGCATTTTAGTAACTTCCTGCAGAAATACCTTTAAGAAGCAGTTAGAATCCAGAGAACATTATTGATTTCATTTCTTCAGATAAATGTCTATTCTTTAAAAGCATTAAGTGAAACGAACTTCAGTCATACCTATTTCAAACATTGCTTCTTTTAGTCTGTCCAGCAATGACTGTAATGCAAATGCGAATCCAAAATGTATCGCTTTACCATTTGAAGAAAAATATCTAATTTGGAAATATCAGAATGATGAGAATCTTGGACATTGAATTTTGTAACTGCACATGAATGTTGATTGCATTCTACAATCAACGATCCAAAGACTATTAAGAGCCTGCCACATATCTAGAAAAACCAAAAAGAACTTTCAATCTTAAAAGAAGCGAGTTTCTAAGCAATTGAATTGCTGAGTCTTATTTCTACATTTTTTTTCTCTTTGATATAAGAAAGTTCAGCATATCACTTCAGCTGTCTGATTATAAAGCAGACAGTAGCACATATTGAAGCACAAGTTTAGTGAGAGTGCACAGGATCAGAGCTGTGTAGAATGGTCTGCGATAAATGCCACTTCAGTCATTACTTTGTAATTCTTCCAAATACGTGCCTCTTGCCTGACACAAAAAGTGGTGGGCTTATTTTTGAAATATAAATGACCTACTTTAATGTTATTCATCATGTCTGTGCTAAAAATCTTTTTCTTCTCATACTGGTCTTCTTAAGGGTCTAAAGTGCCGGCTTATACTTCTACCTTTAATATAGAATGACTTCATAGTTTTAAAGTAATTATAAACTTACTTTTTTGCTTCTTTGTGGAATACACATCTTCAGCTTCTGGTGTATACAAAAATATGAAAGTAAATAATTTGTACATTCACAGCTATTAGACAAATATGTAGCTATTAGACTAAAAATGTCTAAACGGTTGCACAATATGAAAGAAACAGGAGCTAATTCCCTCTTTATAATATATTCTAGGTTCTTATTCAGATTCTATTCAATCTCTCACCCTAAAATTGATAGCTAAGAGCCAGTAGCAGAAGAGGAGCCAGTGGAAAAAAAGAATGTGGTGTTCAATATGTACTTGTTCAAACAGGAACACTGGTCCTGATGTGTTGGATGTTGGTGGGTGAGTGCTAGCAGATGCACATATTCTTTTTCTTAGAAGAGGTCTTTAATGTTTAAAGTTATAACATGTAAGAGTGAGTGAGCTAAATAATGAATATTTCAAAGTAATTCTAAATTAAAAAAAAAATTTAAGGTTTATTTATTTTTGAGAAAGAGAGACAGAGAGACAGAGTGCAGAGAGAGGGAGACACAGAATCTGAAGCAAACTCCAGGCTCTGAGCTGCCAGCACAGAGCCCGACACAGGACTCAGGCTCACAAACCATGAGATCATGACCCGAGCCAAAGTCATATGCCTAACTGACTGAGCCAGCCAGCCTCCCCAAAGTAATTCTAAATGTTTGAGGGACTTAAGTTTTTAATAATCATCTTTGCCATGAAAGAATGTCAGCAGACTGGTGTCCTGTATTAGTCCCTTTTCTCATCTGGCTCATGGATTTCTCTACTGTAGTGATACGTGCCATGTATTTATCTAGTGATGGATAAATTGAAGCTATCTAGTTGAACCCCTTTATCTAGTGTTCACATTAACTGGTGTTCACATTTGGGCTTTGGGGGGTTTCTTGTAAAACCCTGAAAGGTAACAAAGATGTGAATGCATGTGTCTTTCATCAAAAGTTAGGTTTTAGATTTCATCAAATTCTAAATATGTTCAAAGACCTTTCTTCTCAAAGTGTGATCCATATTCCAAGAGTTTCACTGATACTTGGAGATTAATATATAAAGGTAGTTCTTAGGCCCCAACCCACATTTATCCCATTTTAAAAAGATTGTCAGATTATTTATGTATAAAATGATTTGAGAAGCAATTGTCCAGAAGTCAAAAACATATTAAGAGTTATTGTTCTTAATAATTCAAGTTTTCAAAAAAATCTAAAAATTAAGTATTCAAAAACATATCTTAGGACAAGTGTAAATCATTTCCTAAGACTCAGGTGTCCATTTCTTTGTGTCTTTCCTCAAAACACTATTTTCTATACTGGTAATTAATTCTGGGCACTGCTATAGTACATATATTTTCATGGCAAGAACAACTCTTACACAAGCTCTATTGTTTATAGGCAAGTTTGGAAGTATAATAGAAAATATCTATTATATAACATGCCACTCTAGGGACTCTGGAAACCCTTCAGTAAAAAAAATAAAATAAAATCAGTTGAAACTCTTACAATACAAATAAAGAAATTTAGTCCTGAAAAGACTTGCTCAAGATTATGTATCTAGTTGTGATATATTTTTCTGAAGTTTGAGCTTTTCTTTCTTCCTTTTTCCATCTTTCCTTCCTTCCTTCTTCCTTCCATTTCTTCCTCCCACCCTTCCCTCCTTCTTTCCTTCTTTCCTTCCTTCCTCCCTTCCTTCCTCTAGCCATTGCTGTTAGTATAGGCAAATTGTTTTAAAATTTTTTAATAAAAATATGTCAACTTCACCTTTAAATATTTATGTGGTTCTCTTTCTATCAAATAACACCCCCATTCAATTCAAAAATAGTGAAATGATGGTTTTGAAATATTGTTCCTGTAAGCAATTGGACAATAAATGCATCTAATATTTACTTTTAAATAAACCAGTGTCTAACTAGTGCCTTCAACATGTGAAGATATGCATATTTTTTCCAAATAATGTAAAAAAGCAGTTTGTCTATAAAATGGGTCTGCCATCTAAATATTACTTAGGAAAAGCTAAAGACTAAATCAAGAATAGTTAAATAAAACAGACAAAACATCATAGCCTTAAGAGAAAACTCCTAAATACACTGAAGACAACAAGTTCACCTTCAGCTTTCTTTGAAGCCGGTACATCTTCCAGATCTTCTCCTAGAGAGTAAAGAAAGGACACATCAATCCATGGTCTATTTTCCAGCTTTCCCAAAGAAGAAATTTTGTATTTAAGGTTTTTGAATCATAAGATCTCTTACTCTGCGAACTCAGCATTTAGTGTCTCTATGAACAAGAACTTCCTGACAAACAAGGCAACTTCTCTGACTTGGGGAGAGGGTGGGGGGCAATGGATACCGTATCAGGCTGTGGTTAGGGCTGACAAAAGCTGGCTATGATAAGAAGGACCTGCAGTGACGCTCCCAAATGTGGCTCTCCTCTCTGACTCCTAACACTCCTTCCCCAAACTACCAACACTTCTGGAATTTAGGACATTGGAGATAAATACATAAGCTAGATCCTGAGAAAAATATCCGCCAGCATATTTTATTAGTGGACTGATTAGATTTTAGTCTTTTGATGGATAATTGTAGAGGCAATTAAAAGACACTTTAAGTTGAACCAAAGCTCAAATACACAATGACTCTTAGCTTACATTATGTAAATTACTTGCTATTTGGTGTACAGGCACATGTGGAATAATGTGGAAGATTTTTAAGTCAGAGATAATTCTAAGAAAATATAATTAAATGATCTTTAAATGTTCACATCAGTTTTTTAGCATTCTTAATGATCTGAAAGAGGGTCGGTTTTCTATTATTTATTCAGATTTTGCATACCAGCTGCTCACTAATAAATAGAAAAGGGGTAAAATAGGTCAGTATGCAAATTTTCTCTAATAAGAAAGAAATGTGACCTTTAGAAAGAGATGTTATTATGTAAAAGAACAAAATGGGAAAAAAGAAAATTATGACCACTTTTTTGCAGCAAATATTTTTAAACTACTTAAAAATTTTAATTTTTTAATTAGCAACTTTGGTGAAAAAATTCTCATCAGGACTCGGAGGCCAAGACTGAGACCCCAAAACAGCTGTTTGTTTGTTTTTTTCCTTGTCAGGCTGGAGCAGAGTTTGAACCAGGAAAGAACCTCTCCAGCTCTGGCCATAATTTACTCTCTACATCTGGGTCTCAGGTAAATTGGTTGCAAACTGGCTTCACTTCATCCAAGGACCTAGTTCAGGGCATCCGTGGCTTCCTTGTGTTGAGCGTCCCTTGCTCCTGATGTTGGCAGTGTCACTTAACTGTGGACTGGAGCATCCATTTGGGCTGGAGCAGTGAGTTACTAAAATTTCACCCTGATTAGTTTAGAAATATTTAAATACAAGCTTAACTCAGTTAAATGCTGGATTAAATGACCATGGTCTGAAATTGCTCTGTTAGCTGCCATGAATAAAGAAAAGGCATAAATGGGTACATGATATTTTGAAGTAACTTAACTATATTTTTAAAATGATGTCAGAGTTCTTAAAAGAACCAAATGATAGTTACACTTTCATTGTGTAGCAAGGATCTGCTAATTTTTATGGAGGATGTTTATAAAAGTAAACTAATGCAAGGTTCTTGTACACAAGAAATACAGATTTTATTTTTGAGGATTATAGCACACATAAGCCTAAGATGTTTATGCTCTGGATTCATTTGTTACCCCTGGAGAAATAAATATGGGTAGAATAAAAACCTGAGCTGCTTCTCTTTTCCAAATTCTGTATTCTGACCCAGCATAAACTAGCTACGTGATAAAAGCTGGCAAGAAGTGAGTCATATGTCAATTGCTCAAGCTAACCGGGAGAACAGAGGCACCAGAAGGTAAACCGCAAGCCTAGGGCAGTTGCTATAGAGATGCAGTCTCTGTGTAAGCAACTTAACAGCAACAGAAATTTACTGAACTAGGAATAATGAATGTACCGCAATTGTCACTGCTCAGAATACAAAAAAGAAATAACACACTTACAATCCATTTACTTGTATAACTTGCGCATTGATTAGGTGAGTGGTGGTTTGGATAAAACAAATACTTGACTCTAAAAAGGTATAATAATTACCATAAAAGATGTATCAACATGTACCAATGGACTTTTAAGAAAACATTTTATGAAGGAAGTTTAATTTATTTTTTATTTTTATTTTTTTCCTTGGAAGGTTTATCTGAAGAAATACACTTAAGATCAGATGTAGAAGAAATAAAGAAATAGCGATATATAATAGCCACACCCAATTTTGGAATCAAATAGGACAGATGTTTCAATTTCTTGCTAAGTTTGCACAAGAATAAGGAATGTGATGTTTTACTTTTGTCAGTTTTTAGGGTCACGTCAGTGCAGATATCCCACTCTAGTCTGAAGAATAAACAATTCAAGATGCTAAAAGTGAATAATTTGATATTTGTTGCCTTAGAGTTCTCTAAGCTGAACAGTGCAATCTCCAAGCCAAACAGGGATGACAAACGTTCCTAAGCCTAAGGACAATGACTGGAAACCAGAATCAGATGATTTAGAGGCCTTGGGATTCTGTGATAATCTGAGTGTACCTGCATCTTATTTGTGAAAAGGAAGGGAAGGAAGAATTATCCACAACTCATCACTGGAACATCATAGCTATTAGAACATCGATTTTTAAAAAGTGATTTGTATACTTTGTATAATTTTAGAACACAATGAATTTTATTTTCTGCATATGTCCCTTAGTAAACAGTATCTTTTCATTAAAAAAGGAAGTCTAATTTAAAATCGGTCCTTTGAGGGTGCCTGGGTGGCTCAGTAGCCCAACTTCAGCCAACTTCAGCCCAAGCTGAACGTCCAACTTCAGCCCAAGTCATGATCTCACGAGTCCTGCACTGTCAGCACTGAGACTGGAGCCTGTTTCAGATTCTGTCTGCCCCTCCCCACCTGGTGCTCTGTCGCTGTCTGTCTCTCTCTCAAAAATAAATAAAATAGAATGGGTCCTTAATATAGAGGGAAATATGGCCGAGGGAGATGGCAAGTTTCAAGTGAAGGCAATCATATGAAGAAAGACTAGATATAGCAAAGAACAGAAGAGATTCAAGGAGCAGATGGAATTTTGAGGAGGGCAGGAGAAGTGCATCTGCAAAGGTTAGAAAATGTTATTTATCATGTGGAAAGATAGATGTCAGGCTGAGCATTCTCTACTCAATGTCCTAGCCAGTGAAGGTCATTCAAGAAGGAAATCATGTTCTAATGTACTTTGTAAAAATAACAAGACTAGAATATGAGAGAATGGATTCAGAGAAACAAATTGGAAATGTATTTTAATAGTCAACATAAAAACAATGATTTCTGCAATTGGAAGTCACTGACAGAGTTGAGTATAAATAAGGCTTCATAGGTACAATTAAATAGGATTGAGTACATGTGAATGCAAGAGATTATGTAATAAGGGATACCTTAATGCACTTTTTGAGTTTGGAAGAAAATAGTGGTGCCACTCCCAGCAACAAGGAAATCCTAGGAGGTACTCATTAGCTGGGGGCATCATAGGAAATTTAGTTTTCTTTAGTAGGTGTTCTTATTTTAAATCTCTTATATAGATGGAGCAGAGAAGGGTTAAGTGTTGTCCGAGGTCACAGAATGAATTAAGTGACAGGACTGAACCATGGACCCCAGTCTACTTGGACCAGAACCACTTGAATGAGGATTTATATTTATTTCACACATAGTATAAATGTTATTCCTGTTATGTTCCAGCCACTGTTCTAAACACTTTATAAATGAGAACATATTTCACCACCTTGGAAGTGGGTACTATTCCTATTCCCATTTTGTAGGTAGGAAAATTGAAGGCTAGAGACTCAAGATCCCAGGGCTAATTAGTGGGGAAACCTGGGATTCAGACTCAGGCATTTTGGCTTTAGAGATTGTGTTATTAATCACTGTGCCATTCCACCTCTAGAGGCTGGCCTCCCAAACTCAGTTCTCTCTGATTTCAGAACCTATGCATTATATTGCCAGCTGCATAAACCATGAACTTGTGCAGAGCGGAAAGGAAAGAGTGTCCCTCTTCTAACAACCCATTTTCTTTCTGGTGGGATCAATAGAAGAGTTACTTATCTGTATTTGAAAATGATAATAACAATGAAGATGAAAATATATCTTTTCTGTTTACCTAAACACTGTATTTTAGGTAACCTTATTCTAATCAATTAAGAATGAAAATGTTATCCTGACTTTCAAACAGTAGATTTCATCTTTTATTTATACAGAAACTTAGATTCCAAAGGAATCACAAGTATTAATGACTCTGTCCTCTTATCTAAATCAGACTTCTCCACGATAACAGTCATGAACACACGAGAGGTCTTGTCTGTGTGGCTACCATTTCAATCTTTTAAACATGCTGGTGTCAAAGTCTGGCTTTTGTATAACTCTTTTATACTTACGAAATTACAGCTACAGACACAGAGGTTCTTAGATAGCTATCTAAGAAAACAATAAAATGATCATGATAGGCCTAAATTTTGTATTTTCAAGTAGTGCTTGGTTTTTATCATGAAGTAAAGGAACTTCTTCCTTGTCTCAATTCCATAATCTGCTTCATATCATGTAAGTGTCTGTTCCAACACTTAAATTTATGTGTGTGCGTGTATATACATATATATATATATAATTTTATAAATTTTATAAAATATATAAATATATAAATATGTACACATATATGTACATACATATTTATATATAAATATGTACATATTTATATATGTGTGCATGTGTTATTTAAAAAAATTTTTTTATTAGTTTTTTTTTATTTTTGAGAGGCAGAGAGAGACAGAGCATGTGTGGGGGACGAGCAGAGAGAGGGAGACACAGAATCGGAAGCACGCTCCAGGCTCTGAGCGGTCAGCCCAGACCCCGATGTGGGGCCTGAACTCACGAACGTGAGATCATGACGGTAGCCGAAGTCGGACGTTTAACCGACTGAGCCACCCAGGCACCTGTGTGTGTGTGTGTGTGTGTGTGTGTGTGTGTGTGTGTTATTTTGTCATCAAGTGTAATGCCCTGAAAAAAAAAAAATCAGAAATTCTCTTTGTCCTTTGCTTCATAGTTTTTGCTGAGCTCTAAGACTGGTCTCCAGCCATTAATCAAAAACAGAATGAGAGCAGGATGGGACTTTAGGAAAGTTCAGGAGATAAGTCTTTGTCTGCATGGAGTCAAAGGTAGCCTTGGTTCTATGAGGCTGAAAACAGATACAACTTAAAAAGCCAGTATGTTGACAGTAAGGAGACTCATGTGTGTGTGTGTGTGTGTGTGTGTGTGTGTGTGTGTGTGTGCATGTGTTTGTGTGTGTGAGTGTATATAACATTAATACATATGGATATATATATATATATATAGCATCAATATGGACAGTAATTAATATTTGGCTGACAGAAATTCCAAGAACAAAGAAATGTGGAGTTTAGCTGCAGTACCAACAGTTATTATGATGTACAATTACATGTATTTATAAATACATGGATTTAATATATGAATTAACAAATTTTATAGTAAAAATGACAGATTTATCATTCTCAACAAACAATCTTATCTTGGTTCCATTTCTTATTCTCTATAAGGGTGTTCTCAGATTTTTGGTTACAGAAATTTTTAACAATCTTAAAAAATTAAGGACTTCAAAAAACTTTTGTTTATGTGGATTACATCTATTGATAATTAATGTAACAGCAATTACAACAGATATTGTTTTTAAACATAAGGATTCTCAAGCAAACAGCTCTTTGGCTGAAAGAGCGATGACTTTCTCACATATCATTTAGCCTTTGGAGAATTCCACTGTATGCTCATGAAAAAACGAGAGCAATAAAGGTAAATAGTGGTTGAATATTATTATGTAAAGTGTTTCAGGTCACCTGAAAGGGTTTTGGAGACCCTAGGGATCCATAGACTATAACACTGAGAAATGCTACTCCAGATGAAGAATTCTATCTCTACAAAATAACCAACATTAACAAAAGGAAATAATTAAACATAAACCTGTCAAAAGGAAAGGTAATTATTCAAAAATAAGTTTATTAGCCATATATTACATATGGCTGTATATAGATCAAAGTGTTTGAGAAAACAAGAGAGTAAATGTCACCTTTTGAGAAAAAAAAACAAGACATTTTATTTCTCTAACATGGGGACCAGTAAAATAATGCAAGATATAAGCAGAACACAGACAAAGCAAAACTGAATTCTTCAAATTAAAAATTATTACAGAAGAAATATCTGGTATGCACTTTCACCTACCATATATATTTTATGGAAATATATATAATAGCATATAATAGCAACCATTTGCCAATTAACCGCTAATATTGCATTAAAAGAAAAATTTTAAACTGAGTTGAAATATACAATGAATGTAAAATTTTTAGATTTAGCCTTAGATATCAGTTTCTTTCTTGTTTGCTTGCTGGATTTCTTACCTTCTCTTTTTCTCTCTTACTTCTTTTTTTTCTATATTAAATCCGTCCCTTCTAAGTTTGGATAACTGTAATAAATTTAACAACACTATAGCACATATGTATGTTAATAAATTAGAAACATATTTACAGTGGTTTTTAAAGGTTGTTGGAATCTCAGTTTCTTCTTCGTATAAAGTGTATAAATTCATCATGTGTATTTTATGATGTCTCCTATGTGTTTGTAACATAAAAATGTCTGAAATTGAATCAGTAATCAAAAATCTCCAAATAACCAAAAGTTCAGGACCAGACAGTTTCATAGGCGAATTCTACCAAACATTATAAGAAGAGTTAATACCTAGTCTTCTTGAATTATTGAAAAAAAAAAAAAAAGAAAAAAGGAAACTTCCAAATTCATTTTATGAGGCCAGTAACACTCTGGTATTACTCAGTATTACCAAAGTCAGATAAAGACACCACAAAAAAAAGAGAACTATAGGCCAATATCTCTGATGAACATAGATGCAAAAATCCTCAACAAAATGCTGGCAAATGAATCCAACAATACATTTAAAAAATTATTCACCATGATCAAATGATGTTTATTCCTAGGATGTAAGGGTGGCTCAATATTTGCATATCAATCAACATGATACATGCCATCAATAGAGAAAGGATAAAAACCATTTGATCATTTCAAAAGATGGAGCCTTATGTACAAGAACCAAATTATGGAGGTAGCCCGTGTCCATCAATAGATGAGTGGATAAAGAGGAGATGGTATATATAGATGTGCAATGGAATGTTATTCAGCCATGAAAAAGGAATGTAATCTTGCCTTTTGCAACAACATGGATGAAGCTAGAGAGTATAATGCTAAGTGAAAGAAATGAGTCAAAGAAAGACAAATACCATAAGCTTTCCCTTATATGTGGAGTTTAAGAAACAAATGAGCAAAGGGAAAAGAAAGGTGAGAGAGACAAACTGAGGACAGACTCTTAACTATAAAGAACAGATGATTACCAGATGGGAGGTGGGGGGGGATGGGTGAAATAGGTGATGGGGATAAGAGTACACTTATCTTGATGATCACTGAGTAATGTATAGCATTGTTGAATCATTATATTGTGCACCTGAAAGTAATATTACACTGTATGTTAACTCTACTGGAATTAAACTTAAAAACTTTAAAAAAGACCAAAGTAAGAAACATTTTCTAAAGGAATTTAAAGTAGAAAGAGCAATGTATGCAGCAGCAAAAAAACTTTTTACAAAAGTTAAGCTGTAATTGAAAATAGCATAGAAAAAAGAAACCATTGAATAAGCAAAAAATAAAATAAAAATGTCAAAATATAAATACATTTTTATTTTTATTATTTTTTAAAAATGTTAATGTTTATTTTTGAGAGAGAGACAGATCATGAGAGGGGGAGGGGCAGAGAGAGAGGGAGACACAGAATCTGAAGCAGGCTCCAGGCTCCGAGCTGTCAGCACAGAGCCCAACGGAATCCACCATGAACTCATGAACCGAGCTTCAGTCAGATGCTTAACAAACTGAGCCACCCAGGTGCCCCTAAACATATTTCTTAAAAGATTAGTTTAGTTTTACAAAGTGAATGCCACCTTAAAGTTTTCTTGTAATTTATTCGTTTAAGAAATAGCTACTCTTTCAGCAACAACAATGACTACAATGAGCTCTTTTTCTGTGCAGGTGCCCTACAAGGTACTTTACATTTTCACTTACGTCTCATAACACACTAAAAAATAGGTGGAATAGCTTCATTTTACAAGATAACACTGAGACTCAGCAGATTTAAAATGTGTTAAGCAACACATTTTTAAAGTATTAAATGAAGGTATAAAGCTGAATTTCTTGAGCTTCTAGTCCCTCAATCTTTCAATTAAACATTCTATCTCCACTTTCAGAAGAAAAGGACGATGCTACCTAGAAGTAATTTGCAGTCAAGTAGAGAAAATGGACAAGTATCCAAACAAATATAAGATACTATGGGTTGCAAGGTAGTATATAACAATCATCAAAACAAGCGTGAGATGTTTTCAGTGGTGGTACAATCACTTCTTCCTACGGACGTCAAATAAATTTTTTGGAAGCTATCCCATGGGAGATCGACCATGAAGGATCATATAGCCAGAAATGGGAAGAAAAATACAGGAAAAAAGAATGACAGTATCAAAAGATGGAGGAAAATTAGGAACATGGACATGAATTGGTTTGGTATCTCTTATAGGTATACACAGTGATTATAGAAAAAAGACATAAAATGTAGTTTAAGACTGAACTATAGAGGCTTTAGATCCTCAAGCTAAGATGTGTAGAATGTATTCTAAATTTTCCATGAAGAAATATTGAACACTTATTATCTAAATAGCTTAATCAATTTGAAGTTTTGGAGAACTTAATTTATTAGTAGATGTGAAATGGAAGAATGACAGAAATCAGAAAGGGACCTGCTGAAAAGTCACTGCAATGATTCAGAGGAGAAAGAGCAAAGCTAACATGACTTGACAACTGAATTAGAGCCTGACAAAAAGAACGGTGATTACGCAAAGTAGAATTTGAAGGTTTATGTCTACGTGACTAAAGAATAGAAATCATGTGGCAATTCCCTTTGGGATTTGCTGGGGTTGAGGGATAAAGGAAAGAAGGGGGAATAAGATAGCAAGGTCAGTCGTGAGCCTGTGCAGACAAAGAGTGATGCTGAGATTTGAAAATGTGGGACCAGAGTTGATAAGGCAGGTTAGACTTCAGAACACCTTGGGGTCTTACCCACAAAGAGATAGATAGCAAGGTGGAAGGGCCCTGCTGGGAAAGAGTGTGAAGAGAGAAAAGAAAGTTGACAATGGAAGAACCAATCCTCAGGGCGGGGTGTGTGTGTGTGTGTGTGTGTGGAAATAGCAGAAAGATAATGCTGAGAAAATATCAGACTGAAGAAAATGGAGTCTGATATTATGAGAACCAAGAGAGGAAAACATCAAGAAGGACGAGAGCCCAACAACATTGAGTGCATCAGAGAGGTTGAGAATGGGCGAGGGGTGAGAGAAGGTAATTAAGCTCTGCAATTAGGAGGTCTGGGTTGAGATTTAAGTGAGTTATTTGAGGACAGTGTCAGAGGTTAATACTCAGCTTGCATGAAATAAAAGTCTGAGGAATTTGGTCAAGAATTGGTGGGAAACTTATTGAAGAGGTGTAACTGTAAATGAAAGCAGAGCAAAAGCACAACTTCAGGAAGCAGAAAGAGCAAGGGAAATTTTTATATGCCAGAAGAGTCTGAGGATATTCGCAGGTGAAGGGAGGAGGGCTTCTTAGAGCGAGAACTGAACATGCAGGATGGTGGGAGTCGGCATCAAGGAGAGGCAAGAGGGGTGGAGTCAAGGAGAAAACATGGAATGATAAATCTCAGGTGAAAAGCAATGCTTCGTGATCTGAGCATGAGAATGTAAGGGTGGTAAAATAATGGGAAAGGTTAAAAGAGACTGTAATTTGGAGAAAAGAAAAATTTTAAGGAATCCACATGTATGGCATAGATCATGAATTTCATTTTTCTTGTTTTTAAAGATAAATTTCCCTGTGTAGTGCCCAGCCTGTTCTGTGTACTCTTAGCAAACATGATAAATAAATAAAAATGACCTAAATAATGCAAACACGTGTACCAGCAGTTACTGCATGTTTATTTCTACCAGCAATCTATTTTGATTTGTGTAACGTTTCAAGAAATACTTGTAGGTAAACATCTGGGATCCTAAAGCATCGACACATATGTAACTTTGCACGAATTTTTGTTTTCATTTTCACTCCTCCTATTTTATCTAATTCACTGCATCACTTTGACTCTGTAGAAATATCAAAGGCTTAAAATTATTTTCTCAACTGATTTGATGAATCATGTGTAAGTGATTTGGTGCAATATTACATTCTAAGAGTTAACATTTTTTTCAAGAACTCATAAGAATCTGCTGTAGTTCAAAGCAGCAGTTGATAGCCAGTTTATTTTAGTTTTTTGGTGTGAAAGCCTCCTTTATGCAGCTATTATTTTAAATGATCATGAGTTTTAAAGAAAACTAACTACTACACTGAGCAATATCCACAGAATTCTCGAGATTGACCTCCGGGGGTAATAAAGTATGCAGAGACAGTTCACATTTGGAATGTTGCACACAGTGAAGCCAAGGGTGTTCAATAAATGTATGCAATCCTTTCTGAGTGTCTGTCCTGTCACTCTGAGGATAGGACACAGCTGTCTTGAGGGCCATGTCAGAACAACTTAACATCACCAATAAATGAATGAGGCCACATTGCTGGTACCCAAAGACTAATAATCAACAGTGACAAACATTTCACCAAATGTGCCTTATACAAAGACTTGCTCTGAGGTCTAGCAGAACGAGTTATCAGAGAGAGTAAGCAGGGCAGCTGTCCCTATTTAGAAGGCTTCAACCAAGTTACTGCTCCATTCTTTTTTTCCTGAAACAAAATTTCCATAAGTATAATCACCCTTGCTCTAAAAAGTGGCATTGTTTTAAATCCACTCAAAAACGAGTGAGATGTTTTTTCCCATTATGATTTTTTTTCTTATTATGGTATCCATTTTGACACAAAAGCTTAATAAGCGAAACCTGTTCCTACCCAGGAAAAGTAACACATTATCATGCCATAATTATTACCATCAATGTCATCCTCATTCCCATGGATGCCAATTAATAAATACTTAATAGACACCAATTATTATTTATGCACCTTCTATTTTATCTTATTTATCTCTACCCAGAATTTCTATGAGGTAATATTATTATTATTATCCACATTTTATTGTAAGTTTTTTTTAGTATTTATTTATTTTTGAGAGAGACAGAGCATGAGCAGGGGAGAGGCAGAGAGAGAGACACACAGAATCTGAAGCAGCCTCCAGGGTCTGAACTGTCAGAACAGAGCCCAATGTGTGGCTTGAACTCACAAACCATGAAATCATGACCTGAGCTGAAGTTGGACGCTTAACCAACTGAGCCACCCAGGCACCCCTATTATTATACACATTTTAAAAATAAGACTACTAAGCACAGAGATGTTATGTAGATTTCCCAAGTTTACACAAATTTTAAAACAGTTTCCCTGTTATCAGCCACTACCCAATGATAACATCTGTATTTCTATCATGAATTTGGTGATAATTTGTTTTTAACAACAACTACATTGATGTTAATATTCATTAGCATTCCATTCCAGCAAGTGATCTCCAATAATATTCCATCCCAACAAGTGTCCCAAAACAAAACAAAACAAACAAGTGAGTCATCGTATAAAATGATGCTATTTAGGAAAAAAACATATGTCCTAATATAAACTTTAACCTACACACTATAAGAAAGCATATTTTTCTTTTTCAAAGGCTTGTGCATATTTGTATTAACTAAGAATGGATTTTTGAAAGAAGATAAAATTTATATTTCTATGATTAAGGATTGTATAAAGTTTTAATAATAAATTTTATACAATTGCCCAGAACTAGAACATCAGAGTTTCACTTTTTAATTTAAGCAAGTAAGGCATGAATCTTGTTAAAACAAGGTTTGGGGATAACATTAAAAAAACAACTCTTGGACTCTAATTCTGAGAACACGATAGACAATATTCGCTACAAAATCATACTTTTTGTTGAAGTGCTGGGCTCAGAGGAGACAAAGGAAACTTCCAGAATCTTCCCTTCTGTTGCAAGAGGAGAAAAAGAACACCTGCTGATTCACGAACGGTGAGGTCACCCTGTGGACAAGTGCTTATAGTAAAACAAGAACTCAAAAACTAAGTGTGCAAGGAGCAAAGTAGGGGTGCGTAGGCTGTGAGCCTTTGTTAAGCCAGAGATGGTGGGACAAAAATATAAGTTCCCCAGGTGATTTGGAGAAGATAGCAACAACACAGTATTTAAATCTCCTTCAAATCCCCTTGTAAAAACAGAGAGTGAAACCCATGGACAATATTTAAAACAAACTGAAATGAGCCCTAGAAATGTGGACTGAAACAGTCAGAAACCTACCAGGTATTAGCATCTACGGAGAAGGAAGGAGAGGAAGGCAATAGGGAGTCTGAGAGACACCCCAAACAGGAAACCCCCAAACAGCCAATAGGCATTTCCTGAAAAGTGAGTAATGACAACTTGAGATCATCAGCTGAACCTGGGAAGGGCTTTGACCAGTCCCAGAGCAGGTAAGCATAAAGGGTTCACCACGAAGTGTGAGTGCTGGTACCATCTGGTACCCTGTGACCCCTGGGGAACTTATGAGCCAGGGTTCACTTGCAGGACAGAATCCCACAAATGGTAAGACACTACTAGGGGTGGAATAAAAGTTGAACAAGATAGGGACAATGGAGAGAAAGAAAGATAATTTTAGATAAAAGTGAGGGAAATAAAATAAAACTATGAGCTCATAATCAAAGTTCCAATCACAGAAAGAAAAAAGCCTTCATAAGGGAGAGCCTGAAGAAACAACAAACAACACATTTATATCACAAGGTACTTCAGATATTCAATTTTTCAAACTTGAACTTTAATATATATATAAATCTTCTAAGAATTAAAATATGAATTCAAAAATAAGGACAAACAATAGATTATTAAAATAACCAGTAAGATTTGAAAAGTAACTATTATAATAAAATATAAATTATATAAAATTCTCACTGGATGGGTAAAATAACATATAGAACTGAAGAAATAATTAGTGAATGTATGTTAAGACTGATCAAATTACACTAAATACATCATAGAGAAATGAGGAGATGAAAAATTAGAAAGAGATGTTGAAAGAAGAAAAATGTGCATACCTAACACATTAATAATGAGCACAAGGAAAAAATAGTAATATTTGAAGAAATAATGGCTATGAATTCTCCAAAGTGGTAAAGGAAAGAAAAATGACTCCATGTGCCCTGGAAAAATTTCACAATAAAAAGAAACTCTCACTCCATAAACTATAGTGAGTCTGCAGTGGATCAAGGGCAAAGAAAAAATATATAAGAAGACAGAGAGAAAGGATAGATCATATGGAAGGAATGACAATTCAACTGGTAACAGAATTCCTCTACCTTAGTGGAGGAAGAGAAAGCAATACAGTGACACGATGTACTCAAAGTAATCAGAGTGCCTAACTGGTGACCTAGATCTTGTGCTTAGCAAAAGGCTTTCGACAATAAGGATGATTTAAAGACATTGTCACATAAATAAAACCTGAGAACACTTTCCACCAATAGGTCTTTGCTCAAGACGCTTCTAGAGAAGGAGATGCTAAAGAAGTATGATGTTGAAGGAAAAGTCAGAGATGTGAGAGAGATGGTAGCAATGTAACTGAGAAATCTGTAGGTGAAGATAGACACACGTTGAAAAATAATACTAATACAATTTGACATTCAGATTCTTTTAAAGGTTATAATTCAACTATTGAACAAAATTAGCATGTAAATCAGGTTTAGATGTGATGAAATTTAAATGTAGCATCCTTCTCTTGTTTGGAAGAGGGTGTTGGGTTTTTTTTTTGTTTTTTTTTTTTAACGTTTATTTATTTGTGAGAGAGAGAGAAAGAGACAGAGTGTGAGTGGGGGCGGGCCAGAGAGAGAGGGAGACACAAAATCGGAAGCAGGCTCCAGCCTCTGAGCTGTCAGCACAGAGCCCTACGCAGGGGCTCGAACTCACAGACTGTGAGGTCATAACCTGAGCCGAAGTCAGACGCTTAACCGACTGAGCCACTCAGGCGCCCTGGGGGAGGGTGTTTTATAGTAATTTTATTCTTTAAATGTGCATAGTAAAATTTCAAGGGTCACGGCTGAAGTAAGAGAACTAGAGTGTTGTCTTTCCAGATAGGTAGACATTAGAAAACAGAAAATAAAAATATATTTAAAGGGAAAAAAACACTCAATTTTGTAACGGACAAGATAAAATATGAAGAAGTGTTTAGAGAACATGAGAAATATAAAACAAGCAAGATGGTAAGAACTAGACCTAAAATATTAATAATCACAACTAATGTGAGTAGTTGAAATTCATCAGATTAAAAGTGAAGGCCATTGTACTGGATAAAGAAAGAGTAAATTTTAACTTTATGTTATTTACTAAAGAGATGTCTAAAACAAAATGTCATGAAAAGACATAAAATAAAAGTTTGTAATAAAAAATTCTGATAAAATACTAACCAAAAGAAAGCTGGAGTAATTGTAATAATATCAGATACACTTTACTTAAAAAAGGTCATTATATGGAATATAGAAGTTACTATGTAAAGATAAATGTTCAATTCACCAGAAAGATACATAAAGCTTGGATAAAATGTATAAAACAGCTCCTAACATAAAAATTGATAAAACTACAGGGATAAACTGAAAATTTTCCATCTTGGAGGAAGATTTTAATATAGTTTATCCAATTATTGATACTTCTATTATTCAAAAAATTAATGAAGATAAAGGGTAATTGAAAAACAATGAATCTTGAGTCAATCAATATAGGATCATGCTTCCAACCATTAGAAAATGTACATTATTCTGGATGAAATATGGAATACCTACTAAAACAAATATATTTGTTTGTAAGATAAAGCTCAATGTATTTTAAAGAGGAGACCATTTTCTCTAACCACTATATAATTAAATTAGGCATTGGTTAAAAGAGGATGATCTTTACAATCCCCACAGGTTTGGAAATTGAAAAACAAGTTTTAAAATTTCCATGTAAAATGCTAGGTAAAGAATTTATGTTGATGGAATTAAGGTATTCTTGCAACAGAACGATAATGAAAATATTGCATATAAAAGCTTGTGGGATGTTGCTGAAATAGCATTTAAACTCACTGCCTTATATGCTTATATTAGTAAAGGAGAAAGATAGAGACTAATAAAATAAACATCCACATTAAGATATCTAAAAATAAACACAGAGGGGCGCCTGAGTGGCTCAGTAGGTTGGGCGTCCGACTTCGGCTCATATCACGATCTCACGGTCCCTGAGTTCGAGCCCCGCGTTGGGCTCTGTGCTGACAGCTCAGAGCCTGGAGCCTGCTTCAGATTCTGTGTCTCCCTCTCTCTCTGCCCCTCCCCCGTTCATGCTCTGTCTCTCTCGGTATCAAAACTAAATAAAAAACGTTAAAAAAAATTAAAAAAAATAAATAAACAGAAAAATCTTAAATAAATTAGGAGTAAAGCAAATATTTAATGATAGTAGAATAGATTATAATGTGTATATTTACAAAGTAATATACTATACAGTAATAAAAATGAATAAACTTAACTATAACTATACAAAAACACTTATGAATCTGAGAACATACCATTAAGAGAAAATCTCAGAATACGTCCTATAGTTTCATATATATGAGAGACCAACAAGTGATAAAATTAGGAAAAAAAATCAACTTAATTAGTCTTCGATGACATAAATTAATTGATTTAGACATGAATTAACCATTAGAAGACTTTTAGGTTGAATTCAATCATTTTATTCATTAATTTCATTATTTATAAAAGGCAACTATATATAATGTCGTCATAAAGCAAAGCATATTTTTCTTGTGTTTAAGAATTTATGAAAATTAGTTCTTTATGTCACTAGATTTTAATTTTATAATTCACAGACTTATTAATAATTTTTCTCAAAACGTGAAATATTCTTTCAAATGGGAATTACATACCTATTAGTAAATTCTGGATTTTTGAAATTCTTGAAAATTTTCAATGCAGGGACGTATAATCAATACAAAATAGGCTACACTTTTATTATGATAAATGTTATACTTTAGTTATGTTTAATTAGATTCTTTTAAAAGAATTCTTTAACATAAGTTATATCAAATGTGTAAATCAAGAAAGGCTATAAGCTTTTACATCCTTGTTTAATTTTTAAGCACCTTGTGCTTAAATTTTAGATAAATGTCCAAAATGGCTTAATTCTGATATCTAAAATATTCACCAAACTGTAATATTGATGCAAATTACTCATTAATATATCATATTTACGTAAAAAGAAAAAATGCAAAACGAAAAAATGAATGAGTATTTTCAAAGTTAGAAAGCTTTATAAAGCAAATCACAAATGTAAGCTATAAAGGAAGTTGCCTAAAACATGGAAATCCTGGCCAGTCTTGTTTGAAGTGTCCTTAAAAAGTAACTAACTTCTATAAAATATTTTTATTAGTATGTCCTTAAAAATTAAATTCATTATCTTTGATATCAAAATTAGATCTCAGAGGCTTTATGATGATCCCAAACCGGTCTATGCAGATAATTTTGTTGAGTTGCTGATGGGAAAATGCTCATGTTCAAAGAAAAGTGTTATAGGAAAAGATGCTAAAGTTAAATTTCCACATAGAAGCATCTCAAGAAATGTTCTTACTGCATCACTTCTTTTAAAATACTAATTTTAAGGGGAAGCCAACCTCTCTTTACTCAAATGTTGTCTACCAGATAATAAAAACAAAATAACTATGGGCTTCTATAAAATCTTTGTCTTTGATATCCCCACACCCATTGTTATAAATATACTGTCAATGTCTCAGCTACATCAAGAGCCTTGCAATTCCACTAGGTGCTAGTCTTCCCTTGGCACTATTTGCCTTATGATAATGTATGTTTTCAGTCCTCTGTTTTATTTCATATTTTGCCTTTGGGAAACTTCCTGGGGAGTAATGTTTTTGGATGTACAGTTATTTATATTTTTCAGAAAACAATTTTCTCAAAAGACTTAAAATAATATCAAATGGTTGGGCCATTTAAAATTCAAAAATGTATTTATTTTGCTTTTAATTTTTAGGGTAATATATCTTAAATAGAATACAACTTAACATTCCTTGATGTCTTCTTCTGAATTCTATGGAAAGTAAATAATTCATTATATAATTGCCATATCTATAGAAAATATACAGAATGAAAATCAAATGGATATTTAGAATCAGAAAGCTACATCCTTACAAAAAATAAACCCACAAAAGCAAGCATCAATTTAAACCATAATTGCCTATGAATCATGGAAATTTTGATTTTGCAATGTTACTTTCACTGATGTCATAGAGAGATATTTGTGTATTGCTGATTCTTATCAGCATCTTCTTTATGCCTATAATAAAACCCCAGATATTTGAGAATCCACTCCACTGGGATGATCTCAAGCATCTCAAGCAGAGTGAACCAGAATTCAGGAAGAAATACCCCCTTCTGTATTACACTAATCCTTTTCCACACATTAGCACCCTTCCTTCCCAACCAAAAGACCCAGGAATGAAGGGCAGTCTCTGTGCTTCCAGTACCAAAGCAGAAAAGCCACCCAGAAGACAAGACATGCAGGCACCAGCGTGGAGTTAGAGAATGTGCGTGCAAGTCTGGGCTCAAAGCAAAAGCTATTTGTGAACCTCTGTTATGAAAGACAAAGAAAAGACTGAAAGATAAATAAGAAGTCTGACCAAAAATAAATACACATGGACATAATGCTGAAAATGGGTTGAGAAAAAGAACAATGAATCTTCAGTTTAAATTATCTTCAGTATGTTTTATTAGATAAATACCTGAAGTTTTTGATGATTGCCTCCAAAAAAGCCTGATAAAAATATGTTCTATAGAGAATATAATATTCATATGCATAGCAGCCAATTTATTAAAATGTATCATCTCATGATGTCATTGGACATTTATCTCATATGATCCATAAGAAAAAGTAGACATTTTGTCATCACACTGTCTGTTTTCAGTTACTATTCTTATTTCTCATTTACTTATTTACACTTATTTCTTCCCAACAATTCTCTCCTTTTTACGCCCTTATATAAAGTAAACCACAGTTTTCTGTGGCAGTAGGTCCAAAGTCCTTTGGCCTGCAGGATCTCTACCTCATATTTTAACCTACATGTCCTTACCTCCACTGCTTTCTGACACTAGCCCTTAACTTCAGCTAACTTGTCTTTTAATTGCCCTTATACCAAGTTTTCTTGGTTGCTGACTGTGATATATATATATATTATATATATAAATATATATAATATATATATATATATATATTGGTTTCTGCCCCTGGTTCCTGGCATAGAGTTTCTAAATCCCTTAGAATCTACTAGGTGATAGATTTGCCAATGAGGCAAATGCTTGGTGGGCTCCTGGATGGGGGCTGGTCACCAAAAATACCAAGCCACGATTAGAAACCTGAAACTTTCAGCCCCACTCCCCATCCTCCAGGAAGGGGAAGGGGACTGGAGATGGAGTTTACAATCAATCATGCCTATGTATGTATAAAGCCTCCATTAAAAATTCTCTCAAGTATGGGATTCAAGTATACGGTTCAAGTAAACCCATCTACATACAAGGAAAGTGGCTTACCCCAACTCCACAGGGGCAGAAGTTTCTGTGCTTGGGACCCCTTTCAGACTTTGCCCTATGTATTTCTTCATCTGGCTGTTCATCTGTATCCTTTATCATATCCTTTATTATATAATAAACTAGTAAATGTAATTGTTTCTCTGAGTTCTGTTAGATGTTCTAGCAAATAATTGAATTCAAGGGAGGAAGTCATGAGAACCATTGATTTGTAGCCATGTTGGATGGAAACTATGAATAACCTGGGGACCTACTACTTAACAATTGGCAACAGAAATGGGGAGGAGTCTTGTGAGACTAAGCCGTTAACCTATGGGGACTGTGCTAAACCCAGTTAGCATCAGAAGTGACTGAAATTGTATGACACCAAGCTGGCATCACAGAGAATTTCTTGGTGTGGAAACAAAACAAAACAAAACAAAAAAAACCCCATATATCTAGTGTAGGAAGTGCCTGGAGCGTGGTACTTCTGTAAGAGTGCAGAAGAAACACAGGGGAAGTGAGTTCTTCCTTTACATTTACTTCAGTCTTTTTCTAGTTATTCAAACCTAACCATTCTTCAAATTATAAATTTTGTAATCACTTTCTTCATGAAGTCTGCCCTGACTACCTTTGGGTATAAGGAAAGAGTGTGGAGTGGAATGGTTTCAGAGGGCTTTCTTGAGTATCAGCTGGAAGCTTTGCCCTTGCATCAGTGACACAATTCTGCACCCTTGTTATTCTTCTTTTTTTAAATCCCTGAAGTAAGTCCATGTGGAGTTCTATTATTTGCTGTCAAAGAGGTTCAAATGAGAGATGTGGCAGGTACCACATTTGATGATTGTCTTATACTGTCCTCAATACTCACGATGTAGTGTGTACAGCAGAAATGCTCAAGAAATATTAAGATCTGCTCTGTCCAATGTAGTTGCCACTAACCACATGGGGCTTTGGGGTACTGAAATGTGACTAGTACGAACTGAAATGTGCTAAGTGTAAAACACAGACACACACCACAAGATTTCAAAAAACAGTGTAAACTATCAATGTGTTCTATATTGATACATAATGAAATAATACTTATATAAATAAATAAACATTAAAATTATTTTAACATGTTTCTTTTTATCCTTTTAATGTACTTACCAGAAAATTTAAAATTACATGTGTTGTTCACATGAAATTGCACTAGACAGCATCGATTTAAAATGACTTTTTTAAAAATCAGAAAACATGGGAGGGAAAATTCCTATCTCTCAGAATTTTTAGGAACTTACAGGAAAATTTAAAGTTGTATTGTATATATTTAGAATGCCTTTGGGTACCTAGAAATTGATATTTTAGAGAGTGTTTTCTGAGAACTTTGTCTGTTTATGATATATGAGCTTAGATCCATTCTTAGCTATGTTATTCTTCTCAGATATATAATTATATTTAAGTTAACAACCATTAGAAAATACCAGCAAATAAAACATTATTGCTCAATCATATGTAGTCTACAGCAAATCTTTAGTGATTGAAAGTTGAAGGCAGAATCAGGATTATTTTATTTCATTTTGCTTCAATCACTGAAAAAATTAATGTATTTGAATGCAAGTCGCTTTAATCTTCAGGCTTGAGAACACGATCAGTTATTTCTGTTACAAGTTATTTCAAATAACATAGTTTTTTAAGTTTCAGCATAACTAAGTTTAAAAGTTAAATTTCTATCAGAGGGTTTAGTATGAAATGACTCAGTCTCTGAACACATTAAAAGTATAAATATTTTATGAGTTTCAGCTGGAAATTTATACTGCATGCCAAAGAGAATTTATCATCAATACAAGCAGTACTTACTTGATACTCTTGCAGGTTTTTCTGCTAAAAATAAAATAAAATAAAATAAAATAAAAGGAAGAAAAAAAGTTTTGTTTAACTCAGATAAAATGCAAAGAAATTATACGTTGATGGACTACGTGAAATTATCTCACATCTTTTGACTTTCTTATTGCTTAATGTAATGTAAGAATATAACTATTGCCTGAGAACATGGGTCTTTGAGTGTATTAATTGTTTTCATGTGAAATATAATAAAAGCGCTTAATTATTATAGATGTTACAACGTGTTTACATTTTAAACACTTACTAAAATCAGCAGGATTCTTGTTAAATTAAGTGTTTTGGTTCAACTTTAATTATAACTAAGTTGAGTAAAATTACTATGTATGATGTAATTAATGTAAATATTTGTTTAAAGTTTCCAAATTCCATAAAATGTATCATTAAGAATTATTTTCCTTTCAAAGGTAATAATGATGAATAACTAAACCTTAAAAAGCAACATGCAAAATCAGTTTAATTTTTCATAACCATTTGTCTAGTTTCAATGAGAGACTATAATTCTTCAAAGTAGTATCTTTTTACATTAAAGTGTATGTATGTAGGACAAAAATATAAAGTGAGATGATTGTCCCAAATACCAAATACTGTAACAGATATTCTAACTTCTTGGAAAGAAAAAAAAAAGATTGGTAACATCTACATTGTACTAACGTTAGTCTATTTTTTTTTCTTAGTATGGTTGACACATAATCTTACAAGTTTCAGGTGTATAACTTGCTGATTTGACAAGTTTATAATCATGCTGTGTTCATCACAAGTATAGCTACCATCCCAACATTAGTCTAATTTAAAGGGCCAGACTTGAAAACATAAATTTTTAAAGGAATCTGCGTTATATGATTTACTTTGAGACTTGCAGAGTTTTTAGTATAAACCTAGGGATTATAAATTTACAGAAAGTGGTTAATGCCAATAGAAAGGTTTTTAGAAAATTTTTTTTCCTTTGAGATACTTATGGTTTTAGTTATATTACAGCTGCATACCTCATGTATTCAAAACACAAAATAATTTAGAAAAAATACTTCAGTAAGGCTCATGTGTTATTATTTTTCATTTAAAAATACTATCACTGACTAAAAGACAGGAACTTAAAAAGGCGTACAGTAAACATTTACTGAAATACAATGAATTATCTGTTGGATGAAGGAATGAATAAGAATATGCCTGTACTCTCAACTAGCTCCAGGTTAGTGTTGTGCTTTCATATATAATAATTTGTCCCTACTGTGTTTTCATAATATAAAGATCTTGGAAATGATGGACTCACACAGTGGGGTAAGAAGGGAGTTACCACTCTCTTGGAAACATTTTTTCCTTCAGGGGTACATTTTTTCTTTGGGCTGCCCCGATTGTGCCCATACATTCTCCTGTATGTGCCACAGTGCGATAGGGTAGGGAAGTGGGATCGAATGGATTTAACCGTTAAGTCTTTGGCGTCATATTTACTTTGAGCCAAATCCTGTCTCTACCAGGTAAACACTCTGAGATGTTAGGTGTTCCTTCATCACATTTACCTTATCTTTAAATTGGGCATAATTGGGCCTGTTCTAAGGATTAAATGAATTAATAGGATTAGTTAGGAAAGGATGTACCAGTGGGTTTTTAAAATAACATATCTTCTCATTCTTCTAGCTAATTATCCTAAAAAATGCTAGGCAATATTTTAAAAGTTAAGGAAGTTGAGATATAAAATTTATGGCCCGTTATGCTTCTACAGATTTGGTTTGTTCTTAATCTAAATTTTACCATCTAGTATGACTGATAATTATAAGTCTAAATTACTAATGACTATATGTCTAAATTTTATATGTAGCTATGTCCTTTCAGTACGTCATTTCAGGCGTACATAATACACTAAGCAGAAAGAAGGAACCAGTAAAAAACAAGACTCATTTCCTCTCTCCACACACTGGAGATGTATATATTTGCTATGAATGAAAATAATTGTTCAGTTATGGCATGTTTACTTAGCACCTTAAAATTTAAAATATTTAAATACCATTACCTTTTGAGTTAATTAGATTTTTTAATTTTATTTTTTATTTTTTTAAATTCTTTTTTTTTAATGTTTATTTTTGAGAGAGAGAGACAGAAAGACAGAACACGAGTAGGGGAGGAGCAGAGAGAGAGGGAGACACAGAATCTGATGCAGCTCCAGGCTCTGAGCTGTCAGCACAGAGCCTGACGTGGGGCTTGAACTCCCCAGCCGCGAGATCATGACCTGAGCCGATGTTGGACACTCAACCAACTGAGCCACCCAGGTACCCCGAGCTAATTAGATTTTTAAAAATTATATCACTCAGATTGCATAATTCAGTTATAACATCCATTTGTAGTTTTTTGATGATCAAATCACCAAAACATGTCGTTCTTATTTTAGGTAAAAGACATCTCCCTTCCATGTGCATGCTGGCATTTTCCCTCCACCATCCACTTCTTGAATTAATTTAAAGGGCCAAGTTTAGGTAATAAAAAGGTATTTATAATTTTGGCTGTATTTATGTAATACATAAAATAATTCTTATCTATCTATTTTTACCACTATATCATTTTTGACCTTATGCATGTTACGAAAGTCTTTTGTAATAGAGAAATTTATCTTCTGGTATGTACTAGAATATTCTATTGAATGTTTATGTTGTTAACATTTTTGATTTCTTTACGTTGGCTAGTTTTACACTGAAATGTAAACTCCCTGCTAGATTTCCCACCTCTCCACTTCTGCTACTAGCAGAAGTGTATAGCTGCTAGACTTCTTTGCTTTAAAAAATTTAGTTTTAGTGCAAACATAATTTAGGCACCTCCATACTAACTTAGCAATTGGATATTTGCAAAGTTGATTCAAGATTACCTTTTGTCACATTGTGTGATTGAAGACTTTCTTTTCTTGTTGAGACTGTTGATAAGGAAAATGTAAATTAAACTATGAATTTTTAAAGGGAATTTTCATAAAAATTTTGGCTCACTTCAACCAAGCTTTGGGAAAATGGGAATATTTAAATGTTGTAAATATTTTCTCAGGATGATTTAAAAATTTTTTCTCTTCTAACATCTAACAAAAATAAACGTCACCAGTAGAGATTGTTTTGTTTGCATAAACAGGGATATAACATGATTGCACTGATTACAGTATTTAAACTAACTAGAATCTGTGAACAATTGGTCATCCTGAGTAACTGAAATTGAAGATAAACTAAAAAACAAAAGAAAACATCTGTCTTCTTTCATAATTAACAATCTTTTCGATATGTCTAAGAATGCTTTCTTCTTGATCCAATAGAATATTTCTCTGGTAATTAAGGTCTTTGCAAGTTTTTTCAGATACCTGCATTGAAAATCAGTGATTATCATATTATCTTTTATTGTTTACAAATAAATACACCCAATGTTAAGAAAAATAGCAACTTTGTGATGCAGCTTCTAGACTTGTTGCCCACCGATGGTGCAACACATTTGTTGGGACTGGCCTGCCACCCACTGTTCCTTTGCCATGGCCGTTACCACATATCCACTGATTATTTTCCACATTTCTTTTTTAAATGACCTTAGCTCTCATCATGTACACAAATAAAAGTTTTACTTTAAAGTGATATAAATAATCCTCAACTCAAGTATTTTTGCTTCAGGGCTTTGCATTTCACTTTTCAATCTTTTAAAAAATTACCTTTTTCTTCTTTAAGATGTTTCATTTCTGTTTTTTCTGTAGAAAAAAAGTGAAGGTAATTTTGAATCATATATCACATTTATTCATAGGTCTTCCTAAGGTTTGGAATTAAATTTTGTGTAGTTAATATTCACACTTCAGGTATTATATGAAAAGAATTCTATGGTATTAATTTAGAAATAGCAGAACCTAAATTTCTCTCTTTTTGCATATGTAATAATAAGTGATATCTACACCTTTTGCATGGAAAATCCTATAGTGAATTGTAATTCTGATATATGCTTTAAAATCGCTGCCCACATTTTCATGAATTGCTTTTAAGTGGCATAATTTATATAATTCTGTGTTTTTTTATTTCTGTGCTTTTATTGTTAATTTGGTGCATATGTCTTTAAATGTCATCTTTACCTTTACTTTCTTTTTCAGGTTTTTCAATTTTCTTCTTCCCTAGGAGGGAAAATATAATAACAAGAAATTATCAGTTTAAAAACCATGAGTTTCTTAATCTTGAAGTAAACAGTTGGAGATAGGACTTAATCCCATAAGTGTAGGGGGTTAGGGCTCTGCTTTTGCAAGATGTGAAGGAAGAGGGTACCTCCCATGTGTGAGAACATAGGTATTTTTGTTATGCTTAGTTATTTAGCTTGTATTCAGTCACCTGTATGGCAGAGCCCCTTCCCTTTTACTTTTTGTCTTTTTTTTAATGCACTTTGAAGTAGAGTTAAAGCAAGCCATTCATTTATTAAATGTTAACTAGTAACAACAGGAAAAAACATCTGAATTTTCAACTGTTTTCTTAAGGAAATGAGTATTTGACTGGTGCTATGGGTGCTCAATAAATAAAACAATGGATTAAAAACAATGAGAGTCACAAATTATCTCCAAACCAAAAGTGGACACAGGCTTTTCAAAACACTTTTGGTTGATTGATGATTTTCTTCAACTATATTTATCAGACAAGAGTGAGAAGAAAATCAATATGTAATGAGTGACAAGTAATTATGTAGTGGGAATGTTGCATATGTTTCTTATTTAATACTTAACTGTTGTAAGCCTTTTGGGAAGTCATTTTGCCTGTTTTATAGGTGAGGAAACCAGGAAGCTGAACTGGGTAAGGGATTTTCCTAAATGTTACACAGCTAGATAAAGATAAATTTACATACAGATCTGTTTCAACTGATCTATGTTCCCTCCTTTGGGAAAGTAAATATTTACCTGATTCTATGATTTCTGATGTTTCTTCTTTAGAAAAAAAGAAGAATATATAGAAAAAGAAAAGGAAAGAATAATTTTGTATTTCAGTAGCATACAACTGAGCTTTACCTCCAGGTATATCCTATTAAATTCCACCGGTAATGACAATAAACACATACACTTAAAATGGCAAAGAAACACACTGGTAACTAATATCTCTGAAAACTGTAACTAGAAATCTATTTTGAAATTAGAACTACTCTACAGACGAATCTAAAACAGTCTAATTCTATATAGTAGAATGAATCAGTTTGAAGTCCTTTGCTTAGTTTTCTTAATTACAAATTATACAGCTCTATTTCACAAACTTTTAACTTGATCTTCATACATATGTGCATGCATTTATTCATTGAATATTTATAAAGCCACTACACATATAAGAAGTTATACTAAATGTAATAGGTGGGGTCGTGGGATGAAACTGAAAAACATCTCAGAAATAAATTCAGCTCATGGTGACTATTGTCAGAATAGTGAGACAAGAAATAAAATGCTACTTGTCTTTATGATAATATAGAACCAGCCTTTCTTTTTGTTCTTTCAGCTATTTCATAGACCAATAATATTTTAAAATATAGCATGGCAGGTTTTTAAAATGCATTTTTCCTCACAATTCATTTAAAGTGATAACATTTTCTATAAACCTGATACATTTGATTTTGTCTTCCATAACTTTTCTGGAAGCTATATTAAAAATTCAAGAAAAATTGATTAACATATTTTATAATAATGAAGATGAAAGATGAATAATGAGTCATAAACAAAACAGTATTTACAAGAGATTATGGTGATATATTAGCATTCTAGTTTTGACTTTCAACTGTTAAATTTTGCAATACTCTTTATATCCATAGAAATAATAAAAACTAGATGTGCTAAAGATTTTCTCCAACTCAAAGGCAACATTTAATATTTTAACATAAAATTCATTTATAAGAAAATTGTTGCTGCATTTGTAAGGAATCTGTCATGATACTTTTAAGGAACCAAGCTATTCCTTGGCATTTCAAAACTTTAGATATAGCTGCTAGATTGAAATGCACAGATTTTTACTCCAGGTTAAAGTCTGGGTCATAATTTAATACATAATAATTTCATTTTTATGAAATTACACAAAACATAAATTTTCAAAACTGTATTAACTGTTATATTCGTATTATTTCTTGGAATGTCAAAAATAAAACTAAAAACTGAAACTAAAAACAATTCACCCTCAGGCTTTCAAAAAGTAAGATAATAAAAGGCTCATGTGCTTAAAATTAAATAATTGGAGACAGGTATTATGTGTTCTAAATTTTCCGAACTCAGAAGCAACTATTAGAGGGATCTCCATACTGTGTTTACTCAATACATCCTCACAAACAAAAGGAAGTACATAAAAGAAAGACCCAACCACTATTTTCCACAGAGGCATTATTATGGTAAATGTATTAATTACACAGGCATGACAACAGAAAACATTGTAGGCCTTCTCTCACATATCCTGGTATAGTGTGCTAATAGGTGCCCAATAAAGACATGTTCAAGGATAAATGAATACAACATACACATTATTCTTTGTCAATCAGAATCATTTACATAGGTGATCGCATAATGACTATCGCCTTAATAAACATACCATCCTTTCTCTGCTGCATATAAACTCCAAGGGTTATAAAATTAAAATAATTAAATAGCAAATTTTTAATTTTAACATTCTACACTTACTTGTAGTTGGTTTGGTTTTGTCTAAAAAGTAAAGAAAAAAAGAAAACCAGTGGTCAATTTCCACCCATAGGTAAAATATCAGTCATTTATATTCTTATTTCTGTCTGAGTTAAAACAGGAATAGGCTAACCTTATATTAAATAAGCAATAGAAAATGCCTTTTGAGGAATTTTAAAGTTATATTCCTAATGAATTCTCTGTAGAAGAGATTGTACAGCTTTCAAATATAGAATCCTCTTGGTCTCTCTTTATCCCTATAAAACCTCATGTTTGATTTGATGCAATTTGAATGCTCACAAAAATTTGAATGCCTTACTATTTCTAAATAGCATAAAATGCATATTCCACCATCATCTTTGCAGAATACATGTTAACTTTAATTCATATTAACTGTCTAAGTCCCCCAGTACAGCATTTTAAACGAAGAAACTGATTTTATAAAATCTCAGGGGGAATAAATGAGTGGTAGATGAAAACCACAAAACTATACCATCCAAATACATGACCTCTTTCTCCAGTATTCCTTGTCTTCTGAAACTGTTAACTAAAAACATTAATTATGCAGTCATACACCTAAAGATCGATTTATTTATAAAAAAGTTTACAGCATGTGGTCATGACTGTGAACAATTCAAATCACTCAAAACTGGGTCAACTAATTCTAATTCATTAACTGTGGGAATATAAATCGATACAACTTATATCAGAGAACAATTAGAATTATCTATAAAAATTACATTGTATATACCATTTCACTAAAATACTTTAAGAAATTTTACTCCAAAGATAAAGTAACAAAACTAGACTGGTAGATATATATATATATATATATATATATATATATATATATATATATTATTTTGTATCAGTATAGAAATCTTGTTAGACAACCTAAACATACCAATCAGAGATTAGTTAACTATACAACTATCTAATAGAATACTATTATTTTCAAAATACATTCAAATTTTCAAATTTGAAATGTAAAATTCATTTCAAATTTAAAATTTCAAAATTTGATAATTTTTACATTTCAAATTCAAATTTTCAAAATACATTCTTAAATAGAAAAACCTGGGACATGGTAACTTATAGAGTATGTCATAATTTGTGTAAAAAATAAAAGTGGGGATATATATGTTTATTTTATATAAGCATGTATGTATATGTATATTATGTGTATATGCTATGTATGTATGTTGCTAGAAGGAGACAATAAGAAATAACAGTAATTACCTATTGGATATTTTGGAATAGGAACTGGTAGAATAGGGAAAAAGAGAGGAGAAGGAGGTATATTTTCACAATTAGTCTCCTATAATGTATGCCTTCGTGTTTGAACCATGCCAACCATTATAGTTTTAAAATTTGAGTAGTATTTTTTTAAATATTAAGCTAGCAATTATATATTTTATATTTAAGAACATATATCAAGCTGAAATTCATGATTAGTTTTCAGTAAAATGTAATTTGTGCAATTTGGCAAGTTATTTTACAATACTATCAGCAGTGAATTGACTTAATCAGTATGACACATGACATTGATATTGACAACAGTGAAAGGTGCTTGTGAATCATGAAATCAAATACTATTTTGCTAATAGTGCTGTATTATAACCATAAGAGACTCTTAACTATAGAGAACAAGCTGAGGGCTACTGGAGAGGAGGTGGACAGGGAGTGGACTAGATGAGTGATGGGTATTAAGGAGGGCATTTCTTGGGATGAGCATTGGATGTTATATGTAAGTGATGAATCACCAAATTCTAATCCTGAAACCAATATTACACTATATGTTACATAACTAGAATTAAAAAAAAAAACCGTGAAACCAAATATACTGTTGTATTATAACAGTATGTTTGGCAATCCTATACATACTGGTTATAATACTCAGCAAAATGTATAATTGTCAGCTTATCTATATCAGATAAACTAGATTTTGCTGCAAAACCAGACTAAAAATTACCAGGACAAAATGAAAAACAGTTGTAGGCTTTGTTTTAATTTTTAAATTTAATACAAAGAGGCAATTAAGACAGAATGTAAAAACACCTGTTTTTATAGATGGAGATTCTTTTTCTTGATGTTCAGCTTTTTCTAGAAAGAGAAATTAAAATTAATTGGCAATCTGTGGATTGTTTGTGTAGCAAGCATTTCTTACTTATGTGTTTACAAGTGATCCTCAGTTTATATGGGAAGCATGCCCTCAAAGTCATTTGCACGCTGGAACTCAGAAAGCATATTGCCATAGAAACGCATTATAAACACAGTCAGGTTCATTCTCAGGGCAACCTGTAAGATACAAAGGTACTAGCCCTCTTGAGGCCACATGGTATAGAAAGAAGAGGCTAGACTACGACAAAAGGAGAATAAAAAGAGGATTTTTCTTTCTCTGCTAAAGGTAGAGTCATTCCTTAGGGATACTTTAAAGCAGATGACATTTCTCTTTGGCATTTTACAAGCTCCCCTTTGTACCTCTCTGACTCCTTCTAGTTCCTTTCTTGCCAGATCAGAAGTAATTTGTGCTGGACATTATTTTATTGTTGAAAATTGAACCTAGACCCACCCTATGCCAGAAAGTACCACATTTTGTATTTTTGTTTTCCTGGACCTCTTTCTCTTTCCAGGTCCAGTTAGAACTCTCACAGATGAATCTGTTAATTCGAGGACATGACAAATGGAATCAAATGTGTAATTGGTATCTCTCTTAGTCCCATGAAAAATATTTGAAATAAAGAAAAATAGATCTCTCTCCTTCATCAAAAGTGGAATTTCAAATGAAGCCATTATGGGTAGGATACATTGAATGGAGTTGAGGATATTTGGATCATTGCCAAGTGTTAGTTCTTTCTAATCACCCTGGGTTAGTCCTCCTGAGCTGTTACTGATGTTTATCTGTCTTTTTCTTCACTCACTCCTGAATTTGGATTCTAAAAGTACTACTATGTTTCCCCAACGTCATGCACCAGCAGTGAAGTATGTGGGAAGATGCGGAACCTATGTTGTCCTAAGACTAAACTGGATATTTGTAAATTAGAGATTGATAGCATTTAAGAATACACTTTCGTGAACTTAATTTGCATAAATGTTAATATTAAGTAAGCATGCAAAATAAAATAAAATTGAAAAGCTGATATTAAACTTCTTAAACTGTCATAATAAAGGCAACTACAAAAGTATAATAGATTGCAGTAATAATAATCATATAAAAATGCATATTCAAAATATATGCAACAGGTTCCAGGAGGTGAATACGTTCTATCAGGCTACACGTATTTGCATATTATCTCCTGAAACCACCTATATGGTCTCCTAATTGATCTCACCAAATTCATCTTTGGATGGGGTCAATCCTTTTTTGATATAGGATCCGGAGCATATTTGAGCAACAGCCAATCATGCTTTCATTGAAGTTGTTTCATATACATGACATTCAAGGACCAAGATCAAAACTTGGAGACAATTTTGGACTTATTTACTATCTATGTGACAAGGAGCCTATTGCCCTTCTGAGCCTAATAGTCACCTATTAAACTCTCTGTCACTGTAATCTCTGTATCATTCCTGAGCAGTAAAATGAATGATCTTTTAAGTTCACACTCCTAAGAAGAGTTCATGATTTTAATAAAAAAATGGTAATATGATTACAATCTCATGGATTTTGAAATAGCAAAGTCTACCTACAATATAATTAATGCTACTTAAAACAAACAAATCAAAATCAACATGTGGTTCATAACACTGATAATTGTGTATCATTTTATTTTCCTTTGTTATTCACTGTGTGTGTTTGAAGGATTACCTGTTTACTCTAACTTCTTAGTGGTATTTTATAGCCTATGAGGCTATATGATTATTAGTATTAGTATTAGTAATGGTGATACAACTTCCAGAGATTTCTTCTGGATAATTATAGCAAAGTATTAATTACTAGTGAAAGGCAAAGATGTTAAATCAAAGCTATTGCAAAACCTTATTTTGTCATCTATACAGGTAATTTAGACATAGGCATCACCAAAATTAACAATTAAAGAAAAAACAAGCAAAGTGTTAAAATTAAAATAGCCAAGCATTAGTTTTCAGATTTTATTCTTTTCATCTCTTACTTGTTGGTTTGAGCTTGACTGTAAAGAGTGGAGAAAAGTAAATGGCATATTGATGAGTGCAAACCTTTGAAAAAATAACTCTTTAGCATCTGTGTTTATTTCTTCTTAGTTTTAGATCCTCTTCTTATATTAAACTATTCCATTCTCTCTGAGCACTATCCTTTCACTGTCAGCAAATATACCAATTACACTGCTTTCTGAAAAATTATGACACACAGAATGTATGCAAAATTTAAAGCAATCTCTATATTTGGCACACAAGTGCATTGGGCTAGCTTCTTGATAATCTCTGAATACCCATATAACTAAATGAAATACTCATGGGGGCACATTAACACCTTAGGGTGCACATTAAAGGAACATTAGCTGAAATTATGAGCTTTGACAATGGCTATAATAGAGTACAAAGGACATATGAGGTCATGTGTAAATGGCCTCATAAGGTTTCTTTTTTTTCCTCATGTGTTAATAGTATATAATTATATAAATAATTAGTTCTTTCCTGAATTCTATTATATTTTCCACTGAGAAACTGTATTTAAATCCTGATTATCATGATTCTCTCAGTTAAAATGAAAAAATTACTTCACAGACATTTTCCTTTGAAATGATTTTTTTTAGTAAGAAATGGGACTCTATTAACTGCCAGTTGTCCAGGTGGGTAGAATTTCGATGTTGGAATTCAATGGAAAAGATTCAATGGTTTAGGATGTCAGGTGAGATGAAGACTCCATTTTATTCATCCCTCTAGGAAAGAACTTCAGAATGGGAGAAGTGTGTATGTTCCTTTTTTTCTCCTCACAGGAAATACTGAGAGATGAACTATTTTAATATTATATGCTCTGGCGTGTCTGGGTGGTTCAGTCACTTAAGCATCCAACTCTTGGTTTCAACTCAGGTCATGATTTCACAATTTCATAAATTTGAGCCCGGCGTCAGGCTCTGTACTGCCAGTGTGGAGCCTGCTTGGGATCATCTCTTTTTCCCTCTCTCTGCCCCTCCCCTGCTTGTGTGCTGTCTCTGTCTCTTTCAAAATAAATAAATAAACTTAAAAATAAGTTAAAATGAAATAAGATTAAACACCTAATAGTATATGATAATCAATGTATTACTTGGATTACTTTATGAGTTATATGCAAGCTTAGATCAAGCACACTTAAAAATTAAATTATATCTCTTTAGCTTTCCACTGTTAATTTATTGAGTATATATTTTAGTGATTTATAAGAATTCAAAATCTTAAAATTTATAGCACTGAAACTATACACTTCAGTGAAAATGTGTGTGTGTGTGTGTGTGTGTGTGTGTGTGTACCCATGTAACATAAAGCTGATACACAGAAGAAAAATATGAAATATCTTACCTGGTTTTTCTATTGTAGTAGCTTTTACCTGCTTGACAACTTTTTCTTCTGTGATAGGAAAAAATTTTAACACAAGTAGGAAATTTAAATACATTACTATAAAACAGTGACATAAGTCAACTTTGATATTTTGTATTCTCTTTGAAATAACACCAATACTGAGAAAAAGTTAGCTGTTTTTCCAAAAACACAGCAAGCTATATCTTCTATTCAAATTGGATGGAGCACAAAAAAAAAGTGCCCAGCTGCAGACATCCTTTGCAGCTATCCTACCATAAAAGTTTTCCTAATTGGAATCGTCCCCTAACCTGCCGATATACACCCTATTCCTTGCCTTCACTGTATTTCACTGTATTTATCTATGCAGGGGTTGTTTTGTTTTGTTTTGTTCTGTTTTTTTTTTTAATAAAAAGCACATATACTTTTTTAATAATTGAACTGGAACAGGAAGAAGCATTTTTTAATTTTTCTAGTGCAAAATACCTCCCTGGGAACCCAGGATTAGCCTAGGGACCCAAGGGTTTTTTTTGTTTTTGTTTTGTGTGTGTGTGTGTGTGTGTTTTATCGTACAAAGCTGGGGAAGGGCAAAGTGGTACATTTATGGGATGTCTTCTGTTCTCTATGTTTTTATAGACATAATCAAAGAGACTTGGATCGGTATAGAGAGATTATTAAAATGATCTTATGTAAAATGGAACTTTTAAATAATTCAGCAGTGGGAATTAATCAATTAGAAGGTTTCCCTGGGAAGCAGAATTTAGAATACGGATATTATCACTAAAATAAAAGAAAGGTGTGGCTGGAGGACAGTGTGCTTGCTGTATACTTGGAGACTAAACTCACTCTCTGTATTTCAGCTCAAAATGACTGACATTTGGGACAGTCAAGAAAATAGCAAGATTTTATTATTCATTAAATGAGGAGGTTCTAAGGTTCTGCTTATGTCAATATAGACAGTTATTCTTGGTTCCTCACACTACAGCTCTGCTTTGTCTACTCCTATAGCTTCTTTTGTTGGTGTGTCATGTATTTTAAAGCCTGAGCAAATGAAAGCAAATGGACTCAAACCCATTGTAAACAGTTTTCCTAAAGTAAAAATTTTAGAAGTATAAGGAAAATGTTTCCTAAGATATGCTTACAGAAAGTATGTTTTTACCTTATTAAAGATTCTGGCCTAACTACATTTACAACTTCGGGTAAACAATTCAGCCTGGAATGAAGGACAATAACTGAGGCTTGGGACTGCTTCAAAATTAAAGTCATATTTAATTAGCGTAAATGAAAACTTAAAAGTTTTTAGTCTTAAATAAAAAACAACACATTTGTTTTGGTAAATTCTGTGTCTCTCTTTCTGAGCAGAACACACTGGCTTACCTCTACTTTCTCCAAAATGTAAGACCAGGGTTGAAAAAAAAGAAAGTGAGGCAAAGACGGAGGAAGGAAGGAGGAGAGGAAACAGGGAGAAATGTTGATTTCCTTTTCTTGGGGGTTTTGAAATGTAAGATGTCATGTTTGAATGAGCCGTTCTGAATTGTAAGTTTCCCAAGGACGTCTTGTCCCATGCAGAACAGAAGTAAACCATGGAGCCCATTCACCTCAGTGCTGGAGGTGATGATCTTACTCAGCTAAGTATCTGATGAGAAGGGATAGACTGTGTAGTTACTGTTACAGGTCAAGTCCTCAGTTCAAAAAATATGGTGGAGATGACTAAAATTGGAGATGTTCTAGAAGTTGGGTGACTTACGACTTGAATCATCCCTCAAAACTTTAGATTTGACATGAGTCTCTTCATTCTGCTGAAACCAGAACATGGAGAGACAATTTTATACTATAGACACCACCTGCAAAATACCTGGTTTACCATGAGAAACAGTCTTTTCCGGTTTTGCTCTGTCTTGTTCTGAAAATAATAAAAATAAAATCTTTTCAGATGTTTAGAAGCTTTATAAATTAACATACGGTGATTTTTTTCTCTGTTCCATAGGCCAGTGATTTGTTTAGCAGAAAATAATAGACACATGTCGGAAATATGTCCACACAGAAAAAAAACTGTTTCTAAGTTTTCATGTCATTTTAGTTTAAGTGAAAAATTTAGTGGTTTTGGTTGCATGAAAACAATATAACAAGAATTCTTATTTACATTTAAGTACTTGTATTTTACAAAGGATAAGTTGTAACAAAGCATAAATACTAAAGCATAGATAGCAAATGCATTTTACTGGAAATATTTAAAATTTTCTTGTCAAAATTCTATGTAAGCATTATAGATAAAATTAATACATGTCCTATGTATTTGAGTTTTTTTCAGATGAAGTTCTAAAGGAAACATTTATATATAAAAAAACAGAATCAATTAAATTACCTGCAAAATTGTGTTATTTTCCAATAATAAATAAAAGTTTGAAATGGCATTAGGCCTAACTAGAAGTTTCCAATGGTTTCCGGTTTAAAAACAAAGGAAAATGCAAAATGTTTCCATCTGCTAACATTGAATTGCAGCAAAAAAAAATACAGTCGGAAAAATAAATCATAAGACAGTACTTAGGCATTCATAAGCCTTGATACATTAACAATATATTATTTATAAGAGCAATTAGGATCAAGCTTCTGATCAGTTGCTAGGTAAGTTTTGGTGAGAATTAAAAGGGTAATATAGTGTTGTATGTACATTTAAACTTGGATTCTTGAATTTGTTGACATTGAGGAAGCTTGCTATGCAATTTTTTTATAGTGAAGAAATAGCTTCCATGGAGCCTGAGGGTTTTTTTTTTTTTTAAACTTGCCTCAGGTCAGTGGTTAGTTGGTACCAGAGCTAGGACTTAAACACTAAATAGCAATGTAAACTTGGAAAGGTCACTCTGGTTTTAGGTCAATGTTACCTCTTCATAAAATAATCATTAGTCTGGGACAATTTCTTAGTGGAAGCACCCAAAGTTTTGAGTTAATCCGACATGGGCAGAATCCTAGCTCCAACATTTATTAGCTGGAAAACCTTGGAAAAATAAATTATTTTCTGAGTGGAGTCTATTGAGCTGTTTCCACACACATTAAATATGAATAATAATTGTCATGTTCCATGTGTTTCACAGCATTATAATGAAAATAAAAGTCCTAAGCTGTTCCTTAGCTCCTAACAGGTGTTTAATAAATTCTTGTCATTTTTCTCTTCAAATCCCAGTAGTCTGTGATTTTGTCATTGCTATGTCGTTGGAAATAAACCTACAAATTAAATATGATAATACTAGGGTTGAAGGACTCCCAGAAATGTCTCCTGAAACCTAGAGTATCTGCTGTGGTCCATTTAAAGCCATATTCTAGGTGTTTTTGCCTACAGAATATCCCCCTTCTCAGCTAATCCAGTAATATAAAACCATACTGAGCAACAGAGTAAGAAAAACAATAAGGCTCCGGGACACCCTGTAAATCTCCATTGGTGGGTGGTAAGCCTCTTTTAGTTCTAAGATGAAGGCAATATCAGCTTTGTATCTATTTAAGAATACAAATATTTTTTACCTGGTTTTGTTTCCTTTTTTACTTGTGACTCTAAAGGGAAACAAAAAGGCAGAAATTTTAAAATCTGAAAAAATAAACTAGAGCACAAATTCATTTTTAGAAATTATTTTATTCTGTTTACCATTATTAAAAAGGCAGAATTTTACTAAAAATGATTTCAGTTTCCTGCTAGTTTGTTAGTGCTGGACTATTTTTTTTAAGTTTATTTATTAATTTTGAGAGAAAGAGAGAGAGAGAGAGAGACAGAGAGTGAGTGTGTATGAACAGGAGAGGGGCAGAAAGAGAGGGAGAGAGAGAGAATCCCAAGCAGAATTCACACAGTCAGTGCAGAGCCTGACACAGGGCTTGACCCCACCGACCAAGGGATCATGACCTGAGCTGAAATCAAGAGTCAGGTGCTTGGGGCGCTTGGGTGGCTCAGTCAGTTTAGCGTCCAACTTTGGTCAGGTCATGATCTCACCGCTCGTGGCTTTGAGCCCCACGTTGGGCTCTGTGCTGACAGCTCAAAGCCTGGAGCCTGCTTTGGATTCTGTGTCTCCTTCTCTCTCTGCTCCTCCCCCCACTCGTGTTCTCTCTCTGTCGTTTTGTGTTCTCTCTCTGTCTGTCTCTCAAAAACAAATAAACATTAAAAAAAAAAGGTCAGATGCTTAGCAAACTGAGTAACCCAGGCACCCCAGAGCTGGACTATTAAACACACAGTAGTTAATATCATGCCATGTACTTATCTGTCATTAAGTTGCTGCTACTGCTGATTGATTTCAATTAGAAAAATCTGTTTTCTCAAGATGATTATTGTGGAGTATAGTTTCAATGTCAGTATAAGGTAAATGATTTGATGGCGGAATAGGAAGAGTATCTTTGAAATATATCTAATTAAGTTCTTACGTGATTTAGAAATTTAGACAAGCAGAGTTATGGTTTGAATTGTACCCCACAAAAAGATATGTTGAAGTCCTAATCTGCCATATATCAGAATGTGACCTTATTTGGAAATAGAATTGTTGCAGATATGATTGGTTAAATTAAGATGAGGTCATACTGGAATAAGGTGGGTCCTTCATCCAATCTGACAGGTGTCCTTATAAGGAGAGGATAAGAGACACCAAAGGAGACACAGGGAGAAGAAGGCTATGTAATGGTGGAGGCAGAGCTTAGAGTGATGGATCTATAAGCCAAGGAACCAGGACTGCTCACAACATCAAAAGCTAGAAGAGACAAGGAAAGATTCTCCTCTACATGTTTCAAAGGGAGCATGGCTCTGCTGACATCTCGACTTTGGACTTCAAGCCTCTAGATCTGTGAGAGAGTAAATTTTTGTTGTTTTAAGCCATCCAGTTTGTGATACTTTATTCCAGTTACCCAGGTAAACTAATAGATTTTGGTACCAGGAGATCAGGTGCTGCTGTAACAAATACATATAAATATGAAAGTGGTTTTGGAATTGGCTGATGAGAAGAGGCTGGAAGATTTTTGAGACACTTGATTAAAAAAAAAAAAAAAAAGCCTAGATTGCCTCGAAAAGGATATTGGCAGAAATACCAACATTAGAGTCTATTCTGCTGAGGACTTAGAATTGGTAAGAGCTAGGAAGAAAGCTTCTGATAATTTAGAAAATATGTATATCATCATCAAATACATATATCAAAAGAATGTTGCTAGAAATAGGAACATTAAATGTGCTCCTGGTAAGGTCCCAGAAGGAAATGAGGAACATGCTATTGGATATACTTCAGGGGTGATCTTTGATATAAAATGGCAGACAGCTTGGCTGAATTGTGTTCCTCAAATAGAGTAAGTGAAACTGTGCCCCCTGGGGTTAATGAAGTTGAAACTAGGAGAAGGTTTAAAGTTTGTTTTTCAGAGAACGGTTTCCTTCTAGTTAGCTATTGTGTCTTTTCAGACTCCACTAACAAATACACTAGCTGTCTCCACAGAGGTCTGGACTCAAGGTCAACTTACATGATTCTCACCTATGAACAAACAAGGCTCTGAATTCCTTACCTGAGAAAACAAGCCTAAGACCCCATCCAGGTTAAAGCAGCTCTCAGAGCATGTCCATAGCCCCTTCTTCTTGTCCTAAGGTAACCTCCTGACATCAGGGGCTGAATTTTGTCTTGTTCTGGTGTTAAGTCCCCACCCCAGAGTGAACATAAGATGGATGTTACATAAATGTTTGCCTGGTTCACATGCTCCAGCATTCCTCATGAATAATCATAAGTTCCCCACCCCTTTCACTAATATGTATGTAATCTCCTACCCTGAATCTCCCCTTTAAAAATCCCCACTCCGTAACAGGGAACCTGGGAGATGGTCTTTGGACACCAGTTCAAGGTTGAATGAAGCAACCTTTTCTTTCCAAAGAACATCTGTATTGGCTTTCAAGCAGTGAGCAGCCAAACTAGGGTTTAAGTAACAGAGGTAGAATTTATAAGTGAAGAACATGGTTTAGCTGAAGAAATTTCCAATTAAAGTGTGGAAGGTGCAGCCCTATTTCTCCTTGCTGCACATAATAAAATGTGAGAGAGAAGATAAATTGAGGAGTGAATTGTCAATCAAAAAGAACCAGCACTTGATGATTTGGAAAATTCTCAACCTATCGAGATAGTGTGCCCTGGATACAGAGCAAAGAGAGTGGCCAGACAAACCTGCAGGTCCAATCTATCCACCTAAGCAGAAGGTAGGAACAGAGATGTAGTTATGAGGGAAGATCTGCAGAGGACACTCTTTGTCCAGTGACATGGACCCTCATGAATTGAATGCAGAACTGGTCATGTTTGTGAGAATTCTATACAAGTAAAAACAATGCTGGCCTGGACAGGAATGGGCACACAGAGAAAAAAAACTCTAAGAGAAGAGCCATGGATTCAAAGACCTGGGCTGATGGGAACTCCTTGGGTAGAGAGGGCAGGGCTGCCAGCTGGGGGGCTCTATAGAACGGCAGAGCTAGCACCCAAGCAGGCCTAGAGGACACAGTACTCAGTCAAAGAAGATATCAGATCCTGACATCTAATGGAATTTTTCCTGCTATGATTTGGATTTATTTGGGACGCATAACCCCTTCTTTTCCTTTTAGTTTTTTCCCTTTTGAAATGGGAATTTCTATCTTAGCCTGTTCCACTATTTTATTTTGGAGGCAGATAATTTGTCTTCTGTTTTCACAGATGGAGAGAAATTTTCTGCAAGAAGAATCATACCCTGGGTTTCACCCATAAATGCTTAAGATAATGAGATGTGGGACTTTGAATTGATGAATTTTGGACTTAGTTGTTGCTAAAATGGTTGTGACTTTTACGGATGTTGGAATGAGGTGAATGTATTTTGCTACATCTGAAGGACATGCATTTTGGGGGGGTAAGAAGATTGGCCTTTATGGGTTGAATTGTGCTCCCCCCAAAAGATAGGCTGAAGTCCCAACCCCCAGTACCTCATAATGTGACCTTACTTGGAAATAGGGTCTTTACAGGTGGAATTAGTGAAGATGTAGTTCTATGGGAGTATGGTGGCTCCTTAATCTAATATGTCTGGTGTCCTTACAAGAAGAGGAGAAAAGACAGAGATAAAGACACAAAGGAAGAAGATGCCCATGGGATGACACAGGCTCAGATTAGAATAATGCAACTTCAAGCCAAGGAACACCAAGCATTGCTCACAAACACCAGAAGCCAGGAGAAGCAAGAAAAGGTCCTTCCGGGTTCAAGAGAAGCATGGCCCTGATTACACCTTGATTTCAGACCTGTACCTTCCAGAACTGTGGGAAAATAAATTTCTGCTGTACTAAGATACTTAGTTTGTGGTATTTTATTACAGCAGCCTTATAACACTAATAGTCGGCAAACATGAACAAAAGTTTTAATTGTTTTGAGAATCAGATTGTTGTGTATTCTTTATAAAAAGTCTGCTGCTTACTGTAGCCCTCAGAAATGTTCATCGGACTTAGAAGAGTGACGGGAGCTGTTTTTCTGGCAGGATGTCTGTGTCCTAGAATAAACAGCAAAAATAGGGGTTTTGTAATTGACTCAATTAGTCAATTGTTTCTTCTGTTGGTGGGAATGCAAACTAGTGCAGCCACTCTACAGTGTGGAGGTTCCTCAAAAAATTAAAAATAGGATTACCCTATGACCCAGCAATTGCACTAATAAGAATTTACCCAAAGTATACATAAGTGCTGATTTAAACCCCAATGTTTATAGCAGCACTATCAACAACAGCCAAATTATGGAAAGAACTCAAATGTCTATCAACTGATAAATGGATAAAGAAGATGAGCTCTCTCTGTCTCTCTGTCTCTCTCTCTCTCTATATATATAGATAGATAGATAGATCTAATATATATATATATATATATATATATATATATATATATAATGGATATTGTATGGAATACTACTTGGCAATAAAAAAGAATGAAATCTTGCCATTTGCAACAATGTGGATGGAACTGGAGGGTATCATGGTAAGCAAAATAAGTCAGTCAGAGAAAGACAGATATCATATGATTTCACTCATATGTGGAATTTGAGAAACTTAACAGATGACCATAGGGGAAACAAAGCAAAAATAAGATAAAAACAGAGAGGGAGGCAAATCATAAGGGACTCTTAAATACAGAACAAACTGAAGTTTGATGAGGGTAAGAGGTTGGGAGGGTGAGGAAAATGGGCGATGGGCATTGAGGAGGGTACTTGTTGGGATGAGCACTGGGTGTTGTATGAATAATGAGAATCTACTCCTGAAGCCAAGACTACATTGTATGTTAGCTAACTTGAGAATAAATTTAATTAATTAATTAATTATATAATTTATATAATTTATAAATATATAAAAATAATTATATAAATTATAAAATTTATATAATTATTTATATATAATAAATAATAATAAATAAAATTATTAATTAATTAATTAAACCATATCAATTTCTCAGCACTTTCTCCATTGTAAGTACAATCTTTTCTAGGAAGAAGTGGAATAGATAAATATGCTTTATGTTTGTCTTATTTTAAAGAGTTAATGAAAGATAACATTTTTGTATAATATTTGCACTAGGACACATTAGCAAAGGAGTAATATGATATTCTTTTTTTTTTTTTTAATTTTTTTTTCAACGTTTTTTATTTATTTTTGGGACAGAGAGAGACAGAGCATGAATGGGGGAGGGGCAGAGAGAGAGAGGGAGACACAGAATCAGAAACAGGCTCCAGGCTCCGAGCCATCAGCCCAGAGCCTGATGCAGGGCTCGAACTCATGGACCACGAGATCGTGACCTGGCTGAAGTCGGAAGCTTAACCGACTGCGCCACCCAGGCGCCCCTGATATTCTTTATAAATATGGAATGCAAGTATGAGTCTATATATAAAATATACATACCTGGTTTCTCTTCTTTTTTTACTTGTGGCTCTAAAAATATAGAAGATTAATAATGATGATTATACAAAGATATTTATTTCCTGTACTTAGACATATTTCTTTTACATTTTATTCATTGTTTTTTAATCTGCCATATTAGTTTTCTTCTTTTTATGAATGCAGCAAATTGATACAAACAGACAAATAAAGGTTCCTTATTATCAATCACAGCATGAATTATTTTAAGACAGAATGAAAATGTGAACTAAGATTTTTATGAGAAGTTAACAAGAGGTATTGCTTTGTATCTTCAGTGAACAAAGGATGAGAGAAAATTTTAGCATAGCATATTCTCAGAAACACAGAGGATATTAAAAATACAAAGGATATTAGAAATACAAGGATATTAAGCACATTGTCTACACAAAGTAGTTAAGCCTTTGATTTTAAGCAAAATACTCAACTATGAAGTCAGAGGATGAGTAAAAGCATATGTTTAAGATTTGTTTCATTTATTTATTTTTTGGCATGCACATGACATACGTGGAGGCTTAGGCTTGACTTCTTTGCCTAGAAAAAGTTTAAAAATTATTAGAGAATGAGTCATTCAATTGTTATTGAATTGACCTCAAATGTGATAGAATATTACATATTTGAAAATCTAAATAAAACTACATACTCCAACTATTGTTCTTTTTTAAAATTCTACAGGATATGTAATTTACTATCCACACAAAATCCCTAATTGAAAAAATTATTTTTAAGTAATGAAACTTTAATTTCATTGCACCATTAAAAAATAATTTGCTCACAAATTTTGTTATCAATGTTAACTTTTTAGTCTAATATTAAGATAGAGCACATAATTTTATTTTGAGAAATTACTTTTATTTAACCCTTTATTGTTGAAAATAAAAAAAATTAGACTTATTGTTTTCATTTCCATTAATACTATTTATGTTATCTGTCCTAGTATAATACATTAAAAATGACTGCTACTGAATTTGGAACTCCAAATGACTAAAAATACATTACAGGCTTTTATTGCATATTGGGTCCCTAGTGTAAGGATTGACAAGTTTTCTATGAAAGATCAGGTAGTATATATTTTTGGCTTTGGGCCATATGATCTCGGCACAACTCTACAGTTCTGCTCTTGTAACACAGAAATAGACATAAATAATTGAATGAATAGGCATGGCTGTATTCCAATAAAACTTTATTTACAGAAAAGACTGGTAATCAATCTATAGACCATTGTTTGTCAACCTCTGCCTTATCCATAGTCAGTTTCAATTTTCTTTATTTTTTATCTCAACAAAGATTTTGACAGTAAATAACACCTACCGTAAAACACCTTCCCTTACAAATTTCATCCAGTACCTTTCCATCATTGTTTAACTCAGCTTCCTAGGAATGTCACCTTTGTTATGCTTTTTACACTTCCTGACTCCCATTTAATCATAAATTCACTAAAATCTAGCTTTTATTCCCAACATTTTGTTTATCAGGTCTCTGATAAATAAATCAATCCCCCCCTTCTTGCCAGTACCAATGGATATAATTAACTATATTGATCACTTTTTCCTTTTTAAATTCCTGTTCACTTGATTTCTGATTCGTCCACTTAAAATTACAGAAAACAGACAAAATACACAAAACACTGGCTTTAGAGATATTGAACATAGACAACAAAGGACTGATTTTTAAGTGGTGGGAAACAAATGAGGTGTGTCCTATGATTGTCTCAGCTTAATGACTTAAGTGAATTATAAGGTCTTAATGCAGAATGGAGCTGAATTGAGGAGATGGAGCTGGGAGTCTGGAAAGACCAAGACAGCTAGAGATCACAGGTCAGAATCACATAAAGTAGAGCACTGCAGAGAGAGTAAGAAAGAGAGAGAAAAAGAGATAAAGCAAGTTCTAGGGATTTGTGGAAGGCCCTCTTAAATCTTCAGATGAGCGCGAGCCAGCATAAGCACACGAGTAACATACCTGAGACCAGGGCAAGAAACAATGGAAACAATACCATAGTTCTCTATAGTAAGCATTAAAGTTGGATAGTGTCAGTCTTCCAAGTTTGATATTGTACTTCAGTATTGTGTTGGCTATTTTGAGTCTTTTTCCATTCCATATAAATTTTAGAGCCAGTTTGTCAACATTCACAAAATAACTTGCTAGGATTTTGATTGAAATTTCACTATTTTATAGATCGAGTTGGAAGCAACTGCCATCTTAACAAAATTAATCTTCTACTTCCCAAGCATGCAATATCTCACCATTTATGCAGAGAGTTTGATTTTTTAAATTTTTTTCCATCAGAGTTTTGTTTCCTTCAATTTTTATTTGGCTAACTTCTACACAGGGCTCAGCTCAGCTATCTTTTCTTCAGAAAACCTTATCTGAGGTTGTTGGACTGTGTTCCCCTTTTATGCACTAATATTATCTTTTAGATCTTTGATCATGTTATTCACAATCTACTGTAAATATTAACTTGAATAAATTCTTCCCTTCTAGACTGAGGTATTTGAAAACAGAGATCATGTTTATCCATCATTGGATCCAGGGAACTGGTGCAATAGCTAATATATAGTTACATGGTAGGCACTCCCTTATTATTTGTTCATTTGGTAAATAAATGAAACAATGAGAATAGGAGAAGGTAAATAAATGGAGAAGTGAGTCAAGAAAATTGAAGGTAAGAAAATATATGAATTCAGGAATTATGTTAGCACACAAAATTTGTGTTCAAGTTACTACCTATTGTCTTGCTTTTGGCATGACAATCCACTTCTCAGCTTTCTAGTACTCAGGCAAAGATAAAAAATGTAATCAATGATAAAATTTACAATGTTTTAAAGTATCAACAAATAGTTTCTAAAAAGAATTCCTGGTATAACTATTCTTGGTATTGTTACCTGAGATAAATTTATTTCATGTGTTCTCAGGGGGGAAAAAAACTCTAGTCTAATGTAGTAAACATTAAAAAAAAAAACCTACCCTAAATATGTAATAATTTTCAGAGAGTTCCACCCTCTGCTCTCACCATGAACCAATTACACCATACTAAGCAGAGTTCAATAAGAGAAATGTTGCTTTGGCTCAAGCCCAACCAGTGTGGCTCAGGTATACAGCTATGTACTCTGCCTAAATTTAAGGATAAAAGCAAAGTTACCAAGACTATACATAGTGACATTTGGAGTATTGAACGGTCATGTTCCTTTTTGAGAATCTAATAAACCTATTGACATAATTCTAGGAAACATGCATGAATACAATTAAAAACACAAAAACGCAAGCACACACAAATTGTATGCAAATATAAGGTTGTTCAATTATGCACTTGGAGCCATGCCAAATTAAGAAATCTTTACTTAAAAGTTCTACTCATTCCTACAATCAGGTTGTGATAAACACTGAGCAACTATTTATTTCCACAAAGCATTTAATTATGAAATCTGGATTTTAGAGTTGGTTTTTACATGTCCTCTCCCATATATATTTATTTCCAAGTCAATTTCAATTGTAGCTCTTAACATCTAATTATTCTGCTGTTCTCTTTCCATCATGCCTTATGGATTTCATTGTGTTCCCTCAATGGGGCACCTGGGTGGCTCAGTCAGTTGAGTGTCCTACTTCAGCCTAGGTCATGATCTTACCATTTCTGAGTTCAAGCCCCACATCAGGCTCTGTGCTGACTGCTCAAAGCCTGGAGCCTGCTTTGGCAGGCTGTGTCTCCCCTTCTCTCTCTCCCCCTCCCCCACTTGTGCTGTCTCTCTCAAAAACAAAAAATATTTTAAAAAAATTTTTAAAAAGTTAAGTTGAAGTCCTAAGGCTCAGTATCTTGTGAATGTGACATTATTTGGAAATAGGGTTTTTGCGGGTATAATTAAGATAAGGTCATTAGGTAGGTGGATCCTAATCTGACTGGTGCCCTTACAAGAGGAGTAGAGATACAGAAATTGACTTATATAGACAGAGAAGATAATGTGAAGACACACAAGGAGAATACCTCTGTGGTGACAGAGGAAAAGATTTGAATGATGTTTTTGCAAACCAAGGAACACCAAGTTTTGCTGGCAATTCCAGAAGCTAAGGGAAAGGTATGGAACAGATTCTCCTCCAAACCTTCAAAGAGCGCATGGCTCTGCCTGTGCTTGATTTTGGGCTTCTCTCTCTAGAATAATTTTTTGTTATTTCAAGCCACCCAGTTCGTGGTGCTTGTTACCACAGCCCTAGGCAAAAAGTACACTATGCCAGTACTTTAGTCTAGTCCACTACTGCTTCTCTTCATAATTACCAAGAACGTCCAAACTGGGTATGAAAACATAGGCTTTCTCCCCTCACTCGATTTTCTAGAATGTATGTGTGGTCATTTGACATATCACGTCTCAGCCTAAAGCATGTACCATCTTTGTGAACTCCAACTGCCTCTGCCTGGTCAGTGGGATTAGTGATGAATCTAATTGCTACATATCTCATTACCCTTTTCTCTCTCTTCACCATTTTGCACTCTCTATTCAAGGCATCCTGAAGGAATGTATTTCTAAACACCAAATTAAGGTGTCTTTTGTCTCTGGGCTTTCTTATATGTTGATCTCTCTATCTAGAACATCCTTCCTCCTTTTTAGTTTGGCTAAATCTCATCTATTATTCAGATATTATCCCCCCCCCAAAAAATAAGCTGCTCTAGATAGCTTTCCTTTAATCCCTCAGACTGAGTTGGGTTGGGTGTACCTTTCATATTCCAATAGTATTCTCTCTCTCTCTCTCTCTCTCTCTCTCTATATATATATATATATATATATATATATATATATATATATATACTATATCAATGTCTGTTTACTTTATTATCTCCTCTAATATCCTATAACTTCCATATACACAAGGATTGTAGTGCTTCCAAAGCTTAGCATGGTTCCTGATATATTGGAATTTATCAATAAATGTATGTTGACTAAATTAAATGAATACCTACTATTCTATACCAGCAGTTGAGTGCAACTTGGGACTGGAAGCTTCTCACCAGAAGCCTGCTGGGGTACATGCCTCACTATAAGGCTGTGAGACCATTGCTGCTGCCAGGTTAGAGGCTGATCTAAGGAAGGACCATTATTCTACCCCAAATGGGTAAGTTAGCTAAAGGAACAAAGTTATCCCTAGCAATGATACCTTGAACTTGAAGAAAAGTAAATGAATATAACCAAATGTTCAACTCAAAGTCCTAATGAATAGAATTGCTAACTTTAAGTCACACCTCATTTGACATTCTCTTCAAGATTAACTTGTTACTTTTAAATGATTGAGGCAATTGCAGTAAAAGCTATTTACTGTAAGCTTGTTAAATATTGAATGGGATTTGAATAATAAATCTTAAGTCATTCCTGCAACAACTAGGTAGCAGTCTCAGTTGCTCCTGATATCCAACTCTAGTTCATGACCCTAGAACTGTGTCATCTTCAGTAGTCACATATGTTTTCTATGTTTTCTACAATGAGGAACAAACATGCCTTGCTCAACTGGTATCAATTCTTTAAGATACAGGGAAAAAACCCACAAATAACCAAATGAAGAAAAACACAAATAACAAAAACAAAGGAAAGAGACTAATACACATCCCTGTGTTATGTGACTGGTTATTGTATTTTCTGATATATCTAATTATTATTTTATATGTTAATAAATTATTTCTGATGCAGTAAAATTATTACCTAATATACCAATAAATTACTTGTACAGATTTTTGACTCTCAAAGAAATATTAAATTTCAGGTTTTATGTATGTATCAATAGCCAAAGGTCTGCTTTGAACATAGATCTATATAGGTTAATGTAATAACAATTCTGGCCCAGGAATTGTTTACATGAGTGATATCAATAAAGGCTTTTAAGTAATCTGCTTCGTAACAAATTCTCTCAAAATTTATTAATTGTTTAACATTGATCAATAATGGAATAATTTCATTTAATGATCTTTCTTTTTAAAAATTTTTTAATGTTTATTTTTGAGAGACAGAGACAAAACATGAGTAGGAGAGGAGCAGAGAGAGAGAGGGAGACTCAGAATCTGAAGCAGACTCGCTCTGAGTTGTCAGCACAGAGCCTGACATGGGGCTCAAACTTACCAACTGTGAGATCATGACCTGAGCTGAAGTCAGGTGCATAACCGATTGAGCCACCCAGGCACCCCTCATTTAATGATCTTTCTGATTCACATGTCCACAAATAGCTTTAATATATCTTAAATATATATGTCTAATTACTATCTTAATTCATTAATGAAGTAGATTTATCCATGCACTGTATTTATCTTAAACTCTCCAACCACCTCTACAATATGATAGATACACTCCCAAACCAGTCAAGAGTGTCCTAAAGCCTACTTATTATGGGGTCACTTAAACTTTAAATTTTATTTTATTTTTTTAAGTTTATTTATTTTTTGAGAGAGAGAGAGCACACATGCACACGTGCACACACACACACACACACACACACACACACAAGTGAGGGAGGAGCAGAGAAAGGGAGGGAGTGAATCCCAAGCAGCCTCCACACTGTCAGTGTGGAGCCCGAGGCAGGGCTTGATCTCATGAATCGTATCCTGAGATCATGACCTCAGCCAAAATCAAGACTCATACACTTAACAAACTCAGCCACCCAGGTGTCCCTAGACTTTAAATTTAAAAGTAAGAAAAGTAAAAATCACAAGCAGAAGTAGGAAACTGAACTTTCATGAATTTACTCAAAAAATCATAATTTGATGAATGCCACAGAAATTGCCTTATAACTGGATCTAATGAGCAAATTAGTTCCCTCAATATGGATTTATTATACTTTAATTTAGTCAGGACAATTCAGATGAATATCATAACATTTGAATTTTGTAAAATGGTTAGATGTAACACTATTTTAGACACATAATACGTGTGAAAATCTTGGAAATTTTTTACTTAGATGATGTAATAGAGAGTATCATTAAATAAGACCATTAAATTTCAATACAAGATAAGAGTTTGGATATAAGAGCAGAAGGACCTTATAAGTTTTACACCCTATAATGAGCGAACTTTAAAACTGGATAAATCTTGTAAATCATCTCAAATACCTGTTTTCCAAAATAAACACACCTGGCTTCACAAACCATCCAGGCTATATGTGTGTTATGTTTCTATACATTTTTCCTCTGAGATATCCTTGTCAATCTAGGTCCTAGAGCAGTAGTTCCCAAACTGGGGTTCCTGGAGCAGGCTTTCTCAGGTGAATTTAGTGACCACTTAGGTGTGGGAACTATCGTCCTAGAGGGATAAAATCAAGACTTGCCAAGAGAGAGTACCTATGAGACAATGTTTTAATGACTTGTTAATAATCAGTGGATACAAAGCACAGACAGAGTAGGCTAAGAAGTCTTGACAATGAAATCTCACCACTAAAATCTAAATATTTTTTCCAGCTTTTTTGAGATATAACTGACACATTACATATGTAAGTTTAAGGTGTACAATTTGATAGTTTCGTACACATATGTAGTGTGAAACAATTATCGTAATAAAGTTTAGCTAATACATCCAGCACCTCACATATTTATTACTTTTTTGTGTGTGATGATAACATTTGAGATTGGCTGTCTTAGCAACTATGGTATAAGTGGGGTGACCTATTAGCTTCAGGAACCTGAATGTCCAAATCTCTCCCCAGATTTGGGATGTTTTTAGCCATTATTTCTTTTTTTATAATTTTTTTCAAGTTTACTTATTTATTTTTGAGAGAGACAGACAGAGTGAAAGGGGAAGGGGCAGAGAGAGAGAGAGAAAGAATCTCAAGCAGGCTCTGCACTGTCAGCACAGAGCCTGATGTGGGGCTTGAATTCACAAACCATGAGATCATGACCTAAGTCGAAACAAAGAGTTGGGTGCTTAACTGACTGAGCCACCCAGGCACTCCATCCATTATTTCTTTAAATAAACTTTTGTCCCTTCTTGCTATCATCTCCTCCTGAGACTCCAATAATGCTTAGGTTGTTTCTTTTAATAGTATTCCATAATTCACAGGGCTTTCTTCACTGTTTTTCATTCTCCTTTCTTTTTCCTCATCTGACTGGATGATTGTAAGCGACCTGTTTTTTTCATTCACTAATTCCTTCTTCTGTTTGGTCCAGTCTGTTATTGAAGCTCTGTATTGGATGCTCCAGTTTAGTCAGTGTATTCTTCTATGCTGAGATCTCTGTTTTGTTGTTTTTCATGGTTTCTATTTCTTTCTCAAACTTCTCATTTTATTCATGTATTGTTTTCCCAATTTTATTTAGTTGTCTCTAATTTCTTGTAGTTCACTGAATTTCTTTAAGAGGATTATTCTGAATTCTTTGTCAGTTAATTCACAGATCTCCATAACCTTAGGGTCAGTTATGGAAGCTTTATTAGTTTCCTTTAGTGGTGTCATGTTTCCCTGATTACTTGTGATCCTTGTGTCTCTATGTTGATATGTGCATATTTGAGCAAGTAAATGCTCCTTTCAGTCTTTACAGACTGGCTTTGGCAGCAAAGCTTCACACCAGTCAGCTCATCCAGAGATTCAGGGTGTGCCACCTCATGGTGACCTTGGGCAGGCAGATCTGGTGCCTGGATCAGTAGGAGGGCAGACCTTGTGTTTGGGTCCATGGGGAATAGCCTAGTGCCTGGATCTGCAGGGGTTGATATGCCAAGGGCCACAGGGAAGGGCCTGGCATCTGGGTCTTGGGGACTGGCCCAGTGCTGGGACAGTTTTGGAGTCTGTTTTCACAGAAGCCAGCCTAGAGGCTGGGGCCATGTGGGCTGGCCTGGTCCTGGGGCAGGACAGGAGCCTAGGTTGTGGGAACCAGTCTAAAACCTGGGATCTTAGAAGGCCACAAAAGATGACCTGGTCCTGGGGCAGGGCAAGGGGTTGGGTTCATAGAAGCCCAGTTGGGGCTTGGGTCTACTGGTGATTATGTGGCTTGGGATCAGCCCGGGAATCTTGGTCGATGGAAACTTGCTTAGACCTTGGGGCTACAAGTGTCAGGTTGGTGCTGGGGCAGGCTGGGATCATGGGGTCTGTGGGAGTTGGCTGGTGGTGGGATGGGGCAGCAGCAAGTTCATGAGAACTTACTGGGAATCTTGTACCATGCTTGCTGCCCTCAGGCTGTGGGAACTTGTCAATGCCAGGGTGGGCTGGGAGCCTAGTACCATGGGAGCCATTTTGGCCCTTGAGAGTCAGCCTGGTGCTGGCAAAGGCCAATTGGGGTCTGCAGTGAAGTTGGGTGCTCTCTTCACTCTCCTTCTCCTACAGAGAGGGTGTCTCTTTTGTGCTAAGCTGCCCAGGTTTGGCAGAGGGGGTGGGGGTAATGTGAATCTATTCTTACCTTCCTCAATTGTCTTTTTTTTTAATTTCTGTTATTCATGCAGGTGCTATATTTCCTCACCTGGAATCCTTAGTTCTTGTGAGAGTATTTTTGCATACCTATTGTTGTTCAAATTGATGTTTTGGGGAGGGAATGGACACTACAAATTTCTATACCACAATTTTGCTAATATTACTCCTACATGTTCTTTAGCTTTTTTCATTCTCAGTTTCATGATCTCATACATTCAGTTACAAGACAATATTGTACCAGTTTAAAATCTGATGAGACTTTACAAGAAAACACAGCTGCAGATATATGAATGAATAAAGTGCATTTGTATGTCGTTTAAGCCTACATATTCCTTTAGATCCACATTTAGACTGCAATAAGTGTAAGAACACTGTAGATTGCTTGTTGGAGGAGAATTCTATAAAGTAGTGGTTCTCAAACAATAACATAACCTGGAAACTTATTATAAATGTACATGTTCAACCCCATCCCTGACCTCCAGAATCATAAACTCTAGGGGTGAGCCCAGCGCTCCAGGCATATCAGACACATGTTGAAATTTGAGAACCTCTGTTTGAGAACCATGACTACATTTATTAATAGTATTCATTTAACAAAATCTATGACTGTTTTTTTTGCAATTTTGAGTTCCAGCTAATTGTATATGTCATTTCAGCAAATAAGGCTTAATTAGAGTCAAAGAGAAAGGTTTCAATCTACTGAGACATAAATGGATAAAGTTAAAAACAGAACATGCTTATGTTGATTCTAGTGTGTCAACTTTTCAATATAGATGACAGTAATATTCTACTCAGATATTTGTGATTGAGTTCTATAAAGGACGTGATGTGAAATGAAATTCATATAACAGAAGAATTTTTTATTTTTTTACAAAGGAAACCAAATCATTGTAATTCTGTTGTTCTCATAGAGATAGTAACTGGCTCCATATCACAGGCTATGTTTCAAACAGTAGGAAGCAATATAATAGGTATATAAATACATATATTTGTTTATTTTATTTACAGGGATTTTAGGATTTTAAAAAATATTTTTAATATAGCTTTCGTATTTTTTTGTATTTTCTAAGTTTCTTAAATTTTATTAAAACAAATGAAATTATCAATGTAATATTTTCCATTTCTGCTTTTACTATGCATTGACTTAAAAAACTGGTCATGTTCAATGAACAAAAAAGGAAGGAAGAGGAAAACAATGAGTCAAAAATATTCTGCAATATTAGACACATGAATATAGAATCAATGCAGTTTAAAATTACATAAAATAATAAATAGCATATCTACATTTATATATACTAAGGAAATTGTTAAAGTAACATCTGGCAAAGATAATAAAATCTTGACCTAGCATAATAAAAAAATATTAATGTGCAGTGTTTTGGGACAAGCAATAGATAAGAGACCTTAAGGATTGGGTTTGGTTCTTGAAACTCATTTGCTGTGGACCCTTGACATGGCCATTTAACTTGCTTTCCTCATCTTTTACAAAAGAAAAGAAATGGTAGAAATTAGATTGATGGTTTCTAAGATCTCGTCCAGGTAAAGTGATATATTTATGTTAAATATTAATTTAAACTTTTTTTAAGTTTATTTATCTTTGAGAGAGAGAGAGAGAGAGAAAGAGAGCAAGGGAGGGGCAGAGAGAGAGGAAGAGAGAATCCCAAGCAGGCTCTGCACTGTCAGTGCAGAGCCAGATGTAGAGCTTGAACTCACAGACTAAGACATCATGACCTGAGCTGAAATCAAGAGTTGGATGCTTAACTGACTGAACCACCCAGCCTCCCTTGTTAAATTTTAATTTAAATCTAAATAGTAAATCATTTACAAAGGAGGCACCATTTAGATAATCAACGTGAAAAGTTGCAGCATTAATTTCTTTTTGGCTTGTTGCTCTTTAATAAATCTGTTTGCTCAATTCCTGATAGATTTTCTGCTGATGGAAACATGTTTAAGTCTAAGGGCAGAAGAACAGAACAAACCTTGTTTCTAAAATTAGTGTCTGTTCCAGATATAATATATCTGTTTACACAGCTATTTACTACAGAGCAGAAATTGGCTCTGTTGTAGATTTACATCTAAACCAGAAAGAACTATCAAACAGGCAATTTACCTTTTATGTTTATTTTTATTTTTTTGAGACACAGACAGAGCATTAGCAGGGGAGGGCAGAGAAAGGAGACACAGAATCCAAAGCAGTCTCCAGGCTCTGAGCTGTCACCACAGAGCCCGATGTGGGGCTTAAACTCACAAGCCTCGAGCTGTGAGATCATGACCTGAGCCGACTGAGCCACCCAGGCACCCCAGCACTGTACCTTTTAAACTGACTTGGAAATCTAAACTTTGTATCATGCATATTGAAAAAACAAGCCATTTGGAGGAAGCAAGAAAATATCATAAGGACTTTTATGGGATGCTTGAATCAGTTCAGAAATCTTATTACATACTACTAGAAGACATTATTACTCACCTACATGTTTTATGAGGTTCTTTAATCTTTTAATAATCAAAATTAAAATGTAAGATACATAAATGTTAAACATGTATATGTGCTGCCGAAGCGAGCACGAAACATGTAAAATATATTATAAAACTCTGAAAGGAATTGCTTTCTGGCTTGGATATCAATTTGAGTAAATATTCTTTTTTTTTTCTTTTACCTACAGAGCCGTTTACATATACAGGCAATCTTGTTCATCAAATGTACTGTATAAAGTTACTTAATTGAAATAATACCATATTATCTTTTATCTGATGTTTACAAATATACTTTTAGAGATTTAATGTAAAATTGTGTGACGGTTAGCATTATTTATGTAGCACTGTACATCAGAAAAAGAAATTACAAATAGTGCTTTGAAAATTGCCCTTTAATCTTCTAAAAGCTACTTGGTAAGCAAGAATTGCCACTGACAATTCGAACTAAATTTTGAGAAGAATTTTTATTTTATGTTAGGATCAATAAAAATGCAGTCTGGTGCTAAGAAGTAAAAATATCATTTATGGTATCTTTTAATTTTAAAAGCAGAAGTATTTGGCAATATAATTAGATAGTATTTAGAAAGTCCTTTAAGGTCTACTGTATTAAGATTTGTGGTCACATGGCCTCTTAGATACATGAACCTAGTGAAATTCATATACAGAAATGACTTTTTCATCTTCATTGGTTTTGTTTGCATCATGCTAAATCTTCTAGATTCCAATTAAGCTAAATTTATTTAGGCTGTATTACAATAAATTTCTATGGAAACTTTTTTGTTATTCAAGCATCTACCCTTGACCACTGTGTTCTCACAAACCCTCTCAGTTATGTGTATTTTGCCTCACATGAATGGTAACTTTGGGTCCTTCTCCTTCATGATGTTGATTAAACTGTTAACAGCAAATGTTTTGTTTGCACCATGATTAGATTGTAATAGATTAGGGGAAATTTTCAGAGAACTAATAGAAAGATAGAAGAAGTTAATCAGATCATTACTTAGAAGTCCTTTTTTTTTATTGATAGGAAACTTAACATAACACTGAGAACACACCATGATTATTCAACTATTCAGTCATTCATTCAGCAAGCAATGTCTCAGCATTTAGTGCCTGCTCAGCACTTCAGTCTTCTAAGAATACTTAGCCTCTAAGGCTTACCTATTAATTGAAAAAACAGATTTTTATGGATGGGTGTAATTCTGGTGACAGTCATAGAAATTAGATTTGGTGTACCTCTCGTTAAGGGCATAGAAAAGGATATCAATTCCGGGTATCACACATATACTTTAAAAAGTTCAGAGACAAAAGAAGATAAGGGATAAATGGTCTTACTCCATTATTGACCCACATACTGAACTTCCGAAAGTAAAAGTTTTTTCTCTTCCAAACACAATTCCCTATAATGGTAAATGATTCTACATTCCATCTACAATTCCAACCAGGAGGCTGAAAATCATCCAAAATTCTTCTCCATGCTTTGCCCTCCCTATTCAGCTGTTAACAGAGTCCTGTTGATTCCCTTTTCTAAATATATCTTGAGTGTACTTCCGCTTGTTCATTTCCTTCTCAGTTTCTATTAGAGCCTCAAATATATCATTTTCATACCCTCTCATATCACCTGATGTTTTTGCCCTCTTCTTGCATCTTTTCACCATACCATGCTCATTTGTCAAGTCTCAGCTCAGCTGTTGTCTCCCTCTGGATGCCTTTCCTGATCTCTTTCCAGGATGAGTTAGATGCCCCTAATCTGTACTCTCAGCATCGTTTGAAAACCATCATCTCTGTACACTGTAATTATTTGCAATACTTTGTAATTATTTACTCATTTGTCTTCCACAAATAAATTGTGAAATTCACTAGTCAGGGACAGCAATGAAACTATCATCTTTGTGTTCTTAGTACTTGTGCATTGTCTCACAGTGTCAACAATCATTGTCTTTAATGAACAAGTGACAACTCTATATAAATGGAGAGTTACTCTATTGAGTAATGCATGCAACTAAACATACTCTCCTAATGACTCACTGAAGATGCTGCTAAAATATTTTAAAAGGACTTGCAGAAAAGAGAGAGCTCTTTTAATTCTATGGGCCTTCATTGAAACATATCATCAGAAGAAATTTTCCATTTTTTTCTCTACATAGGAGGTTTTTCAAATTTGTGTTGTGATCATCTTGCTTCAGGATATGTAAAAATAAAAGGTGAAAGTTTGTGTACAGAATTTCTTATTAATGTTGGTTATGGCTATTTTACCGATGAAAAGGACAAAATCATATTATGTTTAGATGTAGTAAAATTATATTATGTTTACTCTTGAGTAGTTTTGGCCTGGAATATAATAGACATTCCTGATCATTTTCAATTGATTGGCACCATCTGGCCCAAGCATATTTTAATTATTAAGACTTACTAAACTATATTACCCTAAACTCTACTGCATCACATTCTGATACTTTAAGTGGGTCTTAGGAAAGAAATGAGATAATAAGAAATGAGCATTTACCATGCTGAATCCTTATCTTAAAAGTCAAGGCATTGATTAGAGCAAGGGATGGGGATGGAGGGTTTATGAGAAGGAAAACTCAGTAAAATGTCTAAATTTTGATGGGCTTGTCTAAAGTTGTAAGGCATGGGCCCAAAGAAACCATTATTTCTGCTATGTTTATTATTGGTCACATCAATCTCAGTTCCTGAGCTTGAGAATATTATGTTCTGAAACTAGAAAGGTGAGAATAAAAGAGCTGGTAGTTAATATTATTTTTCTTTTCTTTCTCTTCTCTTTTTTCCTTTCCTTTCCTTTCCTTTCCTTTCCTTTCCTTTCCTTTCCTTTCCTCCTTTTTTCTTTTCTTTTCTCTTTTATTTTCTTTTCTTTTTTCTTTTCTTTCTTTTCTTTTTTTTCTTCTACAGTCAAATAAATAGTACCATATTTCTTTCTCAAGATGTTCTGTGTTATTGAGAGTTAAATTTGAATAGCATATGAAAAGAAAAGATACCTCATGTTTGTCTACATGAGGCATCTGAAACATTTTTTCCTGGAATATGATTCAATTATTAAATATCAACCCTCTTTTAAACATCTTACAAGTGTGAAACACTTCATCACAGGCTTGAGAAATATTCCCATGCATGGATGTTGTGTTGATCCATTAAACTGAAAAACCACAAAGAATATTTGACCTAAGAACATAGTTTTGAAAACTGGATAATATATTTTACCTTACAAATAGTATAAAAGCATGTATAGGCATAGGAGAAACAAAAGAAGGGATTGAGAATAGGTTCAAATAATTATGAAACCAGCATATTTTAGAATAGCAAAGAAGACATAAACTAAACAGGACATTAACATGAGCTAACTGGATCTTGTAAATTTTGCAATATTTTGTCAGAATAACTCACAAATTAGCCTGGAAACAGAAATCTTTCTAAAAGAGTTGACTTCTTAACAGGCAAGTATCTAAAAAGCTTCTGAGTTTTATTTTAATTTAGAAGAGCCAGACCATCAACTTCTATGACAAGTTATAAAGCCTTCTGTAGTAAATTGCTTTTGCCACCCTGAAACATCTAAATCCAAGTCTCATTACCACTTTCCTCAATTGGTTTTCTGATTGGATTGAAATGAAAAAAGAGGATTTTCAATGAAAATTTTATTATAAAGGGCAAAAAAAGAGCATTTCTTGATTCCCATAAACTACAGAAGGAAGAAAATCATTCTGAGGAAAGCCTGAAAACTAAAAATTATGACTTTTCGAAGATTCTAAAATATATACTGTTGAAGAAATCTCTGAAGAAGATGACATATCTAATAGTGGCTAATAACTCTTTGTTTACACTAATGTTGGCTATACTAATGCATAAGTAGCATTTAGAAATGTTAAAAGAAACTATTGTATTCTTTATTTTCCATAATAGAGGCAACTTCTCCAGGATCCACAGACCCTGTGTCTCTCCTTTAAGTCAGCTAAGAAAAATTATACCTGTCATAGACTGATTCAGAAGCTACTAATGGAACTATGCTTGCTTGATTGAATTGGTTAAAAAAATAGATCTTCCAATCTTTAGAAGATAGAACTGAAAACAATAAAAATAAAAATAAAGACTCTAATACTCAAGTCACCATTAAAAATAAAAAAAAATAAGATTTTAGTACGGAAGTGGTTAATCAAAAGCTAAGCATGAAAAAGGTTATATTGTTTTACCGCAAAACAAAAATTGTTTTCATTTTGGGAAGCCAAATGGCCAATGAATGTGTCTCAGATTTTTAAAGGCTGTAGCAAATTTAATTCTGGAAAGCAGTTGTTTCCTGTACTTATTAATCCAATTTATAGATAACATGTTAAATGTTTATTTTGTGCCAAGAACCATGCTAAACATTTAAAAAAATATTTTAACATTTATAGTAAACCTCGTAAAGTCAATTTTTCCATTTAACAAATTAGGAAACAGGCTTTCAGATCCATTTGACCATATAATTAAACTCTTACTCATTTGTTCATTCAGAATCATTTACTGAGCTCTTACTACGTGCCAGGAACTGTTTTAGGCACAGGAAATACATGAAATAAACCAGCAAAATCCCTGCCCTAACCAACATATGGTACACTGCCCTGCTTTGTTATTAATATCATCCAGAATTGTTATCTAAGGATTACTTTAAGTTTACAATTCAAAATAAGAGTACCACCATTTGAGGTGTTTTGTTTTGTTTTGTTTCTCCACCCACCTTCCTCTCTTGCCTTGATCTCTCATGTCTATATTATTGGGACTAAAATACTTGAGGTTCCAAATTTGGCAGTAAAATATACCAAGGATATATTGGCAAAAGGAAGCACGCTACATTTTAGGTTACCTTAAAGTCAAAGAGGACACCTTGATACACTGTGAGTCTTTTGTTCACTGACTTAGAAATCAAATTGAGTGTGTGAATGAGGTCATTGATGTGTTGAAAGAAGCCATGTTATTCCATGAATTTTGTAACATGGGAAACAATTGATCTTTGTATCAGCTTCCTTGCCTATAATGTGGGCTAAATAATGGAACCTGAAACACAGATCATTATGAGATGAAATTATGTTATGCATGTATGTAAATAAATCCTCTTGATTAATTGATTAATTGCTACACCAATATTAGTTATTTTTCATTTTCCAAGATTTGAATTACAAGGCATTTAATAAATGTCCTTCAACTAACAGAGTAAAAATCATTATAGTTTTCTTGATCTATTGTTTCTTTTCAGTAATAAACCCTCTCAGCATATTATAATGACACATACCTGTTGACAACTCAATAAACATTAGCCTATGATAGAAATGGTGGTTGACTTGCTGCCTCAGAGATTTACATGAGTCTCTGTAGGGATACTTATGAAGTATTTATCACGACTGCCACTTTCTAGCAATTACTCAATTTTCCATATCAGCCTAATTTTAATATAATTTTTATCCCCCAAATTACATTACAACAAAATTTTCTGTCTCCTTATTTACGGGAAAAATAACATGAAATTTTGAGATAGCAATGCCTGGGTATAAGTAAATTATACATGTTAGCATAACTTCATTGTTCTAATTGTGACGCAAACTGAACATTTTCTCCAGTCTTTCTCATTTGGTTTTTCTTTTCTTTTTTTAATATATGTTGTCACTCATTTTTTAAAAAAAAATCTATTATCTTTGCTCTATTGCTTCCCCGAATCTTTTAAGTAAAAGACATCATTCCTCACAGTGCATTCAGCTGAACACTGCTATTATATTACAGAAAAGCTACCATGGTTGAATAAATGTGAAAAACATTGGGTAAAAAAAGGTTCAGCTGGTTTCTTTACTATCACACTTCCTTAATGTGTCCATGTGTATGATAAACTCCAAGAGCTTTTCCCAGACTTGCTTAGCCTCAAAATTCTTTCATGTACCAAAAATTATAACTAGTCTTCTATGCAAAACACTTTGCCAAATACAAATGCAAGAAATAATTTATACTGCAAGACATCCTTCTACCCTTTAGAGTTACAAAGAAAAACTCCATAACAGTAATGTTATTGATGTATACTCTTAGCTGAACTGTATACAATTATACAGCTTTTAAGGAAGAGGGACTTAGTTCAAAGTTTTAAGGTTAGAAGTGATACCACACAGGGGTGCCTGGGTGGCTAAGTTGGTTAAGCGCCTGACTCTTCATTTCAGCTCAGGGCATGATCTTACAATTCACGGGTGAACCCCGCATTGCGCTCCACACAGAGTGTGTAGAGCCTGTTTGGAATTCTCTCTCTCTCTCTCTCTCTCTCTCTGCCCTCTCCTGCTTGCTCTCTTTCTCTAAATAAAAAAAAAAAAAAAGAAACAAAAAAATTTTAAAAAAAAGTGGTACCACAAAAGCCACTGGATAAATATCACACAAGTAAACAAGTTAAAAATGAGAAGATCTATATGGGAAAGGAAGTGATTTGATCTTGGTGACAGGTAATTAAACAAAATGAAATACTTTTAGGCATTATATACAGAAATCCCTTATCTCTCAGATCTTCAAAAATGGAATTAGTGTATGCCTTAGTTTTTAGCATTTTCCCATGCATTATTGCCTTTCATTGATTCTGTAACCCTGTGAAGTTGTAAAGACGGTTGCTGTTATATCTCTGGTAGATTAGGAACCATTTAAAACTACAGTTTCTCTGATGTCACATCTTCCTCTCTCTTTACTATGCCATGCTGTTTTCCTAAGTCACGCTTTTCCCTTTTTCAGACAAGGTTTTAAAATAATAACCTACAATTTAGACAAAGTATACGATGTAGATTTTCTGGCCCTAATTCCTGGCCTCCAACTAAATGCCTCAAACTATAGTAATTTGGGTTTCCTCTTATTTAGCTCCACTAAAACTACTTGTAAGATCATTAGTGTCTCCATATTATACATTCCAATGAATATTTTTCAGTCTTTATCTTACCATGAGTTTTTTCCACATTTGACACTTTGACAGCTTCCTCCTCCTTGAAATTCTTTCCTCCCTGGTTTCTGAGACAATATCTCTAGCTTCTAAAAGAATTCTCTCCTTCTTTTTCAATTTTTTAACTCCTTCAGGGTCTTCTTCTCTAACCACTCCTACATTTTAGTATTCTTCTTGGTGTTCTTCTTTAGTGTTCTTTGCTGCCTTAGTTCTGGGTCTTTCTCTCTCACTTCCCTTGGTAGATGTCAATAACTCTCATTGTTTAAACCAGCATATCTTTGCCAGGAATTTCCACCTCTACTACCATATTTTTCCCCCAGATACCTGACAATCATACATAAGTGCATATCCCACAGCTACCTCTAATTCAACATTTGTCTCCCTGACGGCTACTACAATTAGATTACAAACTCGAGGAGGAAAGGAACTTAACTGTGTTTACCAATACAACACAGCACAACAACTTGACTGTGTTTATATTGTGTTCACCATATTGCCTAGCATATAGTAACTGCTCAATACAAATTTTGAATAATTAATATGTCAAAAATTTACTTAATATGTATGGCTTCCTTTTTAAAAATCTGCCATTTCTTTTGGAAATTCCAACCACAGCAAATGACATTACTGTCCACATACTATTCCAAGACTGAAACCTGGGAGTTACCTTGAATTTTTCTCACCCCCACCCCCAAATAATGGCAGTTATACTTCCTAAATACTTCTATAATAGCTCTCCTCTTTTCCTTCCTACTAATGCTCTCTCTAGATCTTTTTAATAACTCTACAGGTGTCAGTGCAAGATCTCATCACCTAGAAAACTGGTTTCCTGAAACTACTGGCATCCTCTTTATCTTCAATCTCTGTGATTACTCAGAATCAGTAATTTGAAATTCTATGTTAAGCTGTACCTCATTTTGCTTAAAACTTGTAATTCTTCCTGATTTCCTTTAGGAAAAAGGACACAACCCTTACTCAGGTAGCATGATTTTCTGTTGCTGTTCCTCTTAAGCCTTATCCATTCCTGTTCTCCACTTATACTTTGTACTGAAATGAAGGTGAAATCCTTGTGGTTTCAGTTCTCCTGACTTTTCCATCTGGCTGAGGCTTGTGCAAATATCTCTGTCTAGAATGCCTCACTCAGGCTTTCTTCACCAGGCTTATCTTCACCCATCTTGTGAAACTATTCATGTATCCTCTCCTTTGGGAATATTTCTCTGAACCAATAGGCTGGAGAAATGTAACTTTCCACTGTGCTCAGAAAGCACACTCCGCACATTTTTTTGTTTGTTTGTTTGATTTTCTTTTATTTATTTTTGTTATGATTAGCTCTTTACTTAATGATCTCTGCCTTGATACAAAATATTTCTTGAGAATTTAAGGTATTTATCTTTATGTCCTCAAAACCTAACACACTTTTAAATATATGGTTGAAATTCAATAAATATTGAACTAAAATGAGCCTGTGATCCTACCACAACTCAGTTTAGTTAATGACATTAAGATTTAACTATTTCTACAACTTATGGGAGTCCTGCATATCCAATGCTTTCTGGTTACCTAAAGATGTATATACTATTCAGGTGGTGTGTGGAGTCGTTGGAGGAAGAAAGAGAGGGAGAAGGAAGACAGAGAGGATACATTTTCTCTTGTCCAAGGATCTAATTAATAAACTATATGCATATATATATATATATGCATATTTACAAATATATATATATACAAATATATATATATATATTTGTAAGACCATTAGTAATTTTTTGATAGTTACTGCACTTATTTTAGATAGTTATTTTAGATAGTTATTATATATATCTAGTTTATATATATAGTGTATGTATATATATATATATATACATATATATATATATAGTATATATATATATATATATACATACACTATATATATAATACATATATATATATACATATACATATACATATATATATATATATACATATACATATACATATATATATATAGTATATATATATATATATACATACACTATATATATAAACTAGATATATATATATATATATATATATATATATATATATATACTTGTGTAGGATCACTATAGTAATTTTTAGATAGTTATTACATCAGTTTAGTTTTATGATGACAGACATAAATTGAATAGAGTCACCAATTAGAAGCAAGTTCTTTGAGTGATATGAGCCAAAGATACTTTGATGACTGATAGGTATTGAGTGCATACTGTTTTCCTTTGGCCAAAACATTTACCTATTGTGTCAATATCTTAGCCAGGTGATAAAATACACAGACAGCTTACTCTTGACATACATGTTCTGCTAACAAAATATGTGTTTGTTTATTCCTTTTAAGGTCAAAGGAATGCACAGGTATGTTCAGTGCTTGTTTGCCTATGCTATGTCATAAGAAAGGAATAGGTGTTTCCTTAATCATTTCATGAACTACTTAAGTCCAGAAATCACCCATCAAGTGAAACAGTGGGTAGACGATGTCAACCAGTGCTCAGTAAGTGTGAGGACCCCACTGCTAGTGAGAAAAAAACCATTTAAAAATATAAGTCCAGGGATGCCTGGGTGGCTCAGTCGGTTGAGCGTCCGACTTCGGCTCAGGTCGTGATCTTGCAGTTTGTAAGTTCAAACCCCGCATCGGGCTCTGTGCTGACAGCTTGGAGCCTGGAGCCTGGAGCCTGCTTCGGATTCTTTGGCTCCGTCTCTCTGCCCCTTCCGCACTCATGATCTGTCTCTCTCTGGTCTCTCAAAGATGAATAAACGTTTAAAAAATTAAAAAAAAAACAAAAATATAAGTCCATTCTTAATTTTTTTAATGTTTATTAATTTTTGAAAGAGAGAGAGAGACAGAGCATGAGTGGGAGAGCGGTAGAGAAAGAGGGAGACACAGAATCTGAAGCAGGCCCCAGGCTCTGAGCTGTCAACACAGAGCCAGATGTGGGGCTTGAACTCATGAATGCGACCTGAGCCAAAGTCAGACACTTAACCGACTGAGCCACCCAGATTCCCCAAGTCCATTCTAAATTAGCAAAGTTTTTGGTAAAAGAGAAGTTTAATGTTATTCTTCCCTGGAGATAAGGGCAATAATAGATGTCTATGAAATCTGTAATAGTACATCTCAAATTTTAATGTACATACTAGTGACCTGGGAAATTTGTTAAAATCCAAATTCTTATTCAGCAGTTACAAGATGCCATATTTCTAACAAGGAACCAGGTGATGCTGCTGTTGTTTTGAGAACCACCGTTGAAATAGCAAGAGTAGATGTGATAAACTTTTATATTTTTCTGTTTTCATAGAATTGAAAGTACTTTCATATATATTATATCACATGATTCTCATGATAAGTCTGTTAGATTGTCATGGAATGTTCTGTTGGTGGTGACTCTATTTTATAGGTAAATTAAGAGAGATTCAGCCCTTAAGAGATTTGTTGTAAAATACTCCATATCTATTTTCTTGGAACTCCTCCTTCTATACCATCCTTCCCCCATTAGTTTTTTTACATTTAGAAAACTGCTTCTACACGTCCTATATCACAAAGCCAAGACACGTATCAAACATATATTTTAAAAATCACTAACCAATGCCTTTCTTTCCAAGAAGATAATATTGTCAACACGCGGTGGCTATGGTAACTTTTGAATGTTTTCCTGTCTCAGAGATTAGAGAAGACTAAACAGCTCGCGGCAGTTAATACAGGAGTTTAGATAGAAAATTAGTAGAGACCCACTCAATAAATGTGGTTACCACATGACATGCTAGAGGAAAACGTGTGTCAACTGACCAAGGCTGGAGAACTCATGGCGTGTGTTTGTAGATAGAGAACAGTGGTGGGTGGGAAAGTAAGCTGTCAAGATTGGAAACAAGGTTTATAGGTAAGGTGCTTTTAACATGGACCTGAAGTGAAAGAAAACTATTCAAAGACACTGAAGAGACAAAATTCCACAGGCGTGGCAATCTTTTTTAAATGTCTGTGTGAGTGCAGGGGGAGCAGTGGTGGTGGTGGATTAGACGAAAGGAGAGCACATGAAGAAATATGCTGAGGGCTGTATAATGCAGTGGCAATGAATCTAGCTCTATTCTCTGCAGATATTCATTTAGAAAAAATAACTAGCACAAGCATGTGCTGGATCTGTGAAGAGGAGATGGAAGCAAGAGGATTAAGTCATGAGTTTGTTTACCTATTCATGCAAGAGATGAGAAGAGCTAAAAGTATGGTCTTGCCAGGAGAGAGAATAAAGGAGATCACAAAGTTGGGAGATACATAACTTGATGCCTAACTGGACACTGGGTTCTGAAAGAGAAGGAGAAGCTGCAAATGACTCAAGTTTAAGTCAATGTAACTGAATGGTGATTCATGTGTTCCATTTGTTGAGACAAGGAACAATGGCAACAGCAACAACAAGGCAATGGAGGAGATGTTGAGTTCAGTTATACACAAAGTGAGGTGTAGGCAAAATAACCAAGTGAAAATTTTGTTAGACACTTAGAAACACAGTGACACAACTGTGAAGATTTTATTTATGAACATTAATTTTCTTGATACATAAGAAAAATAAATTATTCCCTGTGATTTATGTCTTTTTTTGTTTGTTTTTAATTGTATAACTACTTTTAATTCCCAGTCATGGCTTCCCGAAAAGAACACTTAGCTATTTTCTAATTACCTAATGAAATGCATGTCCCATTTGCCATCATTTTCATTGGCAAATAAAAAAGGAATTTAGTGGCTAATAATATGCTATGTCAAAAACAAATAATTATAATGTTGCCCCAGTATTTTAAAATGCAGTCATTTTTTGTTGTTGTTTTTAACAGTGTGGGTTAAGTGGCTTAGTTTTTGCCAAAGAAAGATTTTTTTTTAATATGAGAGATGATGAACATGGTCAAATATTGTGTAGGGGTCAGTGTAATATGAAGAAAGAAAACCATCCCCTGGTTTTGGCAACAAACATGTTAGTGGTCACTTCCACACAGAGATTTTAGGAGAAAAGATGATTCCGCAGGAGTGTCCTCGTGTATTCTCAACTTCAAGTTAATCTATCCTTTCTTTTTTTTTTTTATTTAATTTTTTTTTTAACATTTTTTATTTTTTTTTGAGACAGAGAGAGACAGAGCATGAACAGGGGAGGGTCAGAGAGAGGGAGACACAGAATCTGAAACAGGCTCCAGGGTCTGAGCTGTCAGCACAGAGCCCGACGCGGGGCTCGAACTCACGGACTGTGAGATCATGACCTGAGCCGAAGTCGGCGGCTTAACCGACTGAGCCACCCAGGCGCCCCTCTATCCTTTCTTTATTCCCTCAAAGCTCAGGGGCATTTTGTTCTTGCTCATAATTAAGCCAATTCCCTCCACCTGTAGTGCCTATCTCAATTTTTCTCATCTCTAGGACAGTTTTCTCCTCATGAGTATCTCCCTCTGGATTTCTTGCTCCTCCTCTCTCTGGAATGATCTACCTGATTATCACCAATATGAGCACAACAAACATATTTCACTGATTCTACCTGTCAAAATAAAATGCCTCCCTTTATCAACAAACTCCTGGAAGAAGAAGTTTATGCTGTCTCCACTTACTGATCAATCCTTTACTTAATTCCTATGAACTTTCTACTAACCACTCTACTGAAAATGCTCTCCAAAAGGTCACATAATGACAGGTTTTTGTCAAATATAGTGGCTTTTTCTCAGTCATCATGTCTCATGACCTTTCTGAGACGTTTGCATTGCTGACTTTTCCATGTTTTCTTGAAAGTGTCCCTGCTTTGGAATGCTGATACGTTGTATTTCCTGATCTACCAGGTAACCTACTTGCCTTCTCATGACCAGTTCTTTTACTTTTCCAAGAAACTATCCTTAATTCCCTCCTCTTTTCTCTCTACATTACTTTTTTTTGAACAACTCCTTTCCTCCTTTGCCTTTGAATTCTAAACTTCTTTTTTTTTTTAATTTTTTTAATGTTTATTCATTTTTGAGAGACAGAGACAGACAGAGCATGAGCGGGAAAGGGGCAGAGAGAGGGAGACACAGAATCTGAAGCAGGCTCCAGGACACAGAGCCTGATGCGGGGCTTGAATTCACGAACTGCAAGATCATGACCTGAGCCACCCAGACGCCCCTTGAATTCTAAATTTCTGAACTTATGTTTACAGAACCTAGTCTGAGGATACCAAGTGTATGCTCCCAATTTCCAAGGCTCTCTTGGATATCTCTGTGTGCGGGTCCACTAGCATCCACCCACCTATGCTTCCTTTACGAACGTCTACATTTGATCACCTTTACCATCCTTTCTTGCATGAGACCTTGGAGTTTGGTATAGCTTATGTCATCAATGCCTATTCTTCTCCTGTGAAACATCTTGACAGTTACAAAAGCAGCAATAGCACAGTATAGAGAGTATGACTGTGTTTTTAAAGCATATGATTTCATGTAACTGAAAGAATATGTACTGAGATATTATCCATATTTTCAATGGGTTGCGAGGTTCTGTGGCTTTTAAAAACTTAATTCCTAATAATTCCACACTGAACACTAGTCATGTCTATAAATGTGGGGAATAAACAAAGTTCACTTCCTCATTGCTTCTTCTCTGTGTCAATTTCTCCCATTTTTACTGTGTAATACTTAGAGTGCTAAAAGACACTCGAGTCAAATCTCTGATTGAGAATCCTTTCCATAGGATTTCATCTCACATGCCATTATAAGACTTTCTTCTTCCAATTCACATTCTAAGAATCCAAACTTTTCACTTTGGCCTCCTAATCTCCCTCTCTTTATTTCCAGAAACACCCTCCTTTGACTACATACCACAGCTGCAGTCTTGCCTTCTTCTGTTCCTCATTCAGCACCTGGCATCTCCTCTTGTCCTTGGTCCTCTCCTCACTGCATCCTGCTTACATCATGCTCAGCCTGCCCCTGAGTTAGCGCCTTGATCGAGCTACCATTTACTGAAGCCAAACCAAATGGCAAGCATCAATTCTATTTCTTTTTGACACCCCTGCTGGCCCATTATGATGATCTTTGTTCAATAGATAAAGAAGTTGAAACTCAGAAAAGTTAAGTAATTTAAGTAAAGTCATATTCCCAGCAAGTGGCAAAAAGAGTCAAATTCATGTCTTTCTATTATAAAATTGGCACTGCTTCCACTGGGCTGTATTATCACCTCCCTGTCTCAGCTGCTCTTGCATATTCCTAAAATCCTAGCTTAAACCCATCATCTCCTTAAGGTTTTCACTGATTGACAAGACCACAGGGGTGACTCCTCCCTCCAGACTCCTAGAGCAGTCATCACTAATAGAGTTGTCTTCTAGCTAACGTTTGATAGTTTGTGTCTATGTCCTTAATTATACTCTCTTAGTAGAGAAACAAGGCCTTATCACTTGTTTGTAATTTTTGCATCACCAAGAACAATCCTGAACATAAGGCAGTGACATTTAGCATAATATATATTTTCAATAAATTGCTGATTGATTATATAAAATATGCTATTAGTGCTGATTTCTCTTTCCTTTTAGGGAGTTAAAAATAAATATAACATCAAAATAGATATAAATATTTAATGTAAACTAATAATACGAAATTTATAGTGCATATTACTTTTCCCATTACAAACCAACAGTAAAATAAAGCATCAAATACAGTGTTATGCTCACAGGAAGGAGTGACGTCATGCACCTTTATTTGATTAACAATCTTTCACTGACACCAGTAAAAGAGCTAACAACAGTAGAGCAATTTTTATAAGTAGTTTTCCCTTTTCTGCAGATATATCTAAAGCTCAGTTATAAGTTTCGATGTTAATAATGTATCATATCTCTATTATGCATTTTTCTCACTGTGTAAAATTGGTCATTTTTTTCCCACTTATCTTCTAGAGAATGCAGACTTTCAGATTTCATAAAGTCAATCAAAGTGGCTATGTTTAGGCACTAAAAAAACAATGAATTACTTTTGCTATGTTAACAGTACTTTGAAAAGAAGTGATAATACTTCAAGTTAATATTTAACATATACATAGAAGGGGGAAACAAGAATTAGTTACATATAGGTTAAACTTTGTCAAAATGAGTATATACAAATACTTTAAGACCAATGATATGTATGTCTGTGTGTACATAGTACTTTCACTGTATGGAGAGATATAGATATAAACTTCTTTTGCGTATGCAGATATAGACATATAAGTAAGTATCTTTACATAGATATGAAATATTTGGAATAGGATTAGCTCTAGAAAGATTGTAATTACTAATTGGAATTTTTGGTTTTCCTTTTCTGCACTGTATTTAATGATGTTCCTTCCAGCTTTTAACATCTCTCTTAAGAGTGTCCAGCTCTTGTCTTCCTCCCTCACAGAACCTGTTTTCAGCAATTCTATTTTCAAAGTATTCCAATTTTCAAGTGAATGGTCAAGAAGGCAATGGACTCCCATTCCAAAGAATATTTGCATATTTAATCAATGGGAAAGAAAATGGCTGAATCTATTAGGCTGACTCATATAAAACTACTGTTTTGAGGTAAAAATGGTTGAATATATGTGATTTCATAAGTTTCAATGAATATATGAATCAGTTTCAGGCATTTGATCTGGTTGAAGCCTCTGAAACATAAATTGTCCCCTTGGCACTTTGTAAATAGTGCTCAATTGCGCACTAGATGAATAAAGAGAAGCATATGCTAACAGTTCCAGCGCTTTGGTGACCTTATCCAGAAAACACAGAATCTATTTTAACTTAAGAATATCTTCAAGTTTATTGCTTATTACACTTAATATATATGGGATGGGTGCATCAATATTTTTTCAATGTTTTGAGCATTTCAAGGCCTTACGCATCCCTGATTATAACACTAGTTTTGTTCATAACAAAACAGAACATCTATTTATATGTAAATCTTAGAAAGTGCACTTACCTGCTTTGGGTATCTTTTCCTCTTTTTTAATTTCAGGTTCTGGAGTAAAACATACACACACACACACACACACACACACAAACACACAGGTGGATAAAATAAGCATTTGAAAAAACCCATACAAATCAATTTTAATAGATTTTTATCAATTTTAATTATAGTTACACACTTTTATCAATATGCAATGAAACATGTGTTCTTAGTAAGTGATAAAGTGACTTACACAAAAGGACTTGATTTTGAAATCTAGTTTGCTAAGTTTTATATAGAACATACTAAGTAATTTGTCTTTACTAACAGCCCATTTCTTAGGATTCATAAGTCCTCTAAGTAATATAAATAAAAAATTAATAATAATTACTAGGAAAAAGTGTTGTAATTTTTCCTAATTTAACCAGTTCAAGCCATTTATTAATTTTGACTACATACGCTCAATTCATGGAGCGCCACCTGGTGGTTAACTTAATAATTTCAAACAGGTATAATTCCTGTTTTTATTAGTATTTATTATTAATTTTATAAAGTAAATTAAGTTGATTTATAGTGTATTAATATAAAACTTTATTAGAATGAAGTACTTTAATTTCTTATTGTCTTAGGAAATGTCTTTTGTCTAGAAACTGCATTCCAACTTAATATCATTATAGGATAAACACAGTTTTAGAAAGTATCCAAATAATGTTCATGATACATTGCCAATCAAGGTAATGGTTGACTATATTTTAATGTTTTCCAGTTCTTCCTCTTGTTTAAACAATTTTGCTTAGGCTGTATACTTCTTTCCTGGCAAAAAGTCTTATTTTGATTAATGGAAGGGCCCTGCTACGTTATGATTTTTCATTCCTTCAAACAGCAGAAAAACTGACCTCATCGTTGGGATACGTTTTGAGAACAGACTGTGTTATCTGAGATAGTGCTCTCTGGCTTTATTTGAGTGGTAGCCTAATAGAGTCTCATTTTCTGGAGTTACAAACCAAACAAACAAACAAAACCCACAAAAAAACAAAAAAAACCACCTCATTTGTTTAACAGCAGAATTTTATATAGTAGAGAATTACATACCCATTCACACCCTACTTCCTATAATACTTCAATGCATATCCTGTAAAAAGTGATATCACTGCTCTCACCGCACTTCAACACTCCTGACCACATATTCCTCTCTTTTTATTTCACACATTCACTAAACTGGGTAGCGCACATGCTATTCTGTTGCTTTCCATGTGCTTTAATGTTATATAACAATTTTTATACAATTTTAATTTAATTTTTATTTATTGTCTATGTCCCCATCTTAGATTTTAATTTCCACAAGAGCAGTAACTATGTCTTGTGCACTATTCAAATATCAACATTTATTTACATATCTGACATGTGGCATATGATCAATACATACTGTGGAATGAGTGGATAAATGAACAAAACAGTGACTACAGAAGGACCGAATGCTCCCTCTTGTGTATCTAAAGTCCTAGAAGAAATTCATTTATCTCACGCTTCCAGAGCTAGAAATAAAATTTCAGTGTCCCAGGATGGGTTTCATAAACATGTTACTCATCAGGTGGAGCAATCTATTTGAAAGGGCCTTACTTCTTACTACACGTGGCTCTCTCCCGCTCAATTACATTGTTATTGTAATCTTGACATGGGATTATCTTAGTCTTAATGTTTGTCGAGAGATCTTCTGAGAAACATAAAAGTTGTTGAGAATATTTTTATCAGTACGTTATGACTTTTATGAGTGCAATACAACCAGAATCAACTTCTATCTTGTACATAGAATTTTACACGCTCTCTTATGAACATGCACTATCCAACATGCATGTGCCCGTGGACCCTCACACTATATAGAAATACTGACTTTTGGTATTACGTAAAAACACTTACAACATGACCTCACAAGTTATGAGTTCATGGGAAGTGTAAAAAGGAGGATTTGAATCATACAATATGGCTTTAAGACAAGTTCACTTGCTCAGGTTTTGTGACCTTGGGCATTACTTAAAACCTTAAATCTCAAATTTGCCATTCCTAAAATGGAGAAAATAATGTTGTAAAATTAATGAGAATTATAAGTGATGTATGGAAAGCACTTTATTATTTTAAATTGTACTCATAAACTTAAATTGCATAGTGATTTTCATTTTTTTCTTACAGAATTGGGCCTTTACCCTTGAAGATGCAAAGCAGGAGTTGATATGTGAGATTATTGTCAAAGGATTTTCTAAGGTGAGCATCTCCTTTATTAGGCTACTTGCTAATTCAGAGCTCAGGGCCTTCATTTTGAAAATGGCATTACTACTGAAGGTTAAGTCTTTAATTTTTGAGTCACAAATGGATGCCTGTTCCTAGTCATATAAAAATGACAAATGTATATATATGTATATCTATGTATATGTATATATATCTATATATATGTACATCCATCTATATATATGTGTGTGTGTATATATATATATATATATATATATAATAAGGAATATATGTATTTATATTTAAGTTTAGTCCAAGGGCTTCATTGAGAAACTTCAAGAAGCTAAGGACAACGGTTAATGCTGGAGATTGGGACCTGGAGGCCAGAATAGGAATTGTTATTTTCATCCAATTTTTACGGTTTGAAATTTTTTTTTTACCACTGATTATTATCATATAATAATAAAATACCTGATTTGCATAAACATTTGTCACTTGAGCCCTTCATTTTGGGCTCCACATGCAAGCGTTGCAGAAACATGGAATCAAGAAATCCCCACGCTGAGTTGTTGAGACAGACAGCCTGTCATTTCATATGCAGCACTGACTTTTCCAGGCTGTTGATTTCATTTATGAAATGTAAATTGCTGATGGGCCTGGGGAAGGGAGCTTCATTAACGATTTTTCAATGTCATCAACACTATGTTCTCAAGTAAAGCGGGCCAACCAAACTTCATCATGCTTGTGCTTGAGTCAGAGAAGGGCAGCCATGGAGACCAACCCTGTTTAGGAGTCTCTGTTTTGTTTTCATGAAATTAAAAGAAAGATATCTATACAATATATAAATTCCAAGAATCGACATTATTTTAAGAATGCCTCTATTTTAGATATTTTGTAAGGAGAAGGTGACTATCACTGATTTTTCTTTTTTCACTTTATTTTGTTATCATTTTCACATTTGCTTTTTAGTACATAGTGGCCTGATACGTATAATAAATAATAACCATAATCAGATTTGTCAACCAATGATATTTTCCTCATGGCACTCACTAAATAAGTGTATTATATGCATTATTTATATTTTATTTATGTAATATGAAATATTTGTGTTTATTTGATCTCTAACCCCAGTAGAGTATAAACGTCGTGAGTCCTGAGATGAGTTATTATTTCGTCTGCTGAATCATAGCACATAGATCAGTGTTTTGTGCAGAATAAGGATCAAAATATTTGTTGGAAAAATGAAGAAATTATCTTATATAATCCTCACATGCCTCTTCTATGAGATACATGCTACTATTACACCCACTTTACAGATAACAATACTAAGGCTCCATAATTTGTCTAAGTTCATTTTCCCTAGTAAGTGACAAAACTGGTCTTTGAATACTGTTTTTTATGACCACCTTCAAAGCCTTAAGCACTTATAATGAAAACAGCTATAATTACTGTTGCTACAGAAAGAACAAAAGCTTTTAAACATTTCATACATAAAAACATTACAGTAAGCCACATTCCGTATCTTACAGGTAGGTTGCTATTTACCTAGGGTATTTTATGTAGACAAAAAAAATTACTAACAGTTTTTATTATTTAGTTGACATAAACAATTTAGCCACTAAAGTTTCTATTTTTTTCAACCACTCATTGAATCATGTTGTATAAATTAGCTTCCTAAATTAGGCTGGTCAAACTAAATAGATTGAGCATTGATAAAAAATTGATAGCTGTCTGATACACTCCCGTGGTTGTATTCCATATTTAATGGCATGGGAAGGTTTTACATTTAAAAGCAGGTCACCAAGTCCATTTTTGTAAAATATACAGAAGAACTTCAGCAGTCAGTTGTTTGTGAGTTTTGGTCTGAGGGAGTCTGGAAACCTGGTGGCTAAGGACACAACTCATACTGCCAGTGGTGTGTCCCAGATCCACCCCAGGTGTCTATGTGACCTGAGCAAGTCACTTTCAGTGCTTCAATGTTCACATGAATAAAAAAGGATGCTGTAGGGGCACCTAGTGGCTCAGTCATTTGAGCATCTGACTTCGGCTCAGGTCGTGATCTCATGGTTCATGATTTTGAGCCCACATTGGACTTGAGGCCGTCAGCACAGAGCCCTCTTGGGATCCTCTGTCCCCCCCTACACCCCCTTTCTCTGTCTCTCCCCTACTCGTCCGCTCTCTCTCTGCCTCTCAAAAATAAATAAACATTTAAAAAAAGGATGCTGTAAAAATTAAACTGAACACTACATGTGAGGCATTTAGAACAGAGTCAGATACAATGCAAGTAGCGCACATTATTCTCATGATATTTTAAACTATGTTTCTTATATTTTTCTACCATACTGCTAAATAAAATATATTTTAAATATCTATTTTTAAATAAGACAATTAAAATTTTGTGTATTTAGTAAAAGTTAGTGTTCATAAATTTCTTCTAAACCCATGTTTTTTATATCATTTGAGTAATCATTTGCAATTTCTAATGAAAATCTGCCACTAGTGTGCACACATGCACATTTACAGGACTGTACTATGGCTCTCATTACATTACTTAAAACCAGGGCACCTGGGTGGCTCAGTCAGTTAAACATTTGACTCTTGATTTTGGCTCAGGTCATGATCTCATGGTTTGTGGGATGGAGCCCCTGTTGGCTTCTGCCGTGACTCCCTCTGTCTCTGCTCCTCCTCTGTTCATGCTTTCTCTCTCTCAAAAATAAATAAATAAACATTAAAAAAATAAATTATATGCAAAACACACACACACACACACACACACACACACACCCATGCACTTTCACATTTTGTTGTTTCTTTGTTGCTTTATGGGAGGGGACAGAGAACTACTGTCATTCCAAGTAGCTTGGCTTCAAAATTTGGGATTAGGGAAAATTCAGACTGAACTCATGTTTTTTATGTCCTGAGAGGACTTGTTTTGCACACATTTCATCTGTTTTGGTAGGTAGCATTTGATTTCATCTGCTGTGGACACATTATTTTGTAGCCCAGGTAAATACAATTGTGAGAAAGAAAAAATCTGACTACCTTTAGGTTTGACTTGGAACTTCTTCAGTTTACAGACTTCCAAAAGAAGAAACTGTCCCAAGTTTAGGTGATGTCACGTAGAGAACCAACACCTGGCATCATCTCCTCCATGACTTTTCATCTTATCTGTGCCTACATTTCTTTACTTCAATATTCTATGGACTAATATTTTCCTTCTTCTTTTTTAACCAAGTCCATATGGTTTTGAAATATTACACATCCTCTATGCTTCTATTTTTCCTGCTTGAGTTTCTAAAGTTGTATCATATTTGTTTATAAAGTGAGGAATCCTCCATTCATAATAAAGGGGCAAGGTGATGGTATTCTCAAGTAATTAGGCAACCTCATAAAAGTAAGGACTTGCAGAGATCATTTTGTACTGCAGTTGGAGAAAAACAGACACACAAACCCACTAAACAAAAAAATCCCTTGGTTTGAAATTTATTTCCTTTTTATTAATCAATGATTTAATATGGGGCATCTGAAATTCTAAATTTTAATTTTTTCACCTTATGAAATGGAAAATTGTATTAGCTGATTTATTTGTGGCTAAGATTAGATTAAATAATTGAATAAACATTTTACGAGCACTCATATACTAATATCTAAATAGCAGATACCCATAGATTGGATAAAAAACTCTGATATCCCTTGTCTAAGGCAGCATTGGAGGCCACTTTATATTTCCTCTTTTCCAGCCCTCTTTTTCAAATATTGTAAGATTTTCTTGGACAGACTTTTGTCTTGCTCATCTTTGGAAACACAGCATCTAAAATATCCCCAGACTATACCAACATTCAAAATTTGTTATTGATACAAAACAAAGAAAAATGTGGTTTCAAGATGTCAGGAAAATCAAATCTATAAGCTTCGCTTTTAGGTGGCTCAGGCCAAAACATGAAATGGAATCTCTCTTCCATTAACCTAAGCCTTACTAAAAGCCCATTAGAACTGACTCACCCACATTCAACACTGATACACATTATCTTCAGATTTTATATTTAATTTGCCCCAATCAGGAATAATTATCCAGAGTAAGTGAATTAACTAGTTTATAGCCAGTCTAAGCTAGAGTCTCAAGCTAATGAGCAGTGTTCTTTCCATAACATGTATGCACACACACAAACACCCGCCCCCCCCCCCAGATGCACACGCGCGCACACACACACACACACACACACACCCACACATTCTCTCTGCCTCTGTGTCTGTCTCTCTCTCTTGACTTTCATTCCCATTAGGTCAAAAAAAAATTTGCTTTATAAGCTTCTGTAGGCATAGTTCTAAAATGGTTCTAGTTTGTAATGCAAGCACTTAATGTGTGACTCAAAGCTTTGTGTCTAGGACCTGATGCTGCAATCCTTCCTTGGCAAGATTCCCAAGGAGTTTGATGCTCACAAGGAAAGTTTGCTGAGTGGACACTAAAGATGCAAAATGAGCCCAAGGGCATTCTCTCTTTGCAGCAAAGAATAAACACATACATTTTTCCTGCCTCATTCTGTCATCATTTCGTTTTTGCGATCCTTGGTCTTTCACATATGCTAAGCCGATGTACCACGCTTCTGATAGTGCCACTCTGCCTTTATCTTCTCTTTCTTTTAGGCCTCCCTATGTGTGCCTCATTATTCTTTCCTTCTTTCAGTTTCCATCGTGAAGAGTACACATTGAAATAAGTAAGAAATAATTGGAAGAGGCTGCACTTATCAGCTGCACAAAGAACAGTCAGAACAATGTCCTGTAATGTTACTTGAAGATGGCAGGATAGTTGGTTGAATGTATTTTAGGTAATGAGCCAGTTGACTTTAAACCGTTCAATGGGTTCAGAAAGTTGTGCAACAATCATTTGCTCAGGTAAGGAAGCAGACATTCTTTTGTTTCTCCTTATCAAAGGGAGGGTCCCTCTTTAACGAGATTCTTCCCTGTTTCTCTGGGCACCAACATTCACTTTCTTTAACTTGAAGCAAGAATAATCAATGAAGTTAATAAAAGGTCACATGTTTAAGTATGGATCATCCTATATCTTATTCAAATATGTAAAAATAATGCATGACCTTATATGAAAAACAATACATTTAACATTTTTAAAGTGAACAGGAAAAATAAAAAGACTTATGGTAACATTAAAAAAAATTATCCTCAAGGAGAGAGGCATATTAGAACATTCTCATAAGGTAGCATGAGTGACAACAAAAGTAGATGTGCAAAGGGACAGTGACTCATTTTCTTATGCTACTTTGCCCCTTCTAATGAGACCTTAACCGGAAAGAATACCAAAGAAGGAATCTTGGGGCTTTACATCCATAATTGTTTATATATTTCACATGCATATAGTTGTATTTATCATTGAGCATTAATTTTTTTGGAGGGAGAAAATAAAAATTCACAACACTTGGATACATTAATTTGTAAAGCCAGTGATTATAATAGAAAATTCCTGAAACCTTAACTGCTTTTCTTGCCAACACATAACCCCTTTCCATTCTGTCAACTTGGCATTTTAGCATGATCGGCACAACAGGAAAAAATGTTAGTCTGTAAGTTTCTGCTTAGAGTGACAGAGCTACAATTACTAGTTCAATTTTCACTTAAACAATTCTTCAGAAAGTGAGTCATCATGGATTTGTAAAGGCACCTATCAACACTTTATTTTTTGAATCTGACTGCTCTCAAAAATTTTTTTTAATGTTTATTTATTTTAGAGAGAGAGAGACAGAGTGTGAGTGAGGGAGGGGCAGAGAAAGAGGGAGGCACAGAATCTGAAGCAGGTTCCAGGCTCCATGCTGTCAGCACAGAGACCAATGCAGGTCTTGAACCCATGAGCTGAGAGATCATGACCTGAGCTGAAGTTGGCACTTAACGAACTGAGCCATTCAGGCGCCCCCCTGACTGGTCTTCTTTTAATCAACAATTATCTATAACTTTCCTCCATTCCTACCAAATGCAAAAATTTGTTATGGGGAAAAAAACAACCTTGAGACCATGTAAGGATAAGTCTTTTTAATATATTCCAATATTGAAGAACAAAGGAAAATAAGATTATTTTTAGGTGCATTTAAGTCTGATACTAAGTAGCTAATCCAGCATAGAAACCTTAGATAATCCTTTAATCTTTGTGCATCAATTTCTTCACTTGTTAACATGATAGTATAATATTTTCTTCCTAAAATAACTCAAGGCAGAAATAAATCATGTCAATAATTAAATCAGAAACCAGGCATGGGAAAACCTAGAAAAAACTACACTAATATTAAAATGCTAATGTTGATTATTAAATCAAGTATTCTAGATCAACTATTAGATTTTAAAAACAATAATACAGCAAATTCTAATATTTCTTAGAAGATGGCAATGTCATAAGCAAAGATGACATTTGTGAATTGCAGTATTATTAGGAAAACTTTAATTCCAGAATGGTGAATCAAAATGTATGTTAGTTGCATTCACTTATTAGAATGATCAGTTGCAAAAGACAAAGTAAATCCCTGTAACGTCAGTTTAGAGAATTAGAACAATGAATAACATTAAAACTGGAACTTTTTGGAAGTTTAATGTCAATCATTGAACATCAGAATATTTTTGGTCCCAGATAATGTAGCAGTATAGCAACGCTGATTATGTTCCAACTGACGCATGTTGAATTAACATATTCTAAAAAGTGCTCTTAGAGACAACTCTCTGAGACCAACTGGTTTTGATTCTTTTCATAAAAGAAGACTGTATAACATCTACTTCTTCAACAGATTGTCAAACTTTTCCTTGCAGGTCTCTAGGTCTCAGTATTTAAATAATGTTTATAGAGCCAACATTGGGAACTTCGGGATAAGACTTATAAACTGAAACTGAAAATGCACAAAATACCAACTTTTAGCAAATGAAAAGCAGGACAGATAGATTACCAGTATTGGCCCTCAAGATACCTAGTTGTACTCATGCTAAAAAGAATGTCCTGGGTTCTTCAAGTAGCAGTTTTAAATGTATTCTTTACTAACTTTCCTCAGAACTTTACTCATCTCACCTTGATTCTTTCCATCACTCATCCATGTGTGACCACACCTTCAAAACCCATACACTGACAAACATATCTCACAAGTGTATCTTCAACCTAAATTCCTTTTCTGCACCTCACACTTAGATAGTCAGCTTCCAGCTCTACATTTCTTTTGGGCGTCCTATAAACAGCTAAAACTCAACATGCTGTTAGCCACACTTATGATTGATCTTAAGCTTCTCCTTTTCTGGTGTCTCATCTCAGTGGTGTCACCAACCATTTAGCTGTATAAAATAGAAATCTTATTAAGTATAATATTTTCCAAAAATGTCCTCTTCTCTCCATTTCACCTGCAACTGTCCTGGTCAAGGTACCATGATCTCTCACCTTAATACCATCAGTTATATCTTAATTGTCTTCTTGAATCCTATTCTGCTTTTCTCCAACCCACTGCCATAGTGGCCATCACAGAAAGCAACTCTCTCCCCTTCTATGGTCAAACATGTAAAAAATACTTTTGTGTATATCCATTGCCCTTAGACTAAATACCAAAAACCTTAATATGGCTTATAGCAGGGGTTGGTAAACTTTTCCTGTAAAATGCCAGAGAGTAAATATTTTAGTTTTACAGGCCATTTGATCTCTGGTGTAGATATTCAACTCTGCTATTTATGGCACAAACACTGCTACAAACAAAACATAAATGAGTGTGTTTGTGTTCTAATAAAATGCTATTTATAGATACTGAGATTTGAATTTCTTATATGTTTAAGGTGCCCGCAAATTTTATTCTTCCTTTGATTTTTTTCAACCATTTAAAAATATACAAGCATTCTAGATTTGGTCCATGAAATATAGTTTGCCTACTCCTGGCCTTCAAAGTTCTGCTTATGTCTTATCTTTGTTTTGTTTTTGTACTTCTCTTGTTAATGTTTTCTACACATCTGCAACACTGTCCTTTTTCACAAGAAATTTGAATGTGCTGAAATATCTCTTCACTCCTTGGCCTCTCCTATTCTCAGTTTTTTCACTGGTTAAAATTCCTACTTATCCTTCACATCTCAGATAGAATTTTGCTTGGTTTGGAAGTATTCCTTGATTCCCCAACCTGAGTCAGATTTTTTTTTAATGTTTATTTCATTTTTGAGAGAGAGAGAGAGAGAGAGAGAGAGAGAGATACAGAGACAGAGACAGAGTAGACGAGGAGCAGAGAGAGGGGGAGACACAGAATCTGAAGCAGGCTCCAGGCTCCGAGCTGTCAGCACAGAGTTTGATGTGGGGCTCAAACTCAGGAGCTGTGAGATCGTGACCTGAGCTGAAGTGAGACGCTTAACTGACTGAGCCACCCAGGCATCGTTAAGTCATATTTTTCTATACTTATAGCACCATGTTCCTTCTATCAAAGCATTTCTCTCAGTTTTATAGGTGTTCATTTATTTGTGTGATTTACCCCTTTATATTCAACACCTTCTGTTAGACTTCTATGAAAGCTGAAACCCAATTTTTGGCTTGTCATTGTCTTTTCTGTATATAATATGAAAAAATTCAAGATGTATTCTCAAGTGAAAACATACTACAGAAGAATCTTGGTAGTACTCACAGGAGACTCTCATTTTATCATGACATTCATATATTTTAAAGAGAAATATTGATAGTCACATATGGCCTGTTGCGGCTAATGATGTAGGCTAGTTCATTCAAAACGTATTCACACACTTCCCTACCTTTCCTTCCTCTAGTCTAGAGGCTGGAAAATGAAACACCTTGTTGCCCTAAACAAATTCCTTATATGTTAAAATCATTCTAATCAAATTTTTTTTGATTACCCAAAAATGGGGAAACACACACACAGATAAAATTCACTTATTTTAACTAAAAATTCAAGGGCATCTGGGTGGCTCAGTTGGTTAAGCTTCCGACTTCAGCTCACAGCATGATCTTGCAGTTCATGAGTTCGAGCCCCACACTGGGCTCTGTGCTAACAGCTTAGAGCCTGGAGCCTGCTTGGGATTCTGTGTCTCCCTCCGTCTCTCTCCCTCCCCCTCCTCTCTCTCAAAAAATAAATAAACATTAAAAATATTCACAGAATTTGTGGAATATAGTGGCAGAATTTCATTAATGAGAAAACTGGCATCTCATAAGACTAGTGCTCGTAACTTACTTAAAATAGCTAAAGGCTACATCTTAAGACATTTTTATGCCATGGAGAGTTTTTACAAATTAAGTTGGCTGTTCTGTCCTTAGTGGCATATCATTATGCACTATACATCATCATTTACAAAAGTTTTTCTTTGACTCTTAAGCTAAATGGCAAGTGTCCTGAAGGGAAGAACAATACATAAAGGCACATTCCATCTTTTTACATTTTACATTGCAATGTATCTCTGTTTAAATATGAAATGTGTATTCTTTGCTTTAAAGTTGCTTTTTCTCTATAGTTTTATAGCATTGGCTGTAATTCCTGTTTCTTATTTCACTCCTCTCCAGTGGATTTTATTTTATTTTACTCCATTTTATTTTATTTTTATTTCAGCTTTATTACAGTATAATTTACACATAAAATTGGTAGACATGTAAAGTGTACATCATGGCGATTTGATATATGTATACATTGTGAAAGGATTCCCCCCATCTGGATTTTATTTTGTATTTGTATGTCTGCCTCTGAGTTAATTCTGCAATTGGAGACTTGCATCACTTAGGGTTTGCAGTACTGAGCACAGTGCCCATCAAAACCACCTATAAAGCGAACAACCAGTCAGTTTGTCAACCAGAGCAAGGACTCAAGAAATGTTTTTGAGCAATATTTTGAAGAGTCATTAGTTGAGAAAAAACACAAAAGAAAAGTGCAGATGAAAGCAAGTTTTAGGAAGTATTTTCTTTACTTTCTATTCCACTATAAGTGATGAAAAAATTTGTCAGCAAAAATTAAATGTTTGAAGTCTTATGTGAGACGTTATCCTGGAGTCATTTCTTTAAATTTACTTTTTGTTTCAATATTAATTTGCAACAACTACTGAAGCCTTGCTAACAACAACAAATATGAAACCACCTTTAGGGACTTGCACATATTAAACACCAGTTTAAAAATTGTAATAAAAGTGAATATCACAAATGCTGACTTGGAAAATGAATCAAGATATTCTTGGTTTCATAGTGATTTCTATGATTCAATAAAAGCTGTGGCAGAATAAAGTCATTTTCAGATTTACTGCAAAGATCTTTATTTGTTTTCACCGGTTACTTTGCTATTTGTTGAAAAAATTTTACTTTCATTAATATAAATGATAAAATATGGATTTCTTACATAAAGCTTTATAAATACTATAATTTAAATAATATAACCTTATTTATTATTTTAAATATATTATTCTATACAATCCACATATTCGAGTTGTTTAATATGATCTATAAATTTCTTCAAGGAAAGAATCATTAGAGATATGACAGCAAAGTCGTGAGTTTGGCAAAAATTTAGAATTAAGTAGCTGACCACTTTATTTTTGTCTATGATTTGATGTTTAAACAATTTTAATTATCGTGAAAGCTTTTACTTTTTCATATCAAATTAAATGATTGAAATTTCTCTTCAATGTCACATGAAGCTACCTTACAAATTTAATGAGGCAGAGGTAACTTATAACTGTATTTTGGGGGCTCCTGGGTGGCTCAGTCGGTTGAGCGTCCGACTTCGGCTCAGGTCATGATCTCACAGCTCGTGAGTTCAAGCCCCGCAGTGGGCTCTGTGCTGACAGCTCGGAGCCTGGAGACTGCTTCGGATTCTGTGTCTCCCTATCTCTCTGCCCCTAACCCACTCGCATTCTGTCTCTCTCAAAAATAAAAATAAACATTAAAAATTTTTTTAAAATTAAAAAAAAAACTGTGTTTTGCCATGCAAACATGAAATTGAAGATTATTACTCCCTAAGGTAAAAAATAAGTATACAAAAAAGAAAATTGGTGCTTTCCACTATTTTTATGATTTCATGTTAAATCATGTAATGTTAAATGGCAGTTGAAGTGAAAGAAATGGATGGATGGACAAGCTAAAACTTTCTGACTTTGCCTGATATAAGCCAAGATTGTACTTACTGTTTATTTTGTTTTGTTGAGATCAAATATATACAACCAATCAGGTGGACACAAAATCAGAATCTCTATAGAAAGGATTAATGGGAAGTGGAAATCCTTAAACGCAGATGTCTTCAGACTATGTATTTCATCTGGAGTACTTTTTCCTAAAGGGCTAATCCAGATCTAACACAACTGCTATGTACCAGTTCTCCCACTGGGCTGTGCTTGAACAAAATAACATTCTCCCAAAAATAGATTCAGAAAGGAACTTTCATTTCATGGTGGTCATTCTTTGTAACTACAAAGCTTCTGTAAAGGAAGCATCAAGGCGCGCCTTCAAGGACCTACCTTACTATTAAAAAAAAAGAAAAGAAAAGAAAAGAGTCTTCTGTGCAATGAAGAATATTTGGAATCAAATATGATATTCTGAAATAAGGACAATCACTTTGAACTTAATGAAGAAAGCTTAAAAGGAGATAATGAAAGGGCTGGAGAAAAGTCAGAAAATTAAAAACGCAGAAGGGAGAATGAGCAAATAGAAAAAAATATATTTTACATGTTCACATATTCCACAGCACTTTAGTCATATTTTCTACTAAAATAACCAAGACAAAATCATTTTGCTCATAAGTCACCTTTTATCTTGTTAAGTTACACTTTTAAAATAAGAACGATATTTTGTCAACTACACACCATACAAGGCCATGAGGATCAAAATCATTTGAAATAAAGAGTAAAGAGCAATGGTGATATGAGTTATTATAGTCACTATTAACAGTATAATTCATATTGTAAAAGCTGAATTCTTTATTCATATTCATTTGAGGGTTTCTTTAAGGCAAAATTCCTGTATGCTGATTTTGTACAGTTTTTCTCTTAAGTATATACAATTTGATTTTTTTCCCAAATTGAATTCCTTACATTCATTTCTGTTGGAACCTGGCTTCCAGTATGCCGAAGTAATTTGGAATTGTATTAGTATCTTCTACACGTCCATGATGTTGAATTCTGACTATAAAAACCTTCCACAATTACTCAAAATTATTTTATATGAATCATCCTAATACTAGAATGGGGTTTATATAAATATCCTATTTTTTAAAATTGCATATATTTGAGATAGATTCCAGCTATTCTTTCTCTCTCATTTATTTGACTTTTACTATCATGGAAATAAATTATATTAGTCATTCCTGATTAAAAATTACCAATATTACCCACACATTTCAGTGATTATAAATTTATTTTTTGGTTGTTTGCTCAATTAGCAATTTTTAAAGTGAATAAACATAGACAAATTTGACATTTCTGGTATGTTTGTTCTATTTTTATTAATCTGTAGGTTTAAAAAATATAATGTGCTTATTCATCCTTTGTTAATTATATGCATTGTAATACATTTTCCCAGTATGAAGCTTATCTTTTCTGTTTGGATTTGCTCTCTTTTTGTCTTAAATCCTACTCTAGCCATACATACAGAATGGAATACTGAGTCATAAAAAAGATTGAAATCTTGCCATATGCAACAACATATATGGGCCAAGAAGTTATTATGCTAAGTAAAACAAGTCAGACAGAGAAAGAAAAATACCATATAATTTCACTTATATGTGGAATTTTTTTAAAAAGAAAACAAACAAACAAACAAACAAGACAGAAATAGTTTCATAGATACAGGAAACAAATTTCCTGATTACCAGAGGTGGGGAAAGGTTGGGAACAGGGCAATATAGGTGAAAAGGATTAAAAGGTACAAACTTCTAGTTACAAAATAAATAAATCATGGGAATGTGGTGTAAAGCACAGGGGATATAGTCGATAATTTTGTAATAACTTTGCATTGTGACAAAAAGTAACTAGACTTCTCAGGGATCATTTCATAATGTATCAAAGTATTGAATCACTAGGATGTACACCTGAAACTAACTAGGTATTGTGTGTCAATTATATTTTGATAAAATAAAATAAAATAAAGTTCTGGTGATTGCATTTAGTTGAATTTTTATGCACCCCCTTCCTTGTCTATACATACTCATCATTAAAAATTAGGGAGAAAATAGTACAATAACATAAAAATTGATGAAATAAGGGCAGAATGTTAAAAAAATCTATGTTTTCCAAAATGCTTTATTTTCCACCACCATTATCTATGACCATGAACTGGCTAGTGTTAGAATGACCATATGGCATGGGATGATGAAAAAGGATTCTGGAATGATAGGAATAAAAAAAAAGGAAACTCTTAAGTAGGTATGTCCAGTGATCAAAGACTGAAACGCACATCAAGTGATTTTGGTGGAAATCTGAATTATTTTGTGTGTGGAGATATATCTATATATATATACATATATATATACATATATTATATTCATTCCACATGCATTTCTTCCAGGGAAAAATTTTTGAACTGAACAGCCTTAATAAAAATGTGGAAATTTGAAATATGCCTGTCTTTTCCTCTTTTTTTTTTTTAATATTTCTGTTTTAGATTGGCAATGGAATAATAGCATCCTTGAATGCTTAAATTACTTAATGTCATCAAATCATTTCAACTTAGATTGTTATGTAAGTGTCCACTCCAACTACCAATCAGATCATGCCAAAGAAATCTAGTTTCTTTAAAATAATTTAGTGTTCAGGTAAATCTACAGGAATGCCATTAGTCTTCGCAATCAATTTATAATACAATGTGGCAACATTTTGCTATTTATTGGGCATTTAACATTACATGTGAGAATTCTCTTGCAAGGTAAAATATTCTGATTTACATATTATACCAGAATAACATAAAGTTGTATATAGCACTGAAATAACTACTATCATAAGTGAAGATAAAGTTTTAGATATGATAATACATTTCTAAAGTGAAATATAAAGGCCTTAACAGATTTCAAATCCATGTTGCTTTAAAAAAAATCAAGTATGCCTATGGGCTGAGAAACAAAAATCATGTTGTACTCTTATGTTTCATTAAGTAGCAATTTCGTTTAATTTAAAATTAATTGCAAAGTTAGAAAAATATGACTTAAGGGTGTTTTTCTATACATTGCTACACTCACTAATGAAGACTCTCCATGTGCCCTTCATTTCTCTATGTCCTTGCTGCTTTCCCCTCCCCCAGCTCACCCACAACTCTCCCAACTCCAACACATGTGTTACAAGTTTACCAAAAGTTTTTTTTTTTCTTTTAAATAAAATATTGCCAGTAAGTTTGGATTTTTATCACTAAGTCCCTGTACATTAATTGGTCAATAGTTCATGCAGATCTTCTCCTCAGGTATATTTCTAACCTATTTTTAACATTCAGTATGGTCAGTATAATTTCATGGTCTCACTGGTTTACTTATGTTCATCTTGACAATAAGAAATATTAGAAAATTCTGAATATGATACCGTGCCCATAGAAGGTACTGGGATTAATTAGAAACTAAATATATTATATTGGACTAACCATATTTACTTATGTTTTAGGAGACATAACTTCGTGCATATCAGAATCCACATTACTTTGATTGTAGTATAATGGGAAGGCTGGAGGTGTTTGCTTTAGATCAGATTTCTAATGCTGACTGTATTGCAAATCACAATAATTTTGAAAAGTTTCTTGGCTACTCCATTTTTATTTATCTATAAGACGAAGGTTTTGGACTATAGTTTATCTCTAAGTTCCTCCTAGCTATAAAATTTGTTTAGAGTTTGGTTGTATCCAAACTTAACAGAATGGCAAGCTAACACTGAGAAATTTTAAGTGTTTTTATCTTAAGTCTTTGGTTTCTATAGCTATTCTTTTTAAGATTCACCTTGGGATATTTACTAAATGCAGATTTTCCACTACAGACTGGTGGAGTCAGAATAACATATGCATTTTAAAAAGCTTTCACAGTATTTCTGACATAGTTACTCTTGTCTTTGTTATTTCATAGTAAAATTTAGAAATTTGAGAGAGAAAATAGTCCTTTTTCCTTTGCTCACACATATACAAGGGTGTATGAAAGTTATAGTTTTAAAAGCCTGAAAAATAAATGATATATTGCTTTGTTGCAAATAACTGAATATGCAATAGGCAGATCAATGTGTTTTCACATTTCATTATACAATATTACCTTTTTCCTTTAGGGAAACTGGAAGCTTCACTTCTTTCCCCTTAATAGGCTCTGGAAAAAAAACAAAACAAAACAAAACAAAACATTGAGCCTTTATTTGAAGCCAAGATAAAAGGATTTGAGAACACATATATAATGGAGTCAGTGAGCTATAAGTAAGGTGAACTTGGGTGGAACTTATATAATGTTTTCTTACAAAAATGATTTTAATCATACAGAGACAAGGAAACAACAGTATAGAGTACAACAATCCATCCTCCCTGATCATTTTCATTTAAAATAAACGTAAATTGTCAAATGAGTTACAATCTATTTGTTCATTTAAGAGAATGGGCTTTGGATGGATAGGAACTTATTTTAGCTGTAATTTTTTAAAAAACATATGGCTTCTAGAAGTCTCCCAAACTGTTATAATCAGCACTAAGTTAGTTTATTTCTTTCAGGCTATGTGATTATTTTTTTTTAAATAAACAAATGGAAAACCCTGCATCTGTCATGTAAATGTGGTGCTTCAGTCATCAGACTCCAGTCAAACACATTTCAAGAATAAGACAGAAATAAAACACAAAAGCCAATTTTATCTATAAACTCCCACCATCGTAAAAATGTGGCCCTTAGTTTAAAAAAAAAACTTTGTTTATTCTACCAGATTCAAATATAAAGTGATTCTAATCATATCATGTGTTCCAGACATATATGTGGGTGATGTCTTGAATAGGATCATACTTCCTCAATAGCCTATGTAAAAGATAAACCAGTTTTCTGCCTTGTCTGCAACATATCTCAGTAAACATTTTACGGACAAAAATTACTTTCGATGCAGTGAGAAAGGAAGGGAAGGGGAATAATCTATCCTTCCAGCCCTTTGTTCTATTCCCACCTTATGGTGTGTGTGTCAGGGGGAGAGTGCAGAATATGATGGTGGGACTCGTAAATGAATATCTCACTCAAGCAATTGCTTAGAATTGAGTCCAGGTGACTTTGGATAGTGTCAAGAATGGACTTAGGAGTTCTGTTGAAAAGGCTGTGTCCCTCAAAGCAAGATTTTCTTGGTAGAAAATATCCATATTTTCCTTTCCATATCCTTAAATATCCATATGTTTGCAGAATATTTTTAAATGGCTTTGGTGGCAAGGAAAATTCCGTGTTGCCATTTAATGTGCTAAGTATAAGTAGGGCCTATTTTTTTTTCTGTATTTCAGCATCTGAAGATGAAATCAAGAGCCATGGATTGAATAAACAGACTGAGAAGCTTCATTAACTTTTTTCAAGCTAATGGGGGTAATTTACTGCTTTTGCATTTCCTGGCTAAACCAGAAAAAAATAATAATGTATTGTGAAATGAGAAATGTTGGTGGGGACAGATTCCTAGTGGGGTGGGAGAGTGCAGCACCTGGAATTTCAAGTTCAAGATGCAGCATATTGATTTAAGTGGGGAGGTGTATATGTTTGCGTGAGATGAAAGTAGTTATAAAACACAAGAATGAGGGAGAGAACCCACAAGACTGCTTTGATATTGGTGGAGAAAGAAAGAAGAGGTGGAATGCAAATTTATAATGTATTTGAAAGTCATAAACTCCTCACTTTAAATGTGGTGAAAGTTCACCAAAGTCGGACACTCAACTGACTGAGCCTTCTAGGCCACTAAAATTGATTTAAAAAAAAATGTCCATTTTTGAGAGAAAGAGCACACTTGTGTGTGAGCAGGGGGTGGGGGAGAGGCAGATAGAGGGAGAGAGGGAGAATCCCAAAACATCCCTCACTGACAGCACAGAGCCCAACCTGGGGCTCGATCTCAGAACCATGAGATCATGACCTGAGCCGAAATCAAGAGTCCCACACTTAACTGACTGACTGAACCACCCAGGCTCCCCAAAAGTGATTTTTATTTCCAAGTTCAATAATAGGAAGATGCCTTCTGCTCCCAGGCTGGATCATTTCTTGCACTGATTTTCTTGAAGGTCATTTCCTCTCAGTGTCCATTTTGATTTCAAGGGGTTTTCACCTGATTTAGGAAGTCCACAGGCTGAAGTAGGAAAGGAGTGGGATATCAAATCTTACCCAAACTGTGAAGAATGTTATATAGTAATTCTGTACTTGTATATTAGGAAGGATAAGGATATTGTTGGCTTGGGTCAGCTATTAAGGTATTTTTTTTTAAGTCATCTGTATTGTTTGTCAGGAGCAAAGCATTGGAGAGCACTTTTTTTGGTGTGATTTTACAAATATGGTAGTTTCTTTGTGTTTGTCCAAGAGCCTACAGAAAAGCTTATGAATCTTGATTATCAAGATCTAGAGGTGCTGGTTGGATCAGTCAGTTAAGCATCAGACTTTGGCTCAGGTCACGATCTCGTGGTTCATGACTTCGAGCCCCACATCGGGCTCTGTGACGACAGCTCAGAGCCTCGAGCCTGCTTCAGATTCTGTGTCTTCTTACCTCTGCCCCTCCCCTGCTCACACTCTGTTTCTATCTCTCTGTCTCTCTCTCTCTCTTTCTCATAACTAAACATTAAAAAATTAAAAAAAAAGATCTGGAACATATTTAAAGATGCTTGGATATAATTTAGAATTCTCAAAGTCATCTGGGCAAGGAGGTTGTGATGGAAAAAAAAAATTCACAGAAGAATAGGAAAATGGTTTCAGGTTTTTAATCCCTCTACACTGCCCCAGATAAAGGCAGTAATAAACTAGGGTGAGTGTCCACAATGAACTCTAAATCATTGGGAATCAAGGTCCTCAGACAACTTACCTCATCCTTAGCTCTATCTTTTGTTTGTACAGGTGGGAATGGCCAAGAGAAAGCATGTTTATGACAAATAGAAATTGGGGGATCATCATGTGCATGGTCCCAAGCATCAGAATATAAGGAAAGACAAGCTCCACTGAGAATTCTCTGGCATTAGATCCAAACATACACAGGCCTGGGTCACAAAATTAGAAAATACCTCTAACATCCATCATATTACTCCAATACCAGAGTAACCTAAGAGTGCTACTATTGTGGTCTCAGTAGAAGAGAAATTAATTAATCTCTTTGTTGCCTTGTTTGGGTTCAGTCTGCAGTGCCTCAGACCATGGGTGATTCTTCCATCATCATATAAATCAGACTAGCTGTTACAAGTGACAGTAAGATAGAGAATATAACCAATAATAGGCATGTCTAACAGGATTGTCTGGTTTCTTGATGTTCAAGGCCACACAGGCTTCTGCTCTTGCAGGTGTGTTGAGAGGACTTAGGTGAGTCCACTAACCAAGGGAAGTCAGTAGCTGAACCAGCAGCAAAAGCCAGCAAGATGTGTCTTTCTCCTGCTCTTTTTTCTTCCCTACACCTCTATCTTCTTAAATAAAGGCACAGTCTAATCATGTTTCCCTAAATCCTTAATTTGCTCATGGCCATCACATTCCCAATAAATGGGGCCTCAAAGGATTTCTGGGTGATAACCCGAGGTTTATGAGTTGTAGCACTATTTCAGTATGTATTCTAATGTGTACATGCAAGTGGAATTGATGAGACTGGCAAATGTAGGCAAACTTGTAGCAGCTTAATAGAAATAACTCACAAAATACAGTGACTCCAATGCAATAAGTGGATTTTTTAGCAAGTGGAATTGCTGCATTCTGATTCTGCCACAGTTCAGCAGCAGGCTTCAAAGAACCTCTTCAAATACAGTAATATGGCAGAAGTGTTTAATGTCCCTGAAATATTACAAGTAATGCTGCACTTTATTCTTTGAATTTTTTTGTAATGATAAATTATACTCAGAAAACAAAGGAAAGGTGGTAATAAAATTCTTCTAAAATAGTATCTAACTTATACATAACAAAGACATTTGATGGCATTAACACAATTGAATAATAAGACAGGTGCATTTGAAATAGTTCTAAATCACTAATCATATGCAGTGAACCTTTATATACATAATTTTCTAGTGACTGTGGAGACATCTTGCAAAATACAGGATTTAACGTTAAAGACAAAGTATTCACTAGGAAATTGCCTGAAATTGTACATTAATAACAATAACAACAAAAATAGAAATTACAGGAGTCTGCTTAGTGAAGTGGTTAGTGTGGATTTAAACCCCCCAGATCATATTTTCCGGGACAAATTTTTACAACTGCCATTTCCAACTAGCTTAAGCTTTGGCACAAGTGAAGTCTTTTAAGTAGTAGTTTAAATCTTTGGTAATCATCAGTGCCTCAAAGGTAGTTTTAGAGGTAAGCTCCAGTCTTTCTTTTGAACTGCTTTTCTTGTGAACAAATAATATAAGGCCCAAATATTCCTGTGGCATAATTGTGAACCCAAATAAATGTATCTCACACTACATTGGAAGGAGGGAAGGTTTACTTCGTGCAAATTATGGTTTGCAAATCATATACATATATATTTATATATGTGTGTGTATGTATCTATCTATCTATCGATTCATCATCTAGATATAGATATCCCTATATATCTCCATATATATGTTTGGATTTTCCTGGTAGTGTGTTTCAATGACACTTCAGTTCTCACACAATCAAGGAAAATAATCTCATTAATTGTCAGATAAAATGAGAAAGGAGAATGAGGAATCTCTCTCAAAGTACAGATAATCACTGGAGAAAAAATAGACTAAACTCTTCTGTGGGAATTAAGGGGAGCCCCTCCCCCCAATAGCTAAAGGACTAAGACTATATTTACATACTGCAGAGCCAATGTTTCTGAGTCAAATAGATTTTTCAAACTTAGGTAATGACTCTACACTCAAAGAAAAATTGCTTTGAAGAATAAAAATATAAGAACCTTATTTAAGGAGCAGTTATCTGTGTTAAAATGAAGAGATGGACTTTAGTGTCTGAAAGACTGAACTTTGATTCTTGTCTTCACCTCTTACCTATGATGTTATACTGAGTATCTTACATTATCTCTGCCTCAGCTTCCTTGTTTATAAATGATTAAGATCTCAAGCACAACTTGCTAAAGCAAAATGTATAAAGTAGATATCAAAGAGCAGATGCCCTGCTTCGTTCAAACGATTCTTACACATTTGCCTGGCTAATTCCTCATCCTCCTACTTGAATTTAATATAACTTCAGGAAAGCCTCCTCAGATGCCCCACACTTGACTAGAATCCCCCGTGGCAGTCTCTTATAGCACCCTGTATATCTCCTCTATAATTCTTATTGCTTTAATTAATTATGTAATTAATACTATGAATTCCATGAAAGCAAAGACCATGACTTTCTTGTACTCCCTATGTCTGGTGAGTACATGTTCTGATTATCGCATACTAGATGCACAAAAAGTAATTATTAAATGTGGTACTTATCTATCCACATAAATTAATGTGAATAACATTAACTCTTGATGCTTAAATAGGTGGTATTTCAAATAATTAATAAAATATACACTCACATATATATGTGTATATTAGATTATAAACATGTAAGTATACGAATTCAGAAGAGAGAATTCAGTGAAAGTTGAAATAGATAGAGAAGGCTTGATGTTTTATGCTTGGAAAGAGACCTGGGCTTTAGATGGACATAAAGGAAAGTCAGTCCATTCCAGAGATTGAAAATGCAAAATGTAAATAAGAATGTCATGCTCTTTCATAGTAACATAGAGCCAGACAAGACTCAAGCATACAGAACTTGACTAAGAGTCTTGGAAAAGAACAATTCAGAACTCTAATTCCAGAGTCTTCCTCCCTATTACCGGCTTTGCCGTCTTTGTTTTCCAGTGATTAGCAAGTGTTTGCATAGATTCTGCACTAAATATATATTTTATGAATGCATAGAAAAGAGAGAATCAAAGCACATAGGGCAAGTTCTTTCCATAACTTTTACTTTCCTTCTAACTTTTTCCCCCTCTTCTCATTCTTTAAGGAAAAATCCTCTTTCTTTTTTCTTTCTTTTAGAAATTGTAATCAGAGCACTTTTCAACTGACAATGAACTAGAAGAAAGTTTTTGAGGGACATAGTTTTCAAATATATGAATGTGACCTGTGAAGTTTGGGCTCACATATCTGCAAAGGAGATGACTCTAAGGTACTATGGACTCTTTCAGATAGTTTTGCTAATAAATTTCTAGTATTATATCAAATACTAGTGTTACATCAAATTGACTCTATTACCTTTATCCTTCAAAACTGAGGAAGTCTTCCCGGATTTTTCTTTTTTAATTTCTGCAAGAGGAATCATAGGGAGAAAAGTTTATAAGGAATCAGAGAGTAAAAAAAACTGCAAGTTTTTCATGGTTTTTTTTTTTGTTTTTGTTTTTGTTTTTGTTTTTTTTACTGAGGCTTAAAGACTCAGAGGGGCTCTGAGTTGATATTCAAGACAGACATATCAACTGGCACAAGTGGCCTCTAAAACACATGCAAAATATGCAAAAGATACAAAATAAGCCCACAAATTATTATCACAATTGGAAGATTATGATAGACACATAAAAGATACAAATAAAATGCTATAGGCTTTGAGGAAAGAAGATATAACAATGGTAGCTAACATTGTCTATACTATATATCATAGGGAATGCTCTCTACTGTTTGGTCCTTCAATGTTCATAACAACCCTGTATGGTAGGTAGATCCTGTTACTATTTCTGTTTTTCACATGGAAGGATTAAATAACTTTTCCAAGGTCATGTGGCTCATGACAGGAGACCTGAGATATAACTGATATTTTTCTGTACTCAACCACAAAGGTACTGGCTCTTATAGCTGAATGATAAGATCAGGAAAGGCTTTGGAAGGCAGGTGATACTGAGGGAGACCTTGAAAATGGAAAAGGTTTAGAGAGATATAGATGAAATGGAGAGAAAGACACATTTTAGAAGGACAGCAGAAAGAATGGGGTGGCGTGAGCTGGTCATCTGTCCATTTGCTGAGTCACCTGTAACCAACAGAATGTAATGGAAATTATCCTATGTGATTTCCTGGGTTAATCATGAAAGATCACGCACTTTCCATCTGCTTCTCTAGGGACAGTAACCCTGAGGAAGCGAGTTGCCATGTCAGTAATCCAACTAACACCACCATGTTGGAAAAGCTACATATACACAGCCCAGTCAATAGCTCTAAGACTATGTTTGATTACAGGCACATGAGATACCCAAATAAAAACTGGCTACTTGATCCCTCCTAAAATTCTGACCCTCTATATCATGAGCACAGTAAAACTAGCTATAGTTTTATACTCCCTAAGTTTTGGAGTGGTCTGTACACAGAAACAGCACTTGAAACCACCAGCTAATAAATAGCAAAATATTGCAGCGTGTGATAAGTTCTCCAGCGAAGCTCCATAAACAGTGAAACTCCGTAAACAACAGAGAAATGATTAATTAACTCTACTTTATAATTGAGATGGCTTTCATGAGAAGATGCCATTTGAGTATAAGGCTCCTAAATTGAGTAGAGTCTCACTGGTTAGGAAATGTCAATTTAGCAATAAAACTGGATGTAGGATATAAAACAGATGAAAAAATGCTGAGGATAGCTTCTGGAGTTGTACATGTTTACGGAAGGATAATCTGCTATCAATTGAAATGTAAAATGTAAGAAATAGAAGACTTTGGAGAAAGATATCATGTTTGTTTTGAATATATTTTGTTTCATGTAGCTACAAGACACCCAAAAAAGCAAATGTCTAGCAAATACTTGGAAATACAGGTGAACCACAGATAATTTGCAACTGTTGCAGAAGCAAAGCAACCTGCAGTCTCATTTATAAATGGAAACAAATAATACAATCAGTAAAATGAATTTTGAATGCCCCAACAAATCTTATTTACTTTATTTATACATACTGACCCTACTTAGTGAATAAACTAAGTATACAAAGGCAAAATAAACCAGAAAGTTAAAAATTATTTTCTTAATAATACAAGCAAATTGAAAAAGAGACCAATGGGTTATAATTTTTTACTTGTATGTTTCAAATCTGATCTTATATAAATTGCCAATATTGAAATATTATTCACCTATTGGTGGTAATAAACTTAATTTTATAAATTTTGCTTAGCTATTGCAAGATGTTTAAAACTCACACAAACTGTGTTCAAAATAGCAGTGCAAGTCAAGTTTCAAAAACTTACTGGGTAAAAATTGTTTTAAGAGAAACATATTCGATTTCAGTAAGTTCAGGAATTTTTTTTTTTAATTTAAGGGCCTAAATATATCTGATCAAAATACACAAAAATAATATAGCATTTGCTTTTTCTTCTAACATGGTCTTGTGGAAGATAAAATGTATTTATAACAACAGTGTTTCTTTCCAGAATTTTTTTTTAAATGTCTACAAAACAGGCAAAACAGAAGACTGAAATAATGGATAATATTGTAGCAAAGGAAATCAGCACTAGAGGTTTTCCCTAGCACAAACAAATATTTTGAACCCCAAGCAATGTGTTTAAAAATTTTTTAATGTTTATTTACTTTTGAAAGACAGAGACACATACACAGTGCGAGCATGGGAGGGCAGAGAGAGAGGGAGACACAGAATCCAAAGCAGGCTCCAGGCCCTGACTGTTAGCACAGAGCCCGACATGGGGCTCGAACTCACAAACTGCGAGTTCATGACCTGAGCTGAAGTCAGACACTTAACTGACTGAGCCACCCAGGCACCCTTAGAGAACTCCATTTATAAGTTTAATGATACCTGATAATTTCCTGGATATGACTATTAATATACATCATATAGCATCAAAAGTATTAAAGTTGTTTCATAACGTTTCTATTCCTTCCTAAAGTGATACAATATTGTTCCTAAAGTGATTTAATTGTGATTAATTGCATGAATTTTTAAAATAGTTAATATGTGAATGATCTACATGCATCTGTCATTGTTTTATGTTCATTTGGACATAATTTTTGACAATCAGAGATATTTTAGAAAAGGCGTTTTATAGAATTTAATACATTTTACAAACTCCAAAATATAAATTTTATGAATCAATACAGAGAAAAGCATTCTCAAGTTCTCTAAATGGTTTAAAATACTATGATTATAATTCCCATGGGGAAAAATGTAATGTATTGATATTTATTTGATAATAAGTTTTAGTGCTCCTTAAAAGATGTTGTCAGAGTTTAATTTTACTGGGAACACTGTCCATTAACTTTGTAATTAAGTATGACATGATCAGAGGCTGTCTTGAACTTTCTCTTGGTGCTAATGATATATTGAATCATTCCCTATTCTGTGGGCTAAAGAACTTGACAAACATAATTGTAATATTTTAGAATGTTTTTCTCTAAATATCTGTTTAAGTATCCTTAATTAAAAATATTTCCAATTCAATTATATTTATATGTTGGTATCTTTTTTAATCTATTTGTTATTATTTATTTCTTAGCCTTCACATTTTTTTAAAAAAGAATATAATTTTGTAACCAACATTATCATTTACCTCTAATTGGACAGCCTAATTAAAAAGCATAATATAAAATTTGTTTGAATGACATCTGAACAATGTTGTCAGCACTTGGAGACTATGGTGAGGTATTCCTGAAATGATGTAAATAAGGCAAATTAAACTGTTCTTTGAAAGTTTAGCTATATAATCAGTACAGAGTTGGAAGGTTAGTGAGCTCAGAAAGAACCAACCATATAATACTATAAATACACATTCAAAGAGCTTTCTTGCATTACTCAAGCACTGTAGAGATCTAGGCAAACTGGGCTGTGTTAGTATATTAAGACTGACACGGAGCACAGCATAACATTCAAAACAACTAACAGATGTAGAACTTGTTTAATACACATCTTGTAGTCCCCATGGGGGAGAAAGTCTTGTCCAGTGGATTCAGTATTCTCGCTTTTGGCCAGCTCTTCCCTACCATAGTTTAAGTTTTCAAATTATCCTAGTTGAGGGACTCTCCTAAAATCATCTAAATACCTCTTTCCTTTAAATTCTGATTGAACTTTATAATTATGATGATTTTACGCTGTGTAGTTTGGCTACGAAAAGTAGACTCTGCACATACCTTTATATTCCGGCCCTCATTACACGCTACTAATCTGAATACTGATCAGAATTTTGGGAATTACTTCAGTGGGGTGCATTTTAGTCATTTTGGTTCATCTCTGCCCAGCTCTTGCAGAAATATTAGCAATATTCAGTGATTAAAAAAAAAAATAAATATCACTTCTTTAAATATTTGGGACCCAAGATAAACTAGGACCTCCTAGGCACAGAATTAGCTACTGAGCCCTAAATCTACTACAAAAGATTTTGTTTTTCAAAGAAAACTTTATTAGCCATAAAATTTTTCTCATCTAATAATGTTTGGCCAAGATGTCAAAGTTCTCACATTTGTTTCAAGAAAAAATATCATTATAGGACTGTAATTCGCTTGGGGGCAGGCAAAGCTAAGTCTTGGTCATTCCTGCACTCACATACAATGATACAATGTTATTTTATATTGTTAAGCATTTTACATATGATTTTGTTATGAACTGAATGTTTGTGTCCCTCCAAAATTCATATGTTGAAACCTAAAACCCAAAATAATGGTATTTGCAGGTGGGGTTTTGAAAAGTGATTAGGTCATGAGATCAGAGCCTTTTATGAATGAGATAGTGCCCCTGTAAAAGAGGCAAAAGAGAGCTGATCTGTGTCTCTGTCTCTCCTTCTCTCCCTCTCTCTCTACCAAATCAGGAATGAGGGCATCTATCTGCAAACCAGGAAGAGGACTCTCACCAGGAACCCAATTGACTGGAATATGATCTTGAACTCCCCAGCCTCCAGAACTGTGATAAATAAATTTCTGTGTATGCCGCTCAGTCTGTGGTGTTTTTGTTATAGGAACCTCAAGCTGACTGAAACAAATCTCTTTAATTTCTCACTCATTTCAGTGAGTTAGGTACTATCTACATTTCATAGATTGACAACCGAAGCTAAGAGAGGTAAAAACTTGCCCAAGATCACAGCTACTAAGCAGTAGTGGGAAACTTGAACCCAGACTATCAAACTACAAAGTTAGAGCTAAATACTATGTACTGAGAGAATAGTGGATTATAAAGTAGATAGCATCTCAGCTGCCTCCTCAGAATGATCAGTGAGCATGTTTGCATCATAACGTCATATCAATGTTCTCCATAACTACCCATCAGAAGCCATCTGGCACACACTAAGAATTCAGTAACTATTTATTGAATAAATTAATAAATTTTCCAAATTTTGTGCTGACTACATTTTATTAGGAAAATTACCCTTTAACATTTACATTTAAGCCCAATAATCATTATAACCACCTTCTGTGGTTAGTTATTGCCCAATTTTGCAATCCCAACCTGGCTAAGGTATCAAAGTCAAATGAAATTGTTGATATTTGACAGTTTTCCTGGGCAAAAAAAGTGTATATTTCAACCTAATATTTACCTAGCATTTTTTTTCCTGGAAGTTTAAACCTAACACTTTGCTTTTTGTTATCAAGAAATTTTAGATGGTGAATTTCCAATGTTAATAATCTGAAACACGTAAGTTTATACACTTATTTCAATGTTTAAAATAATCTCTAATGATCTATTCATTTTTAAATATAATATATTCTATTTTAACTACAATAATATTCACTATCCATAGTCTGTATTTTCTTTTGAACTTCTTTTCATAATTAGAACTCCTCTTCTATAAACACATTTATGTGAGTTCTTAGAAATTAGTCTCATTATAGTTTAAGCATTCAAACATGAAATTTATTTTATGAGATGACACACAGAAATTTTGAAGATATATAATTGAATATAAGAAAAATGTTAACTTAAAAATTATTAATATAATAGGGGCGCCTGGGTGGCTCAGTCGGTTGAGGGTCCGACTTCAGCTCAGGTCGTGATCTCGCGGTCCGTGAGTTCGAGCCCCGCGTCGGGCTCGGGGCTGATGGCTCAGAGCCTGGAGCCTGCCTCGGATTCTGTGTCCCCCTCTCTCTCTGCCCCTCCCCTGTTCATGCTCCGTCTCTCTCTGTCTCAAAAATAAATAAACGTTAAAAATTTTTTTTTTAATTATTAATATAATAAAAAGTAAACAGGGTTTTGTATGAATCCTCCCATTATTCATGGTATAGAATCTCAAAATATAATACTTTGAAATTCATCTAATGGACTAATTTATTGAGATTTGTATGCTTTTTAAAAATTGATGAACTTCAATGATTTTTAGAGCAGATTAATGTTTGCAGCAAAATTGAATGAGAAGTACACAGGGCTCGGACATACCCCCACCCTTCACACACACAGCCTCCCCTATTATCAATATCTCTCATTAGCATGATACACTTGTTATAATTCAATAAACCAATAATGATACATCATTATCAACCAAAGTCCACAATTAACATTAATATTCACTATTCGTTTTGGTCATTCTATTGATTTTGACAAGTTATAGTGACATAAATCTACCATTATAGTATGATAAAGAATAGTTTCACTGTCCTAAAAATCACTATGCTCCACTGACTCATCCCTCTCTCTTCTGAAACCTCTGACAACCAATGAACTTTCTACTATCTCCGTAATTTTACCTTTTCTAGAATATCATGTAGTTGGAGTTATACAATAAGAAGACTTTTAAGATTGGCTTTTTTCACCTAGAAGTAGAATTTAGGTTCTTCTACGTCTGTGACTTGATAGCTCATGCATTTTTAGCACTGTAAAAAATATTGTATGGATGTATCAGAGGTTAATTTTCTATACACCATGGAACAATATATCTGTTGGTTTCAAATTTTACCAACTATGAATAAAGCTGGTATAAATATTTGTTTGTATGTTCTGCATGAACATAAGTTCTTAAGTCATTTGGGCATACAATAAAAAGCATGATTGCTGGATCATATAGTAAGATTACATTTAGTTTTATAAGAAACCACCAAACTGATATCCAAAGTGGGTGTACTATTCTGTATTCCCTCTAACAATGAATAAGAGTTCCTGTTGCTTCACATATTCCTCAACATTTGATGTTTTTAGTGTTTTGAACTTCAGCCATTCCAATAAGTATGTAGTGGCATCTCATTGTTTTAATTTCTAATTTCCTAATGTGTGACATCAAACATCTTTTCATATGCTTTTTGTTATCTGTATATCTTCTTTGGTAAAGTAGCTGTTCAGATCGTTTGCCAATTTTTAAAAAGAGTTGTTTATTTTCCTATTGTTGAGTTTTAAGGGTTCTCAGTGTATTTTAGATAATAGTCCTTTATCAGATGTGTGGTTTACAAATATTTCCTCCCATTCTGTGTCTTGTCTTCAAATTTTTTCTTGACAGAATCTTCTGAAGAACAGAAGTTTTTAATTTTGATGAAGTCCAACTTATGAATTTTTCATTCATGGATATTGCCTTTAATGTTGTACCTAAGAAGTCATTGCCAAAACCCAAAACCACCTAGATTTTCTTATGTTATCTTCTAGGAGTTTCATAGTTTTACATTTAGGTCTATGATGCACTTTGAGATGATTTTTTGAGAAGGTTGTAGAATCTGTGTCTAGCTACTTGTTCTGCTTCCTTTTCTCCTCCCCCCTCCCCTCCCCTTCCCCTTCTCCTTCCCCTCCTTCTCCTTCTTCCCCTTCTCCATCTCCTTCTCCTTCTCCTTCTCCTTCTCCTTCTCCTTCTCCTTCTTCTTCTGCTTGTGGATGTCTGATTGTTCTAGCACCACTTGTTGAGAAGGCTATACTCTCTCCATTGAACTGCTTTTGCTTTTTTTTGTCAAAGATCAGTTGACTGTATTTTTGTGGGTCTATTGCTTGGGCTCTCTCTTCTGTTCCACTGATCTATTTGTCTATTATTTCAGCAATAATAGCAATATTTCTGTGTTGTTTATTATAGCATTATAGCTACAGTTGAAGTGGTAGTGTCATTTCTCCAACTTTTTAATTCTATTGTCTTAGCTACTTTGGGTCTTTTCTTTCTCTATATAAACTGTAAAATCAGTTTGTTGATAGCCATAAATATCAGTTTGTCAATATCCACTGTGATTTTTATATGATTGTATTGAGTCTATAGATCAGTTTGGGAAGAACTGACATCTTATCAATTTTGAGTTTGCCTACCCATTAACATGAAATAACTCTCAATTATTTCATTCTTTTATTTTTTCATTTGAGTTTTGTAGTTCTCCTCATGTAAATCTTACAAGTATCCTATTAGATCTATATCTAAATGTTTCCTTGTTGTTGCTAAGGTAAATGGTGTTGCATTATTAATTTTGTTCACTCCAATTTTTCATTGCTGGCATATAAAAGAGCAATCTACTTTTGTATATTAACCTTGTATCCTGAAACCTTGCTATAATTACTGATTAGTTCCAGGAAGCTTTTCTTGATTCCTTGGAATTTTTTTATACAGATAATCACATCATATGTTAACAAAGACAGTTTTATTTCCTCCTTCCCAGGTGGTAGAGTTTTATTCCTTTTCTTGTCTTATTTAATTAACTAGTATTTTTAGTACAATGTTGAATAGATGTGGTTAGACGTGATATCCTTGCCATTTTTCTCATCTTGGTGGGAAAGACTTTAGCTGCTCATAGTTAACCCTGATGTTAGCTGTGGGTTTTCTGTAGATATTCTTTATCAAGTTAAGTAAGTTCTGTTGTATTTCTAGCTTGCTGAGAGTTTTTTTTTTTTTTTTTAATCATGAATGGGTGCTAGATTTTGTCAAGTGATTTTCTGTACCTATTGATAGGATCATGTGTTTCTTCTTTAGCTTGTTGATGTGATGAATTATATTAATTGGTTTTTGAAATGTTGAACTAGCTTTGCATACTGGAATAAATCCCGCTTGGTCATGGTATAAATTTTTTTTATTTGCTGTTTTATTTTATTTGCTTATACTTTAGATTTCCATGCTATATATTTTTTAAGAAATCTCTAATCTAACATTACTTTAAACTTAGAGATATATATACACATGGAAAAGAAAATTGAGGTTCAAGACTCCCAAAGGGGAATTAATTGAGGTAAAACAAAAGCTAATGCCATTTCAACAAACTAGAAATTCTACTTCATACAGTGCTTATCAATGTGACAAAGCGATCCCCCTACCCAAACAAGGACCTTTGTCTATTTAGATTCCTTCACTTGGGACTTCACTTAAAAGGAGGATACATTTTTTGTATTTTATAAAGATTAACTCAATCTATTTAGTAGACATTTATTCAGTGCCTCTTTTATGTTGGGAGCTGGGAAAGCACAAATGATTGCACTGAGTTCATTTAATGCCAGAATGCATCAATATGGATGATACAGACACATACACAGGGCACTGGGCCCATAGCATATGGATTAACAAACTCTAGCTGATGGAATGAGAAAAGATATCACAGAAGCACTGCCATTTGCAGTGGATTCTGAAACTGGATAAAGGGTTTGTCATCAAAGAATTGGAAAGCTATCTCCAACATAAGCAAACCATGGAGGGTGAAAGTTCATGTGGCTGGATCTCTGGATATACAAAGTCAGGAAAAAGCAGTGAGAAAAAGCTTGAAAGTCACACTGAGAATTGGTGACGAAGGGATCTACAGTATCCTACTAATGAATTTAAATTTATAGCCTTCCAATGATGAAGAGTCTTTAAAGATGCTAAATGCAAACATTCTTTCTGGTATCATGTCAATGTAATTAATCAAGTTTTGTTCATAAAAGAATATTATACATACTAAACTGACTAACAATACATAGAAAGTCATTGCAATTTTGTTTGGAAATAGTCCAAAACTGAAACCACCCACAGTTATGTTCTCCACATTCTCCTATCTCCAGAGACAATATCTTCTGTTTCATTTTTTATAGTTTCTTTTGTGTGTGTGTGTTTCAAAGGCATAATTTCTACATCTTGTGTGCCATTGTTACTGATACCTTTGGTTAAATCACATTTAGAGAATCTTCATGTCCATAAATTAAATATCCAATAGCATGCTTTGCTCCAGAGATGTATTTTTTGATTTTTAAGTATTATTTAGGTGTATATTTTGAAATGTAAACAGAATAAATACTTAAAATAAGATAATTCTTTTTAATAGATTTATATAACATTTTTATTTTATTTTTTTAATGTTTTTATTTATTTTTGATACAGAGAGAGACAAGTATGAGCAGGGGAGGAGCAGAGAGAGAGGGAGACACAGAATCCGAGGCAGGCTCTGGGCTCTGGGCTGTCAGCACAGAGCCCAACGGGGGCTTGAACTCACCGACTGTGAGATCATGACCTGAGCGGAAGTCGGACGCCCTACCGACTGAGCCACCCAGGCGCCCCTATATAACATTTTTAAACATTATCATTTTAGAATCTGAATCTGACTTCCTTGCATATACTTTTGTACAGATTGTACTTGCAATCAGAAAAATAAGTCTATGCTTCAGCATTTGGAGCAAAGAGGAAATATCTCAAGCATAAGAGATATTTTTTACAGATGAGAAATAGACAATATTATGACTGGAAGTTCCTCTAGAGATCGCTAAGTGAAATAATCTTGGCTTAGAAAAAAGGCTAGATAAGGCAGGTAACTAACCTAATGTCACTGGATAAATTATAGGAAAGGTAGACTAAGCTATACATGTTATTTTGAGATACCTCTGTACTGCACTGTTCAAGGAGGCTGACATTTTTAACCACCATTGGCTTTCTTCAGTTTTTTTTCCCCAAGGACCACAATACAAGTGCTAACTCCAAGTTAAGAACTATTCACAATGACTTTTATTATCTATTTATTTATTTATTTATTTGTTATCAAGATTTTAAGGACAATATAGATGTTTTGTATAGGTAATCTGATTAGTATCTTTTTTTTTTTTCCTGGTATAAGAATCAAGTAAAAAAACCTCACACTTTGCAAGCTATAATAATGAAAAAATTTCTTAACATATTTTGCCATTTTAGAATTCCAAAGAAGATCTGAATTAAATTTTCATTTTTTAAAAGAATTACTTTTTAATCAGTTTATACTACATCATCATTCTATGAAAAATTGGGGTGGTAATAACCAATAAGGCACAGGTAAATTTTATATAGACTGTTGATAAAATTTTCATGTTCATTCTTGAAGTTATTTCACCTAAAATGTATAATTTCATTTACAACAAGGAGAAAGTAACAATGCATTTTTATGTGGGGCTATTTCATATGATTTTTGCAATTTGATTTTTAGAGAATGGAGCTTAACAGGATATAGCATAACAATTGGTTTTTACACAATTTTATTCAAGGTAGTGTATGCCAATTTTTTTTCGTAAATAGGTCTTTAATAGAAAATTGATTTATAAATGAAGGAAAAGTCAGTAAAAAGAACAAAAAGTCGCAGGAAACAACCCATGTTATAACCAGTAAACTTTGCTACATAGTTTATAATCTACTTTCTACTAAAGATTTCTAAGGAAAAAAAAAAGATCCAACCCATATATGGCTTCAAGATAATAACAAGAGTGGAAGGAAATATTAATAGAAAAATAAGACATAATTAGCAGCTTGATATACTTGAGCTTGTAAGGAGGCATTTTCATGATGTGTTGTATGGTAAATATTATGATGCATTTCCACATTCCTTTATACAATCTAGCCTAGGGTATCAAAGAAACAAAGTTGATTTTTCTCACTGGTGAACAAAATATTAAATTCCAAATATCTATGTTAAATAATTAAAAAATATTTTTACATGCCAAATCTGGGTGATGGTTATTGAAATTATATATTAGGAAAAATAAGATCTGTAAGAGAATTTCACTATGAGGAGAATAAAAATGGCATATTACAGATTTAAGGATGACTTAAGGAACTATCAACCTAATATTAAGACGTAGATAATAAGAATGCATATTTTCACTGTTTTAAAATTATAAAATTATATTAAGTATTGATAAAAGACATCTGAAGTTCATTACCATTAAATTCACAGATCATATGACAACTTTCTTCATATTTACAGATTTGACTGGGCTTTAAGAAATGGTTCAAAATTGCATTCTATTATTTTTACATGAAGCTTCGTTTGAAGGTAAATCAAGAGAAGGTTTGAGACTTATGAGTGAAGCAAGAGCACACATTTGATGTAAAAATGTTACTTTTAAGAAACTAAAAGATTGGTAATATTTCCATTAAGAAACTACTTTGAGGGGCGCCTGGGTGGCTCAGTCAGTTGGGCGGCCGACTTCGGCTCGGGTCATGATCTCACCGTCCGTGAGTTCGAGCCCCACGTCGGTCTGTGTGCTGACAGCTCAGAGCCTCCTGGAGCCTGTTTCGGATTCTGTGTCTCCCTCTCTCTCTGACCCTCCCCCGTTCATGCTCTGTCTCTCTCTGTCTCAAAAATAAATAAACGTTAAAAAAAAAAATTAAAAAAAAAAAAGAAACTACTTTGATAAATCATGGTAAGAGTAAAATGCAGGCATAGTAGGAACGACACATTGCTTTAGGGTATGTTGTCTGTTCTGATAATTTCCAGTAATTAAGTTCAACTATATACCAGTATCTCTGACCTGCAGTTAATAAGGTTACTTGGTGTTAAGATTGGTGACCCCAGTATGAAGTGTAAGGGGAGGTTCCTAGGGCAATCTTGAAGTGTTAGTGTGCCTCTTCATAAAATGCTCAGAATCTCTAAAAAAAATTGGTCACAGAAGCTAGATAGGCAGATGAATAATTCATTTTCATGATAATGGAAAGGCAGAATACCTGCATGGAAACAGAAATTGGGCATTACCATGATTTCCCTGTGTGACCTGTACTTGCCTCTAGTATATCCTGCATAAAGTAAGAGTGATCAAGTCACACATTAGCTTTTTAGAGAAAATGGATCATTAATAACAAAGAAGCTTTAACTTTGAGAGAAAAAGGTACAGCACAATGTGTCTCATAGCATCACCTCCAAATCTTGTCAACAGCATTGACACACATTTTTCCTTTATTGGGCTGGAATTCTCTTTGGCACTGAATGGCATTCCTACTAATACATGTGTGAATCACATGAACCAAATGTTTCATGGCAGAATGTGGCACCCTGCAGGAGATCAATGTAACAATACAAATTTCTTCTGAATAGATGTTGTTCTGCTGTGATGAGTAAGATTTAGATTTGTCTGCTTATTAAAAGGAATTTCCTATACACAAGATAAAATAATTGTAAGAACATTCTAAAAGTATTAAATAAAATAAGAGTAAGAAGTGAAATGTGGGGGTGCCTGGGTGGCTCAGTCAGTTAAGCGTCCGATTCTTGGTTTTGGCTCCAGTCATGACCTCACAGTCGGTGGGGTCAAGCCCTACGTAGAGCTCTGTGCTGACAGCACAGAGCCTGCTTAGGATTCTCTTTCTCCCTCTCTCTGCCCCTCCCCTAGGCATGCTCTCTCTCTCTCTGAAAAATAAATAAACGTAAAAAAAAAAGTGATATGTGCTATGTGAGCAAGAGGGACAGTGGAGAATTGCTAAAGATTCTCTCAAAAATATATAAAATACACAAATATGCAGAGTATACTCATTTTCACATGCTGTATAAGCTCCACATGTAAACCATCTTCTCTCTGTAGCCCACCTCATGTTCCTCACACCCATTCCCCAGCGCCTAGTCTGTTGTGGGCGCTCAATAAATATTAAACAATCAAAGCACAAACTGTTGTCAAAAAGTTTGGAATTCACAGGAATCAATAGTATTGTTATCATTTAACATTTATTGAGGGTCAACAGCATGACTTAGTCCACATGTGCAAATGGGGTATTTTATAATCACACATTAAGCAAATAGTTAAATACAACTTGTATTAACTAAACTTTCAATTTTACTCCATTGATCTTAAACATAATACTAATCTTTTAAAAATAATGTTAACACACCACAAAATATAAACATTACTTATTTAAATAAATAATTTTCTGTCAGGAAATCATTACTCTTATTGTTAACATTCACTTGAAAATATGGGATAAATCTACAAGTACACATCACATATTCTAGGTAGACCAGTGCATGTACAAAGAACAGAAGAATCTGAAAAGATGAGTGAAGACAATGACAAAAACACAAAGCATGTATTAGCATTTGGGTTTCACCTGCTGTTATGACAACTTAAAACACTAATACAATTATGTAGGGCACCATTGTTTACAAAATAGAATCAAAGGCAAAGAAAGACAGAAATTCTACAGGTGAACATAAATTAGCATGTTTGTGAATTCAGAAACATTTCTTAATTTAAGGCAAGGCAGAATTTTTTTATTATAGGAAAGGAACTGCATTGGATACATTTATGAACCACATGTTCCAGTTTTATCCTGAATAAAATGATTACTAATTGTGTTAAGATTTATTCTTGTGGTAAATAGGCATGTAAATTCTATTTAATCTTTTTTTGTGAATATTTTCCTGTCATGTTTCTATTTAATGATTTTGAAGTGATTTTTAATTGTTAAGAGAATGGAAAATTGTACTTAATATGTCTGTAGTGAAACTTTCAGTTTATTTTTAGGATACTGAAGTATCTATAGGTATTCAAGTTTATAGTGTGGTTTCCCTTAGCATTTGAATCTCTAAGTCTTAGAACTGTAAGTCCTTCTAGACTAGCCTTCCCTTAAAGAAGAAATAGACTCTATATTCTGTTGTAAGGAAACACCACTTAAAAACTTTGTTGAATAGAAAATTTTACACTTGGAAGCAGTAAGAGATCATCTAATTCAGCTCCATAGTTGTAAAAATAAGAAAGGAAATGATAGGCCTAATGTTTCTATATTTAGAATCATTTATTGTATTAATTGGGCAACTGTTTAACTTTCTCTTTCATTGTAAGTTTTTAAAGAAATTCACAATAGTTGCAATTACTACAATTTAATTTTTCAATATGTTTATCCATATGATAACTGTCCACTGCAGGCAATTTTGTTTATGTAACAACACCATCAGCAAAGATCATAACAACATGATGTCGTTAATGAATAACACATATTTAATTATTATTTTTTCTTTACTAGTTCCACTTTAAAACTGAAGAATTTAATCACTTATGTCCTGGTTTCTGAAATATGACAAACTTCACTAATTGAAATCATGTTTTGATGAACTAAAATATTCTTTTAATTGCACAATATTTAGAGGCCATGTTCATTCAAATCTGGATCACCTAATAGTCCTTTCTTCAAAAATCCCTCGGTTTTCATTCAACCCACAGATATCATTGAACACATACTGTATTCCAGCACTGTTACAGACTTCTAGAACGGACTCTTAAAGAAGACTTGAAGTGAAGTCATGCATATGTGTGAATGAATGAAAGAAAAGGAAAAATGATTTGCAAGTGATTGAATTTATTACTATTTCCTTTACCTTCTCACTGTTGGATTTAAGTCACTTTGAAGGAAGACAATTAAAAATAGAGAGATGCTGTGACTCCAATCTAGAGTTCAGATCTTCAAAGTTAATTGTATTTTTTAAATTAATTGTCTTGATTGATGTCCTTCCCTGCCCCAGGAAGTAGCAAGCCAGTGGATGCTTCCTTAGAGTGACTGTTTTGCTTATCTGTCTAGTAACAAACAAATATTACTAAAAATTTTCTTCTGAATGAAAGCAAGATTGAAAAGAGAAATGTAAATGGGATATAGGAAGCAGGTCAATTTAGAAAATTCAATTTAGAAAATGAATACCAAGGAGCAAAATGTTCACTAATTATAAGAAGTTAAATATCAACAAATGAATAAGTTAAGCTTAATGAAACATGATGTACTTTCTCTAGATGTAATATAGAATATCTAAAGATGAATTCTCATATGGTATCACACAGCACCTAGCAAATGTTGTAAGGTTTTATCTTTGGCATTCCTTAGCTCTCACTACAAGGATAGCAACATTTATTGTATTAAACATTTGTATCTCTTGATACTTCTAGGTAACTGATTTCTAAACAAGGAGGAATAATTAATGGTGGTGGTTGTGTGTGTGTGTGTGTGTGTGTGTGTGTGTGTGTACATCTTTAAAGGTACACCTTTAAAGTAGAGAAATTATTTATAAAGTGTTTCCTTATACTCAAAATTCCAGTCCAGCCATTTTAAGATCTTCACAAAAAGAATAACTAAAAAAACACATGGTTCATCATGAGTTAGAGATAAAATAGAGTTACATTTTTGGACTTTTGCAGAAGTTAGATTAACTAAATTTCTACTTCTTACGTGATATGATGTCTAGTTTACTACATTATGTTAAAATAAAATTCATGCCACCTTTCACTCTATGAATTTCCCATAATGTGAAGTTTAGCTTAATCAATGTGTCCTGAGTACAATTATAATTCAGACCAAGTACAGAGGTTCAATATACACAATTTTATATAGATCACCAAGTGTATTTTAAATCTAGTAAGAGTTTGTAAATAATATTTTTCCCAAGTGCAAGTTTATAAGTACAAGCTTAAATGAATAAAAATGACTTTAAAAACTATTTAATCATACTTCAATGCCTTATATACTAGTTTTAGATTATTTATACTTCTACAGATAACTAAAAACTGCAGAAGTACAAAATAGATTTAAAGCCTCATCTTATGAATAAATTTTAGAATACTCTGATGAAATCTGTAGAATATCATTGACTTAATTTTACATAAACTTTTGATTTTTTAAATCACAAAATATATTTTTCATATCAATGATTAGTCATAGACATATCATCTCAAAAATATGCAATTTACCCAAATACTCTATTTCTTATGGTATTTATAGTTGAACTATATGAAGCTATTGCTTTACGATATTTAAATTGAAATGATTTACTAAGTCAATATAAAAAGAGCCATTGAAAGAACCTCATTTTTTATACAAGCTAAAAGCCTAAGATTTTATATGATAAAAGGTATCTTTCATAAAAAAATGAATTATAAAATTATCTGAAGAAGTAAGTTCACATTTCTAAGAACCAATTCTAGTCTCCTACCTACCTGAGGAAACATTATAGAATTAATGAAACTGACACCAACATGCAGGTAAGAAAAATAAACAATCTGTGTTTAAATCACTTATTTTTTAGGTACAAGTACTAGTGTTGGGCATTTTACACTGTTGTCAGTCTTCTCTTAATATGCTTTGGCTCTAAAAGCAAAGCTACAAATGCCAAAGATGAGCAATGAACACCTTTATACTAGAAGAAAAAAAACTATGAAACAGTTAAATTGACACGGTTTGATAGTTTATCTCACCTGTCGTAAAGTTGATTTGATAAGGAAATATGCTCATGTAAGGACTGTGCAATTATCTAGGAATTTATCATTTTCCATATCTTTTCCCATGTTTTCTTGTTTGAGCTCTACATCTTGTTGAATAGGTAGGTCAGATAGAAGTCATTCCGTTTTTGTTCTTTTTTCTTTCCCCCAGAAGAAATTTAGGCTCAGGGCCTTCCTTGCCTAAGTGAACGAGTTAAAACTGGATGTCGTACCATTCCTCTGCTTTCTTTGTCAGAGATGGAAATATCCACATCAAATGAAGTTGATAGAAACATTCTGTTGAATTCTAAAATTTCAGGAAGTCCCCAGAAGCCAAAATTGATTTGAAAACTTTTCAATATAATTGTAATCTGATTTTGTTTTGAAAAGCCCAAGGAAATAAATATTTGACCAATCATTTAACTTAGTTGAATTCGTAACTTTAACTTCTCTGAAATGTGAGAAATTAAAGGATTTTCTTGATCTGTTCATATCAAAAATGCTAAATTTTTGATAATAGGAACTTAATTACTCGCAAATTTCAGAGGAAAAATTATGTTGATTTCACTCTTGACAAAAGTATTACTAGTTCTGTTTTATTACAATAACTAGTAAATATGATAGATGAAAAAACAAACAGTGGGGGAATCATAAATAAAATTATTAGCACGCTAAGCTCTAACAGAAGGCCCAACATCACTTTAAATATTTTCACTCTACTCTTGCATTTCTATCAAGCAAATTTTGGAGTGATATATGTGCTATATAGCTGCATAAATAAAAATAAAATGCATTACTTATAACATTATGATTTTTAATATTAAAATTTCAGACCTCTTGGGAGAATCACTTGCTGAAGTCACAATATAAGCTCAAATAATTTACTTTTGGTGTTTTTTCCCCTTTAAGTGTTACATACTATTTTTTAAGCATTAGATGTTGTTTTTGCATCAGTTGAATTGTGCCATCTTTATTCTTTAAACTATGATCAGTAAGGTGGTGGTAAAAGCACAAACCAAACAGAAAAATGTCTACCAGTTACCCCAGATCATTTCCTTGTTCCCAATCATCTTCAGCATTTTCCCTGATACAATTAAGAAGTCTGGAGTTTTCCTGCTCTGAACTTATACTCAAAGTTTAGTTACACAAAAGAACAAAAACCCAGATTGCTGCCTCACATCCTCCCTGAAACAGAAAAGCATGCAAGGACAGTGATAGAGAGCAATAGATAGAACAGTTATTGTCTTCCTCCTGTCTGAATCCAGTGCTTTCCTCCTCATGTTGTTGTCTTTCTAAAGAAGATAATGTCAACCTCCTTCATTTTTTTTTACCTTGCTCCACTGTCTTGGTTGTTTTCTCTTCCTTCTTTCCAGGTACAGCTGCAAGGCAGAGATAAGGTTTAAATAAAAGTTCCAGATGGAAATGCTGCTTCTGCTCAAAAATGCATTTTGTAACTCATTCGTTGCCAGCTCTTTCTTCTAAACAAGCTATTTTAGAGTTTTTCAACTTTTCTCATTTCTCTATAAACCAGTTGAAACCGATTTCAAATTGAATGTTAAAGAATTAGAGAAAAAAGAAATAATTTCTTGGCTTCTGACTAGTTTTTCCATACCCCTTTCTACTTTCTCCTTTTATACTCTACTTTGATAAACAAGCTCTACAAAGAATTCTACTTGACAAGACTATGATTAATCGATTTACAATCCAGGTTATTGCTGGAGTCATTCAGAGTCTTGAAAATGTCAACTAGATGCTGTTTTAAATTCAAGCTTAACTTAACTTAATCAACTGAAAGGACAGTGTAGTCATGCTTGAGATTCATTTAAATGTTAAATAAAGTCATCCAAAATCACAGCTAACCAAAAGAGAAATAAGATGCTGTTTATCCTGAACTATGCTTTCTTTAAGATTTATTGCTTTCAGTGGACTACTCACTGTCTACCTATTTATACATCAAAACACTAGAAATTATTCACTCAAAATCAGTATACCCCACTGAAATAATTGATTCAAGTAAGGATCTTCAGAGGATACTAGCAGCTGTTTGATGAAGATGAGTGAGGGGACTGAATATTGCCATCACACCCAAGTATCGCCCCACAGAGCTGCACGGAGAAAAATGCAACTTTGAAATGAAGCAATGTGGTTGTCACCAACACAACCACTGATGAAACTTAGAACCATTCATTCATAATGGGACATCCGGACATTCTGACTTCTTAATGATATGCAGTGTCATGTACTCTGAAGTGTTCTTGCCAAAGCATCCAACTAGTCAACTGGAATCCAGTTAAGCCAAAGATTTAGCTTTCAGTTTAATCAAATACAGTATATAAAAATATATATTGAATAATATTCTGAAGAAATAATCAAAGCAATCAAAAATGTCTACAGTGTAACTGGCCATGATCTTTTCAACAAAAATGTCATGAACCAGAGGAGGGGGGGGGGGGAACATAACTTTTTTTTTACAGAAACTTGCTAAATTTACTCATTAGTCATAATAGTTTAGTTGTAGACCTTTTTGATTGTTTCAAGTAGATAATAATTTCATTAGTAAGTAATGAGTTTTATTCATTACTTTTCTATTCTTGTACATATTATTTCATTTTCTCACCTTATTTCACTGGCTAAAATATCTATACAATATGTAATAGAAGTGGTAATAACAGACATCCTTGTGTTGTTCTAATTCTCAGTTGGAAATCTTTCCATTTTTCTCCATTGAGTATGATATTTGCCAATGGTTTGTAGGTATCTTATCAGATTAAGGAAGTTTCTTTCTACTCTAGGGACGAATTATATCAAATGCATTTACTATGATGAATGTAATTTCCCTTTATTCTATTAACTTGGTTAATTACATTCATTTTTTTTTAAAGATTGTATTCCCAAAACAAAACCAACCTTAAGACATTTTATCCTTCATGCATATTTTCAGACTTGATCTGCTAATATTTTGTTTAGGCCTATCCTTCTATGTTCACAAAGAAGGTAGCATGCATGTTTCTTTTTTATTTCTTGTTAAGTTTTAGCACCAAGGTTATTCTAGCTCCATAAAATAAGTGAATGTTTTCTCTTTTTAGATTCCTGGAAGGTTTAGTGTAAGATTAGTGTTAATTTTTCCTTAAATTCTTGAAAGAATTCACCAGTGAAGCTATCTGACTAGAAATTTCTTTGGGGAAGAATTATTAATTATGGATTCAAAATATGAATCTGTATTTATGGATTTGAATTATGGATTCAAATATGGATTATGGATTCAAAATATGAGTCCATTTATTGGAAAACGTTCTTATTTTTAATTTTCTGTAGGATCTGTAATGATGCCTATTTTTAATTTTCTGATATTGATGTTTGGTGCTTTCTCTTTTTTTCCTAAATAAGTTTTCATAACAGTCTATCAGCTTTGTTAGGTTTTATGGAGACTCTAACTTTGACTGCTTTGCTTTCCCTATTGTACAACTTAATTTACTACTTCATTAGCCTTTATTATTACATTTTTTAATTTCTTTTCCTTCAGATTTCTTTGGGTTTAATTTTCTGTATTAAAAAATTATTGGCTTTCTGGATATTCGATTTTCAGATTTTTTACTTTTCTAAAGAATATCGTTAAAGTGTGTAAGTTTTACCCTAACACTGTTTAACTGCATCCCAAGTTTCAGTGTAATGCTTTTGTCATACATTAGATCAACATATATCCAAAATTTACTGTCATTTTTTTTCTTTGATACATGGGATATTTAGAAACGTATTGCTTGCATTTATTACAGTATCTAGCATTGTTCCTAATATAACAAGTGATTAATATATTTTTGCTTAGCAATTAAATGTGCTAATTGACAAACAATATGTCTTAATACGAAATGTTTTGCATTGAGAGGGAAAATCGGTAAGCTTTGGTATTAGTGGTTTTCTAGGAATAGGACTGATTTTAGGTGTAGCCAATAAGATGTGAAGAAAGACAGAGGAGCAAAAAATCCTTAGGTATGCATAGAGGAAAGTGAACAAATTAATCTGAAGCAGAGGTTTCCCCAAAGTAGATATGGAATAATCTAAAAATAGAAGATAGGGCCAATTATAGAAGGCCTTGAATTCCAAACTAGAGTCAGAATTTACTTTATTTACATAAAGGAGCTAGTAAAATGTGTGGTACATTAGTGGAAATGAAACACTGATAATTTGTAATTATAATAAAGCCCATGGGTATATAGTCTTATTCATAATTATTTTGTTCAGAAGACTCATTATAAATATTGTATAGCAAATATGTAGTTGTCAGCTTATTTTATTTTAATCCTTTGAAAAGTAAATATCTCTAAGTAAACAATTTGTGATTTACACAAAAAGAACAAGCTTTCTTTCCAATGATGGGTTCTACATTCATATTCAATAAAGGAGGATAGTCCCCTTTATAGCAGTTTTTTGTTACTCAGAAAAGGTCACTGAAAATATTGATTATCTGTACAGAAAATAACACATTTTGCATGAAATGATGATCCTTTCACTTCTACTTCTGATGTAAAATTCATCAAGCCTAATCCTATGGAGAGTAAACTTTAGAAATAAATAGCTCATCTAAGTAAGTGGATTTTCTAACTTCCTGGAATCAAAAGAAGACCTTAATCAATTTCTTTTTCTGTGCTACAGGGTACCTGAAATCTCCTTTGGTCCTGAGAGAAATTCTCTTTGCTCTACATTTGGAAGGATTTACTTTAGGGTGAAAAGTAGATTTATATTGCACTTCTTCAGAGATCCCAACTAATATAAAGGAAACAAAGCAACTAACACTCTTATAAAGTAATGCCTGAATTAGGAATAGTCCTAGCTAAACTATGAGATGGAGAAGTTACTTTCCTGTAGCTGCAGGCTTTTACTTCATTATTCTCCCCTTCAATTTCCTTCAGGGATCCACTTCTCCAGTACAATTTAATCTCTCCTTTCTTGACCTTAATCACTCTTAAGGCTCTGATGTGTTCCCATTAGCAGTAAGGGCTTGTACATAAGCAATGAAGCTTACTTGGAGATGGGATATATTAGAATCCTGGTAAAAAAGTGAGGAGTGATGGGAAAGTATTTATAGTTTGAAAAGTCCCCCACATGACATTTATACATTACTTCAGGGATGTAGACCTACAGCCTTAGCATGATAAACTATTATTTTCAAGGATACAAGAATGCAATGTTATCTGCCCAAAGGTTGATCAGATTTTAAAGGTAGTGCATAGAGATGTCACTGACTGAAACAACGGAACAAATCATTAATTGTGGAATAAAAAGTCTTACATCTTGGGTACAAAGGTCCTTGGATATATGTTATAGTGGAGAGACAGGAAAGAGAGGCTTCTCATCAATTCTCAAATGATGCTAACTAATTAATGTATTCACAAGACCATCCTTTCCTTCTACCATCTTTCCTGAATTTTACATCATATTCCTGAATTTGGAATTATGAGCAATATGGTATTTGTTGTAGCATTCAAAGCAGGGAATACCTGAAAATGAAGTTGAGAAGGAATATAAGGGTCAGATCTTGAGGGATTTATGTCATTTTAACAAGGTTGGACTTTATTTCATGGTCAACTTGGAAAAAGACAGTTTTAAATTGAATGACTTGTTCAGTTTTATAACTTTAATAACTTACTATGACTATGGGGAAATTCTGGTAAAATGAATATTAGTGAAATAAAAATAAAGAGCCTAAGGGCAGTAGTGAGTTCATTACAGTGGTTCAAGCAAAAGATAGTGAAGGCTTAAATTAAGATGAAAGTCACAGTTATGAATAGGAGGAAATACGTTCAAGAAATATTAAGGAGATAAAATCAGCAGCACTTGGAGATTAATCAGATGAAGTAAAGAAAGATAAAAAATCACCCCCCATTTTCCAGTGAAGTGAAGAGAGATTGTATTTTCACCAATGATAGTGAAAAGCAAGTTGGGAAGGAGATACGAGGAATTTAGTTTAAAACAGGTTATATTTGAAGGTGTTTGTTGGACATTTGAACATATAAGTTTGAAATTTGAGGGAAAAAACCTTTTCACAGAGAAGTCTTGAAGTGGCAACATACAACTGGGAATCTTCAGGATATAGGGCAGAATTTCAACCTTGAAAGTGGACATATCTCACAAAGAGACAATATAAAATGAAAAGTTCAGAGGATTAATAATGGAATCTGGGAACATCAATAATTGAAGGGTCAACAAAGAAAAAAGAAACACAAGTCACAAATAAAGGTCAGAGGATATGGGGGAGAACCAGGAGGCTATGTTCTCATGATAAGCCAACAAAAGAGAAGCTTAGAGAAGAGATAAAATGGTAAATAAAACTGAGAAGCCTATTATGTGAGTACCGAATGGCTCCTTTGGTTTAGCAATGATAAAATCATCAGCATTATCCAGAACATCAGTGGCACAGTAGAGACAGAAGCCTCATCCTTGCAGGAGCTCGGAAGGGGTGCTAGCATTCCAGTGTCCAGAAGACTGGATAAAATGTGGAGACAAAATGGCAGAGAGGGAAATAGTAACCAAGAAAGGAGTTTTGAAATTGAGAATACTATTTCCAAAACAAAATCAATAATGGGAAAGATTATGATACCACAAAAATGCATGGGTGACTGATTAAAGGGGACACAACTGGAGAAGCTCGTCTTGACAAGAACAATAAACACTTTACCTCTGAGATTAAAGGGGAGATGGCTCTAAATTAAACAAGAACACCAAGCTACTAACCTATTTCTCCTTTTATTCCAATCCATTTTCTTCAGCATGATTGCCTGTATGTTTCATTACCTCTTCCCTCAATTTGTCCTTCTTTAGCTTTCAAGTGTGCCATTCCCCTGAAAATGTGTTTATTTTATTTTATTCTATTTTATTATTATTTTCTATTTCAAGAGAGAGAGCACACATGAGTGGGTGAGAGGGGTAGAGGGAAGGGGAGACAGACAGAGAGAGATAGAGAACCCTAGGCAGGCTCCACTCTCAGGATGGAGTCCAACACAGGGCTCAATCCCACAGCCTTGGGATCATGATCTGAGCCGAAATCAAGAGTCAGATGCTCAACTGACTGAACCACCCAGGTGCCCCAGAAATTATATTTTAAAAATCAATAATTATCTGCTTGGCAGTGACTTGGTGACCTCCACCTTGTCACTAAAATGGTTTATTCTCCTGTGGTGACTATGACATTATACATAATTACATCTATTTTTCTTTAACCTCAGCTTTCTAGTCACTTTTTTCTGTCCTTTTTTTTTCTTTGACTTTCCTTGCCCTCCTTCCTCCAAATGTCAATGTTCCCTCACACTCCACACCAGCCCTGTTCTCACTCTAGGCCGTCTCTTCCTGACAAGCTCATGGACTCTTAACGGTTTCCACCAGTAATCCCATGCAGAAGACACCCACCTCTATATCTACAGTCTTGCAATTGTCTGAAATTCTAGTTTTATATTCGGAACCACCTATGGGAAGTCACTTGCATGTGCTGCCAGCACTTTAATATGTCTAAAATAAATCTTGCCTTCCCTCCCCAAACTACTTCTCATCTTCCTTCTTAATTTTTATAAGACTATCAATAATATTCTTCTAGCACCCAGTCTGAAAACTTACTGTCATTAAATCATTTCTTTTTTCCCTCCCAAAGCTAGTAAGTTGTCAAATTCTATTAATATCCCTCCTTTGCAATCTCATAATTAATACCAGGTCTTAATACATGTCACCTACATTATTGCATCCTACCTACCCTACCTCCTCCTAAAGCAAATGTCTGAATGTTATTCCTAAACTTAAAATTTTCATTAACTTCATGTTGCTCATGGAATAGAGTCCAATTTTAAAATCAGGCCACTTTACAGCATTATTAGCCCAGGCTGTATTAATTCATGCCATATCCGTAACTCTCTTGCCATTCCTCATATACATCCTGAAATTTCCCACCACTGCCTTGTTATTTTACCTGTACCCAGGTTACCCTTCGAACTAATGATTACATAACAAAATTCTATCTGTTATTTAAGACTTAACTCTAAAGTCATCTTAGGTAGTAAATCTTTGCTTTACCCCAGGTACAAATAATTTTTAAACTCCTCTGGAAATCTATCTGTATTTATTTCTTACCCTGTTGGCTTTAAACCATAAACTATAATTACGTAGAAAACTTTTATGTGATGGCAAAAAATGAGGTTTAAACAACTTAAATTCCTATTTTTCAGTATTTTAAGTTGTTCAATAACAAGATTAACATCTACATTTTCCCTTAATTCTGTATACAGTGTGTAAACCATAAATATATGTCAAATGAAAGTAAAAATGATTTGAATACTGCAAAACAAATTTAAGTTAGTAAGATGATATATTGATGACCATATATATATATATATATATATATATATATATCCCCAAAGAAAATATGACTTAAAATCTGGCTTAAGATCAAACAATTTATACTAGATATATAAATTGGCACATTGCAATTAATTTAAAATAAACTTTTTTAACTGTGAAAATTTTAAAACACTTGCAAAATTAGTAATTTCCACCTAACATTGCATAGACAGTTCCTAGTTCAAACCTCAATGCAGAAAAACAATTTCCAAAGTTTTGAAAACAAAAATAACCCCTACATAATTTTCTTATTCTACTTATTTTTGAAAAGACTACAAGTTGAACATCTTGTAAAATATGTTGTTGTGGAGATTAGGGGCTAAATCTATGATGAAACAGTTATCTATTGTTTTGTGTGGCTGATTGTCAGTGAGGGTGTAGGGGACAGAAAAACTAGTTGACAAATGAATGAAGTATATGTTGACTTCTATTTTTTGTAAGTTGTTAAATTGGAAAAGCACTATCTGAATTTCCATTTATTTATGACAGCTTTGGAAGGATCACTTGCTTCTGCCGTGCTGTGGTTGCAGGCAAACCCAATGTGCAGAATCATACTTAAGTTAAGAACTGAGGCATGAGACCTAAGATTTACTAGAAGCAAAGTAATTGGTGCCAATAGTTTATTTTCATAAAAAGATTAGTTCTTTTTTTTCATTTCACTCTAAGTCTAGCAATCAGGTGTACTTAACCCCAACCGTAATGTTTGCCATACTATAAACTCAGGGACCATTTTTGGTTGAAGTTCCCAGTGAGTTAACAAAGTGATGGTTCAGTCCCAGTTAAGTACCTTTGTTCACTCCAATTTGACCTGATTGGACTCAAACTATGTGTGTTTGTATTTCTATCCTAAATATCCAGGCTCCAAGTAATTGAGAGTCTGTGCAGGGCTCAACCTCCAAGTAGTTGAATCTTTCCTTGTTTTTTTTAGTTTATTTTTTTATTTTTTTAAACATTTTTATTTATTTTTCAGAGACAGAGAGAGAGCATGAGAGGAGGAAGGGAAGAGAGAGAGGGAAACACAGAATCTGAACCGGGGTCTAGGCTCTCAGCTGTCAGCAGAGAGCCCGACATGGGGCTCGAACCCATCACCTGTGAAATGATGACCTGAGCCGAAGTCGGGCACTTAACCGACTGAGCCACCCAGGTGCCTCAAATTTTCTCTTCTTAACTCTGTCTCCAGGCTGCCTTTCATAATGAGGAATTTCCTAAGGCTCTATATTTGAAATCTAATTCCAAATGAAACCCAAATATCGCTACTTGGACACCCCATTAGCCTCACTCTTGGCTACCAATTCTGAACTACAACTTTGCCTTGCTTTTGTTCTTGCTTTTAACACATATCCATATGCTGGTGTCATATTCACTTCCTGGACCCATGTACACTTGTACCCTTCCCTATATTAATGACTTTTCCTGAATCTATAGACCTTCAGCCTTTTCATGATACCATGGCATCATCCTTTCTGAAACAAGCAAGTATTACCCACATTCCACTTAATGCCAACAAGGAAAACTGATCTGAAAATAAGACACCACAAAAGAATGAGATACATTAAAGTGACTTCGATGATATATGACTCTATTGCTTAGGACACATTGATACCGAGCTAAATTTACTTCAATCACTTATCAAAAATAGCTTAGGTTATTAGAAAAAGATATAATTAGGAAACATTTTATTCCTATGTGTGGTAAATTTAGAATAATAAATAGACCTGTATTTAAGAGAAGGCATCCATTAATTTCAGTAACTCTAGCTTCTAATTATTACTTTACAAAAATTTATATCTTTTCTTAAAGTATTCTTTATCTAATTTTTGTCTTAGACATACATATGTATACTAATTTATACATTAATGTATATATTAATTAAATATAGTAACATATTATGATTTATTAACTAATATACAAATTTATATTATATTAATTTATATCCATGTGTTCATTTATATTCATATATATAATATATATTTATATTCACATATATAATATTATACATATATAAATTACTTGGTATTGAGAATGTGGATATGTGTTATTTACATTTTATGTCTTCCTAGAGTGCTGATATATATTCTCTTTATAAAGCATATGCAATAGAGAGTTTTTTAGGAGTAAAAGGTGATGTTGTTTTAGGGAAGTATGTGTGAAATGGTATGTGTGTAGGTTTGTGTGTGTGCGTGTGTATGTGAGTGTATGTTAAGTATAAGGTTGTTAAATTGTCTCTTGAGATACTCCTGAAAACATTGGATATATTGCTGACTTCATTTCTATTTGTAAAGAAGAATCACAAATTGTAGAATTGTTCCAGATTATTTTGAATAGGGAATATGTAAAACTTTTCATCATGATGATTACTTTTAATGTATATTACTGTTTTAAACATGTTATTTAAATGTCTCCTAAAAGGCATCAAAATTCATATATGTAGGCCTCTGATTAGATATGACAAGAGAAATAACTTTGAAGACTTAAATTCCTACCTTCCCAATATTTTTTGAGCAAAATATCCCCAAGTGAGCATTTCAATTTAATATTTTCTAATTTAATATTATGCAAGCACAAAGTGAACATTGTTCACATAAGCTCTACTAGTCCATATTTCATTTGTTCAAGCCCTGTCTTCCTAAGGCAGTATATTGAACCTGAATACTCTCCAGATGATTGGGATCCTGTTCAGCTTGAATAGCAGCATTTCTTCAATTTTTTGAAAACTAACTTGCAAGTGGACTATAATTACTCATTTTAGTTTATGACCTTAAAGAAGTGAAACCATTGGCACTAGAACACTGAACACAAAAGCCTTGTTAACATGGATACCATAAATCTTATGCAAAGTGGGTTTGTTTCTGTGTCAATGAAATAGCAAAATCAATAAATTAGACCTCTTTTATAAGCACCAAACAATACATTAAGTTAGGAACCTTAGCAGAAATAAGCTATAGCCATGACATCTTTTTCTTCAAGCTGCATTTACCTTTTTTAGTTGAGGCAGCACCAGCCTCTTCTTTGGCTCGTTCAGTTTCTGCAAATTCAGATATTAAAGAATGAGAAATGGATATCAGAGATGCCAGGTCGATATCTTATGGTATTGTAAGTCAGACAAGACTAAAAGTGCCCAAAAGATAAAATATGTGTGGCGCCTGAGAGCAAAGCAAGCAGCAAAGAAGAGCCACTCTATAAAGTACTTACATATTTTTAAAGTAATGAACTCTCTTATCTCTCCCACATACTGCTCTGCGGTATTAAATTTTAATGCCTATGTAAGTAGTGGCCATAAAACAAGGTGGCTTATTTCACAAAATACACTGGAATACTAATTAGTTTATATTCAAATGTAAAATGATGTATGAGTTGTGTGGAAGAGGACTTTTTCGCTTAGCCTTTAATTATGGGGATGGCAAGCAGTATTTGATCTCCATCAATTAGCTCTATATTATAAAAGATTAGCTGTAATATTATGGAAAATTCCATTTGAATATTGCTTGGAGAGAGAGAAAATTTTTTAAAGGCCAAAGTGGCCTCTTGTGATTTCTCATGTAGTTTATCTGGTGTGGAATATAAGAGAGCTGTCTGGAAGACATAATCTGAAATGCTGGTCCTAGTACAAAATTTTGGATCTCGAATCATAGCTAATTGAAAGAACTTTCTCCAGTCTATAGGAAAATAACAAAAATAACAATGAACTGGTGAATATTTACAAATATTTATTTACTCATTTTACTGACTTTTTATTTTTTGATGTTGTTCTCCTTGGCCACCTGTATTTTATGTTTATGTTTACTTTTATTTTCATTAGTATGTGTACGTATCCCCCTCACTCATATGCACTCAGCAGCTGAGCTCTAGGAACAACCACACAACAGGACTCTTCATGCCCCCTCTCCTTCCGTCCTTATGCCATAGATCTTGGGCTGTGAGAAAGATCAGATGTCAGAAGAGGCCTTCACATCATGTTCAGGCCTTAATTCTACCATATTAGATATCATGAGCTTTACAATTTGAGCCTATGCAAGAAGTCATGTAAATAACCTCTTCCAGGCTTTCTTAAGACCCTGAGCTCCAGGACTATGCAGACCCCTGGCTGTTGTACACCTTCCAGATAAAGACTTTACACTAGTGGTTCTCAAACTTCAGCATGCATCTGAGTCACGCCGTGGGCTGTTAAAACGCAGACACAGCCTGGATGGTTTGTGATTCAATGAGTCTAGGGCATGTCCTGAGAATTTACATTTCTAATCATTTCCCAGGTGATGCTTATGCCTTTGGTCCAGACCATAGTTTGGAAACTGATTACTAAATATCCCCTAAGAGACCATCAAGCTGAATCCTTCTGTGATCCCCATTTGTGTTTACCTCAGTTACCACCATGAACCTAGGCTTCCGGCAGAAAACAGAGTTCACATTTCTCCTAAAAACAGATCCTTACCAAAGTCCTTCCAACTCTCCACTACAGTATATGCACCAGTATCCTCAGCCTCTATTCAGAGCATGAGCTTTGCTGTCTTCTTTTAACCGCCCCCTAGCTCCCTAAGGCCTCTGCAACTCTGCAAGCAGTCTTCTAAACTGGAGAATGTTTGTTTTCCCAACCCTTACATACCAAAGTGTCTATTATTTCTCAATGGTTGTTATCTCCTGGCTTTCTGTAATCTCATTTCCTTTGAAGTGCACACTATCAGTTTGTACCTGGCTTGATCCCTCCTCTTATTGTCATTATTAACCTTATACTCTAGCACCATCCCTCATTGAGTATTTTTGCACAGAGTTGTCTTCCTCTACTATTGTGAGATTTCATTAAGAACCCCTCTCAATCACGGTTGAGCATTAGAATAAGTTGGGGGCTATTACAAGTCCATGGGTGTCAGATGTAGTAGGTCTATGGTGAGCTATAGAGTTTTGAAAGCTTTGAGATTCTGAGTTAATGAATCTGAAAGGAGCCCTGGGTATTCATATATTTGGAAGCTTTCCAAGGTACTCTAATATTTAACTAGGATTGGGAGTCATACACACAGTTCATATGTATGCTTGATCTCTCATTTCCTTGACCTCTTCACTTAAAACAAGATTCCTGCCATCTACCAACATACTCTTGGACTTTGCTTCCAAAACTTTGATCCCCCAAATCCTATTCTCTGGCACCATTCTTCATTTTACAGCTCACTTACTCAAGAATCTTTTCCAAATAAGGGCACCTGGGTGGCTCAGTCAGTGAAGCATCCGAATTCAGCTCAGGTCATGATCTGGCAGTTCATAAGTTCAAGCCCTGAATCAGGCTCTGTGCTAACAGCTCAGAGCCTGGAGCCTGCTTCAGATTCTGTGTCTCCTTCTCTCTCTGCCTCTCCCCTGTTCACACTCTGTCGTTCTCTCTCAAAAATAAACATTAAAAAATTTTTTAAAAAGAACCTTTTCCAAATAGTATCTGACTCCATCAATACTTTTGTTCTTTTGACCTTACCCCTTTTTCACTGCTTCTGCTCATTAGTCTTATCAATATTTAAATGAGCCATGGTTAAATCATTCACTTAGTGATCTGCTTTTACAGTTGTCAGTAGTTTCTCAGGCTGCTTTTAAACTGTTTGGTGGCTAAAAACATCAGAAATTTATTCTTTCAAAGTTCTGGAGGCAAGAAGTCCAAAATTAAGGTGCTGTCAGGGCCATACTCTGAAGCTATCTTGGAACTCTCATAGAAAGAATCCTTCCTTGCCTCTTGCTAGCTTCTGGTGGTCCTTGGCATTTACTGATTTATAGCTGCCTCACCATAATTCCTCCTTTTCTGTTCATATGATTTTCCTCCCTCTGTATGAATTTGTGCATCTCCAAATCTTCCTCTCCTTCTAAAGACACCAGTCATTGGATTCAGGGCCCACTCTAATCCATATGACCTCATCCTAACTTGATTCAATCACACTCATAGGTACCGACTTAGGACTTTAGGATATCTTTTGCAGTGACACAATTCAGCCCATGACACCCTCAAAACACAAAACTACTTTATGTCTGCCACCTGAGCAGCCATCCAAACTTGAGGAAGGCCCTCCTCCTGCTTCAGGTCTCACTTGAGTTGTCACATTTCAGTAGTTAAGGGGAGTGTTCAGCACTGATCAGCAATACTAGCACAGACCTACAGAAATTGTTTTCCCATTCTAGACAACTGGTTCATGCCTTCTCTCCCCTCCTCAAACTTCCAATATCCTGCAGTGTAGAGGCAAGCTGCTGTTGAGAAATTCAGGGAGAAAATAAAAGCAGACTACACTACCTCCTGTTTTCACCACCTCACCAGCACATACCTGCACCATTTGTTTTCTTTTCAATCCCAAAGGATGGTGGGTCCCCACCCCAATTTAATACCAGTCCATCCTGCCTCCCTTCTCCTTCTGCCAAGTCAAGGTCTTTTTCTTGCAAATATTGCTTCTATCTGCTACCTCATCAGTTTTCCACCTCAGTGACACTTTCACATCAGTTCAGAAACATAATATGTCACTCTTTATAACTGCAGACAACCACATCCTTCACTTCTATACACCTCCCACCTCAGCTGCCTCCTCTCTCTGTGGTCCATCACAGCCTCCAGGGAGTTGTGACAGTGTCACCAATTCTGTTTTCTCACTCTGTTTTTTTAAAACCTGACTAATTATGAAAAATATTATATAAATGAAAGACACAAAAGCATGTAACATATGTGCGCACTTTAATGAATGGTAATAAAAAATGCATACCTTTGTAACATCCAGCAAGCTTAAGAAATAAAATATCACCAAAGCTTTTGAAACCTCTTACTCATTCCACTACCTCATGCTTTTTCTTTCATCTCAGAATTATTATTGTCCTAAATTTTATATTAATCATTTTCTTATTTTTTAACACAGTTGTTTATTACATGTACTTATCTCTAAACAAAGACAAGACCATTTTTCATAGATTGAACTATATTGTTTAGTGAGATAACTTTATAAATATTGATTTATATTGTTTAATTCTTGTAATTTGCTTCTTTCAAAACATCATGTTGAGATGCAGTGTTAAAATAGTCACATACAGAGGCTCTTAGACTGGGGTAGCTCTAGCAATTTTGGTGGCTTATAGAAACAAACCAAAGCCAGAGTCTTCTAGATTTTTCTGGAATCTGAGAAACTAAAACTCAAGAGCAACTATCATGACATCCAAATAACTAAACCTTCCCAAACAAGGCAAACATTTAAGTTACAGCCAATTAAATCACTTCTTTGCTTTGCTTCTGTGTATTCTTAAACCTCTGCCCTAGATCCTGCCTATGCAGTACGCTTAACTAGTTTTCATTTTTGGCACTGCTTCAGAATCGTTGTTTAACTTTTTATGGAAGCCATGTTGACATGAGTAGCTGTGGCTGATTAATTTTAACTGCTGTACAGTATTCCACTATATGTACATTCTAACAATTATATATTCATCCTTCTGCCAATGGACATTAGGTCATGTCTGATTTTTGTGCTGTTATAAATAATCCTGCTTTAAACATTCCCACACATGTCTCCTGGTGCACATGTTGAAGAATTTTCTTAGAAGTGAAATCATTAGTTCATAGCATTTTCTTATGTTTAATTTTTCCAGATAAATGCCACAATGTTCTCCCAGATTTTACATTCATACCAACAGTGTATGGTGAGTTTCCATTGCTTCATATGATTACCATTCCCAGAATAATAATTTTCCTCTTTTTTGGTCAATGTGGCACATGTCCAATAGTATCCCATTGTGCTTCTAATTAAAATTCCATTATACTAAGAGACTAAACATCTTTTGATATGCTTATAAAACATTTGTGGTCTTTTTTTGATGCTTACTTATATCTTTTTACCCATTTTTTTTCTGTCCACTGTTCTATAAATGTCTTGTATTCATTTTTAGAGTTATTTAATTTTTGCTACTCACTTCTTGTTACTTATGTGTGCTACAAATATCGTTTCCAAGTGTGTAGCTTGTATTTTGTTAGTATTGTATTAGTCCTATTTTGAATTTATTCAGTCAGCCTTGTCTGTAATTTGAGTTGTGATATTATAATTTATTATCAAAATTGAGCAAGTGAAAGGAAGTGCTAATAATAATTATTCATATGAATATGAATATGAAGACTGTCTTCACCAATTGACATACAGGGTCATACATGTCATGCAGTCTGTGTTCTAGACACACCTTATTGACATCAGAGCTATTGTTCAGGTCCATAGATATTTTCCCCCAGTAACTTCCATTACAGAGTATGTAACTGATTCCCAAAAGCCATGCCACTTTTCTAACTAATGTAAATTGTCCCCAAGTACTCTTCTAATAGTATACCCTTAATGGATTCAAAAGGGACTTTTTTCCCCCTTTTTTTAAAAGCAATTTCTACACCCAATGTGGAGCTCAAACTCACACCCCCAAAGTCAAAAGTCACATGCTCCACTGACTGAGCCAGTCAGGTGCCCCAAAGGAACTTTACTTTTAAATTCTGTGTATTGGTTCCTCCTGAAGAATCTTGGCATGTATTAGTAGATCAAGCGATAATCATCAGACTCACACATTTAGGTATTGAAGTGTAGTTAAGGTAATAAACACAGTTAGGCTTGGTGGCTGAGCATACACAAGTCAAATGCAGTACTAAGATCAAAGGAAGAAAAATGCATGACTATTGACATTTCAATTAAAATTATTTTTAAAAAAATTAAAAATGACTGGACTTTGGAGCCTTTTTTGCTCAAAATTCAGATTGACCAGAGGCTGGAAGAACATACACACAGAATACATGATCAGAGCCCTGTGGTCCTTGATACGAAGAAGGAAGTAATATACAGATGTGTTTCCAAGGTCTTGAGGCACACTGGTCACTGAAGTGTTCTTGGAGGGAAAAAAAGGATGTGATGTGGTCAAATATAGTTGCTAAGCATTGTGTACTGCATTCCCTCTTGAAGATTCACCAAGGAGAACATTAAAGACCTGAAATGACCCAGGGCTTAAAAATCTACTTATTTGGATCTTTTCCTGTTTGGAAATGGTTAATCATATTGTCAACTCCTATGTTGCTATCCAGCATGTGGGAAAGCAGCTACAATGGACTGTAGAGAAGGGAATTGGGTGTGTTGAAGCATTTTTGTATGTCCTATAATAAAAGAATTTGTGTTGACTTGCAGAAATTGTAAATCTAGGTTTGGCATGCCTGCTAAGTCCAAGACAGTCTTCTTCTACCCACATAACCCCTGACACATAACTTTATATAGAGAGGTATTAAGTGCCCCTCCATAGTACTACCTTCTAGAATTTGAAATATTTTGTTTCCTTCAAGTTCATGGTACAATGACGACCTCCACCATGAACTAAGAGAGCTCCCGAGTTTGTCTGTGTCCTTCAGTATTTTTCCTACAGTGATTTTGATTTCCTCCGGCACCTAGAACAAATAGTTCCACACCACAAATTCAACCAACATTCTAGTTATTTCCTGGAATGAAGTGTTAATGACCAACTACCTTTTATTTTTCGATGGACTTGCACTAACCCTGTCAATCTCACCTCTCCTTTTTAATTCAACACCAAGCAATTTTATCACATAAATATTTAATTTATGTTAATTAAACTATACATCTCACTCTCATTTGCTCTCATAACTTAGGATACCATAAATCATATCCCAAATGTTTAGGTTATATACAATAACCTATGTGCACCATATTATATGAGGAATTTTCAAGAGTATTTGTAATGAAGAGCAATCTTTACCTTAGGCAATAAAGTTATTGCCTACAATAAAGTAATGGCCTACTGTGCATAGTAGATGTGTAAAAATTCTGTTGTATGGTTTCAAGACCGAAAAGCAACTCTTAGTTGAATAAATGGATGGTCACACTGTTAGTAGAGAATTTAAGCAATTTATGAATTATCTGTAATTAATTTTTGTATTGAGCGATAATGTCCATGTCAAGTCTAAATTTTTCAACTGTATGAAGAGTTGAGTATTAATTCTTTTGAAACTTTTATATTGGGTCTAAGATGATTTAGCAACTTAATTTGCTAATTTCCTGCAAAAGATGCTGATCTCTTCAAAACTTGATTGGATAGTGTGCCTCATAGATAGCAGAACTTAACAGGGCTGTTTTATTGCAAATCAACATTTTTATCTATATGTCACATTTTTCTGGGAAGAAAATGTTCATTTTTAGCATAGTCTTCAATCTAACATTCTCTACCAGTGCTGCAAAATTATCAGTTTTGTTTTACATATTTTCTTGATTATGCATTTCTACAGACTAAGTATTAGCATGCTGAAGATTCCATAATACAGAGTTCCAATCAGCTTTACATTCAACTAAAAATTTTCATGAAAATATAAATAGAATTTTAGGTTCATGTTACACCTCTCAATCAAAGTCTGTAATGTCTATATAAACACTTCCAACTGTAATTTTTTAAAAGACATGCCCACCAAGTTACTCTTCATTATGTTTCTAATTTTTCTCTGATATATCCACCAATGAAATACTTTATCTCAAATAAAACATGCATTTGTTTTATATATTAATACCATACCTATGCAGCTCCAAACCAAATGAAAAATATAATTATATTTATATCATGCAAAGAACTTAAGTTTGACAGTAAGTCTTGTATATCAATCTTAGAGAAGTTAAAGTATATTTTTTCTGAAATCAAATATATGTCCTTATGCCTAAAATAACTTTCATTAATGACAATCTGTTAAGTACTTCATACAATTGAGAAAAACCATCAAAGACACCAGCATTTGTCCCTAAGCATGGAGTGAAAGCTACTATTGATGCAAATGTCATGGTATATTATAGTTATCTGTTAATATTCATAATCTGAAGATATAAACCCTAAAAGGAAATTATGATTTTATAAGAGCAATAGTTAAAGTTGTTGGAGGCTTCATTTCATTCAAGACACAATGTCTTTCACTGGTAGACAAATTATGTTGCCTGTTGGTTTGATCAAGTGATTAATTGTTAGGAAAATTAAGTCTGATGTGTTTAAGAAACTGAAGAGATCACTTATTCTGCAAAATAAGAAACAAAAATTATGAACCACTCAAAAAGGAGTTCTGATCTGGAGAAATTAACATTTACAAATGAAAATAAATTTTAAGAAGAATAAATTCACAGAAAAGGGAAGTTTGAATAATTATGTATATTATTTCAGCACAACAAATATTAAAATCAAGAAACATTTGGTAAGCCAGCTTCAAAAATTAGCATTAGCATTGTCTATAAGCAGAAAACTTAAATTAGTAAGCTGGTGAAATATGCTCTTTCTGTTATTTTAAGTTTTATTCAACATACTTGCTTTTATTTGCTTTTCACTTGGAGCTGTTAAAGACAAGAAATAATAAAATCTAAATTAATTACAAGGCCACTGTCTCTAACATAGTTTTAAGGTTATTTAAATTTTTTAAAAGACTATAACCTTGGAAACTAAGGAAATACAGGTCTGAGAAGGAGAAAATTCAACACTGTTCCATTTTCTTTTATATATTATAAATAGATGCCATGAACATAGATATTTTTTATACTTATATATCTTCTCCCAACACAGAATGTTCACTCACAACTTATTCATTTTGTTTTGCATTTTAAATTAGCTAAGAATCTGATTGTTTTTATATACAAGTCAATGCATTTTACTTCAAGTGATATGAAAAGAACATAGTGGATTGATAAATTATCCAATGGTTTCAATTTTTAAAATACAGCTAATTACTGCAAAGCTGCTACACTGTAATCATACCCTGAAATGAACAGATAATGATTTCAAGCAATTTAAGTTACTGTATTTTGTCAAGTTTAATGTTAGACAATAATGGTTAGCTATTAAAACTCTTGAAACTCATTACACCCATAGTCATTCTCTGTTTCTCCAGGTTTATATTTTATATATTTACATGATATATACTTTATTTTAGTTTTCTGCATATGTGCATAAATAAGAATATGTGTTATGGCCTACTTGGGGAAATGTTAATACTCTGTTCTCTGTAAGGTAAACAAAACAATTCCTTCCCAAAGGATAAGTAATATCGACATTAATGTGAAATGGTGAAGTATGTGATCATTTCATCTTGGAAATTATTTAAACCTCATTCCCATTTAATTTTTTAATGTGTAATTCTATTTGGTGTTGCTCATTTCATGCAATAAACCATTATCAAGTGCCTACTGTGTGCCTGGCATTAAAATAAGCACTCTAATTTCTGACCATATATTAAGTGCTATTATAAAGGAAAGAAGATGATGCTATGGAAACTAGTTGGAGGAAGAACTAAATGGATTTGGGTTGTCTGAGGAAGTTTTACAAACTTAGAAGAATAAGAAGTATAGCTTTGAACCTGGGTTTTCTGTGGTCTGTGTTAGAGGGTAGTAAATAGTTGAGCTATATTTGTATGGGTATTTATATAGCACTGAATACATGCAATTTCCATTCAAATACAATAAAATGGGAAGAGAAAATAATGGACATTATATGAATCTATGGCCACACGCGCACACACACACACACACACACACACACACACACACACGAAAACTCAATGAAGTTCCTTGAGTAGAAATTTGAAGGCAAAAACAAAAGGTAGTATTTTAAAATTAAGTCAATAAAATAAGTTTAGAAACTTGCATTTATTTTCCTTTGAAATAACTAATTGGCAGGCTAAATGCTAGAAACTTTTAAGAAAACCATTGGTATTCATACTTACTGCATTTTTAGAATTGTTTGTATATGTGTTTTATTGATTGTCTGATTCTCAATTCAATTTTCCCCCATTAGAATGTGAATATATTGAGGGCAAAATCTGCCTCTACTTTTATTGCAGGTCCCCTGAGTACTCAAGAAATGTCATTAAGTAACATTTTGAATAGGGAGAGAGTAATTGCTGGAATTGAATATTCCGTATTTTACAGGTAAAGCAATATTGGATGCACTTATAGAAAGTGGTTTTTCTCTTGTTTTGTATTGGGTTTTTTGGGGGGGCTTTTTTTTGTTATTGTTTTTTACACTAAACACTGCTCTGAAAAATTCACTGGGGAACTTAGGAAGCTACAGATGCTGATTCAGTCAGTCCAGGAAGGAGCTGGAGATATTGCATTTCTAACAACCTGGTGTTGCTGGCTCACAGACATATATTGGGTAGCAAGAGTGTAACAAATTATTTGGCTTTAATTTTCAAAAACTTCATTGGTGCTAACTCTGTGTCAAGAACTTGCAAAGACTATGGGATGGAAGGATTTCCTACCCTTTCTTGTCATAAGGCTGCAACATTAATAAACATTGCATATAGGGTAGAAAGAACCCAGCAACATCAGACTAACTCACCTGAATGTTCCTTCTTTGATGACTTTGCTGTGTCAAAGACAAGAAACAAAAAAGTCAAAATTCCAAGCCATTCTATGGCAATTCAGTATTCAATTGCAAATTAAGTAACAATATGAAAGTAAGATAGAGGAATTTAAAAACAGTTACCTGGTTCCACATGTTTTTCTTTCTTTTCCTGTTCTGAAAGGAACAATATTATCATTGTTATTATTATTACCATCATTATTATTATTCCAATTTTATATGTCATAATTTAATTGCTTTAACACAAAGAAACATGTATGTGCTAATGCTGGGCTCAACAACTGATAATTGCTATGAAAAGACTAAGACTGTATATTTAAATCTTTCCTCTCTTTCCCTCACTGAGTTCCTGCACAGAACAGCATAAAAATATTCTATATAAGAGCAATTCTTCATGATTAATAAAGCAAAGAAAATTAAATAGGGTCCATAAAGGATGGAAAATAATTAATTTCCTACTGTATTAGATCAACATCAAATAAATTTGGGATAAAAAAAGCACAAAGGATAATTATTGCAGCTGTTTTAAAATAATTTTCAGATAAAGATGGACAGATTCCATATGGACTTCCTCTTCGAAGGTGAAATCTTCTTATATTGAAAAGGTATTTGTTTAGTTAAGTCAAAGACTTTGCTGAGAACACCAAAATAGACTGAATTTTCAGTGGAAAGCAAAACACACTCCCCTTGTTTTTAGGACAAATGCTCCATATAGGGTCCTTTTTAGATAGTGTTTCTTTTTAAGAATCCACTCTTGTCAATATTGTGTGAGGCAAAGTATTATTCTGGCCTCAAGAGTAAGATGGCATTTCTATTATAATAAGCACTAATTTTATATAAAGTGCAAGTACTAATTTTATATGGAGTGTTATTATCTGCAATCCTTTTTTTCCCCTTGACAAGGTTGTCAAATTAATTTAAAAGAAGATTTTCAAGGCATGTTTTAACATAGGTATATTATTATCGGATTTTTTAAAGAGAAGGTATGTGAAGATTTCTTAAGTTTCATTCAATGAATACATTTTGGAGACTGGAAGATGTTTACATTGAAAGAATTCTAAGAACTGTATTTCAGAAACATAGAGTGCCATCAAATCTCTCTGGTCATCTCATGAGCTTCTCAAGTGTATAATTTGTTTATCAAGAGTGTAGTCATGTTAAGTATAAAGAGCAATTTACCCACTCACAAGGTTGCATCCAGGCAGTAAAACAAATAAAACAAATGACTTGACCAAGTGTTACAAGTCAAAAAGCAGACACTTAGGTGATTTAGCTAAAATTAAAGACAGTAAGAACATTCCCAAAAGTTGTTTGAAAAACATGGAGTAATTAAATATGTTGCTTAATTTACTGTGGGACCGGAGCACCAATCATGTAACATTTCTAATAAATTTGCAAAGTGACGACCATCAAAAACATAGTGGGAGTAATCTGGGTATGCATCAAAATTCAATCCTGGCGATATGTGAAATTTCAAAGTAAAACAAGGGGGCCTTCCAATCAACATCAGAAAGCCATCATACAAGCAAAAAATACCTGTGCTAATTTGGAACAACATGAGGAAAAATGCTGTTGAGAGCACTTATATAGGATAATTCAGGATGTAATTATTGAATTATTTTTAATAAATATAAATTTATAAAACTGCCAAATCATATCTATGATTGATTTTTTTTTACTTTTTATTTTGAAAAAATTATAGATCATGAGAATTTTCAAAACTATGTATAGGAAGGCTCCATGTACTCTTCACTGTTTCCCTATCATGATTTTTTTTTAACTAAAGAAAAAACTTCTTAATTGTGACAACTAGAAAAGTAAAAGCAAAATAAGAATATAGGGTTAGAGATGTGTAATTGAATAAAACAATCTTAAAGACAAAAAAATGAAATCAAACAAATTAAAAGATACAACATTAACAACAATAAAAGCCAAGTCTAGATGATAAACCAGAACAAATAAGTTAATTTAGAAATAATTAATAGTTGTTTAGAGGAAAATTCGTTTTCTTTTTCTTATTACTGCCCAAGTCACAATCCACTGAATTTCTCAAAGAAGGAAGCGGTTGGGATGGAAATGAATGCCTGGGAAGGCATTTTTTTCTTAAATTAAATCTACCAATGCTCCCGAGATTGTCAAGGAGACACAGTGTGTCTGCAGGATCTTTTAAATTATATAGACTGCAATAAAGCGAGGGCCTTAGGGTTATATATGTGTGTATATGTGTGTGTGTGTGTGTGTGTGTGTGTGTGTGTGTGTGTGTGTATAATTTAATATCATTTTTCAAATCTCTGGTTGTCCTTCATTTTTCTGCTGGTGCAATGGTTTATACAGTGTTTCTGTTTCCGTGTGCTCGTGCTCATCAGCAGCAGTGCACTCACATAAATCTGAAACTGAAGGAACACATACTTCTCTATAGATAGATTGCTCCCCCTGGCTGAGTTGCACTATAATTTCATGATTCATCCCACAGTACATTTAGAGCATTTTTATGACACAGAATGCCTCAGCATCCTAACCTTTTACAGTACCAAAACATACATAAAATTTTCAAAAATGGTATATATTTTAAAACAGATGTTTTTTAATATCACTGGGATCCTTAAAAGCTCTACATTCTGGGGATGTGATGATTTTTAATAGCTGATCGAGTAGGGTTAAGTTGGGGCTTTTTGTTTCCATTTGTTCAGTATATCCGAATTTCTTCAGAGGATAGCGTATATTTGCAAAAGATACAACCTCAAGGTATCTGGCTTTACTGTTAGCAAACAGCTTTAACATAGTGTTAAAGCAGCAGTAGATGCTGCCTAAGGGATGGATTTCAAGCAATGCTATTACACGGAGCTCAGGTGCTTATAAGGGTAAATCATGTTAAGAACAAAATGTCATATATATAATATGAACATACCAAAATATTTATGGATTGCAAGAAGAAAGATAATGAGAAAGAGGTTATGAAACCAGCCTGAAAAATAAATTCTATTTGGTCTTTTTTAAGGACTGAGAACTTACCAGATTACAGGAATTATATTTACACTCACAGCTTTGGTTAATGGAATGAAGTTGTATTTTTAGTTATGCGGCTGTGGATAATATTATTAGATGATTGTATGAATTTGGAAATGGACTTTGAGAATGATTGCCATGGTTTTCAGTCCCTCTGACCCTCAGGTTGTGTACTTTTTCATACTGACAGAAAAACAACCAACAGAGTTCACATGCATAAAACAAAAAAAAGAGATTCAAAACTGCAAGTCTATCAGCAGGCCAATAATGATAGTAAAGAGAAAAAACATATACACAAATATACTTTGCATGTATTTCCTTACTTTGTCCCTTGGGTTGTTCTGTTGGAAGAAATAAAAAACAAAACAAAACAATTGTTCTTAAAACTTTTAAAGATAAAACTGCTCTCCGAACATATGGACTAGACTATAATTTTTCCAGCCCCTTTCCCTATCTCTTTCCTTAAATTTCAGTGTTGCTCTAAATTACTGGCAATTACTGTAGGTGTTTCCATAATTTGAGTGCAAAACATTGTGTGACAATAAATTGACTTAGAATTGCACTGTTTAATCATTTCCAGTGATTTATACCTTGCAGACTTCTTAAACACAGGTGAACACGTAAACCCATATGAACAAATACAAAAGAAACAGGTATACTTGCCAGATGAGTTATGATTCTATTCAAGACTTAAAGTAATGATTCAGTTCCTAATTGATGCTGGTGTATTCAAGATTAAGTGAATTTATGCTTTCTGGTAAAATAAATGCTTGATACTGAACATTATACAATTTCTTGTCAAGAAAACATTTCTTTGAAAACAATTATTGTGAAAGGTAAACATAGGCAATATTTATTTTTTATTTTGTTAAATATTTCTAATAGCAATATTGTTAGAAAAGATTTGACTTTCTCTCATTCTCAATCTTTTTCTCTCTCTCCCCTTCTCTCCTTATCCTATATGTAGTTTTTTTCTTCTACAATAGTCCTTGAAGGATAAATGCAATTTGGGGATTCATCAAATATAAGACAGAGAAAGAAAATATTTCCAATACCTTCTATAGTTGTTTTTGTTTTCTTAGAATCTGAAAACACAAAGATAAATTATTGATAAAGCAGATATGATAAATTAACAATTTATTAGTTTACAGTAAAATGCCAAACACTCTGAAGTAATCTTCAATAAAATGCACTGATTGCATGATATATTTCTAGAATATGAGGCTTAAAGAGAAATTACTCTGTTTTTGAGTAGATGAGTATTAGAGTGAGGTAGTACATAAGAAATTTTCTGAAATATAAAGATTACAAAAAAGAAAAGAGATAAAAAATATCCATATATGATTTGCACAGAGATTACATTGTGCCTATCAAAGCTGGTAACTCTTTCATAGAAAGTCAAACTGAGAAAATATATGGTCTGTTCCCATAAAGATGGGCTAAAGCCCATGAATTTAGTCTGAAGTTTCAATTGTTCAATCTGGAGCCACCCAGATGACCTGCTTTACACTCTCTGAGCAATCAATATATTTACAATACAAATATTCAATTATTTCTGTGAAACAAAACAGGTTGAGGTTGTCACTTAGGTTACTGATGAACACATCATCATTCTTCGTAGCTGCCATAAAGTAATAATTAATGTGTATTCAATAGTCAACAGGCATCTGTTTTATTTGTCTTTTGTGTGTTCAGTTTAATTATGAAAAATTTTACTATTTTTTAGTATTTAGACCATGCAACTTTCTGTTCCTATCACTTGAAAATAAAACGAGAGATGTTGAATCCCATTTTACTTTAGTATAGAGGCATCTTAAGTTTCTGCTTAGAAATACTTATTTTTTTCCATGTTTTTTTTTCTTTACCTCTTCTGTAAATTAACTTTGAAATTTTCTGGATATTACTGAAATTAGAATTATAATAAGGAACTATAAATTGATCATTGGAAAAGGTAGATAAACTGTTTTCGGGCTGATAATTATATGCTTTAGAACCGAGAACAGTAGACATTCACTAATAATATGTAAGCTAATGGATTTGTGGGTCATATAGGAATATAGTTGGGTCCATGATTTTACTTCCACAATGAAGTAATGGAGCTAAAATGTTTAAAGATGACAATGAATAGGAGTTTATCCACAAAAAGCAGTTACATGGTCAACTGAGTTGTTTTAAGAAAAAATGACAACCAATGACAGTAATAGTGTTGTAAAAGTAAAAACTCACTTTCATAGAAGTATAAGCTAGAAACACATTTTAGGAAGGCAACTGGAGAAATAACCTAGAAAGTCATAAAAATGAGCATGGTTTTGATACAGTAAGTCCACTACTAGAAATCCAAAGAGAAAAATGGAAAATTATCATAAAAATATACATAGAAAGAGACTTTTCCATGAAATTGTTTTATATTTCTAAATAATGGGAATATTAAACAGTACCCTCTGAACAGTAGTGGAACTCTTAAAGAATTCATAGGATATCCACATAATAGAAAAATACAGTCATTAAAATGATAATTTTGCAACCTGTGAGTTTCTCATTTTTCTGTAATAGGAGTATGTTTCATGTACAAACAAACCTTATTATGAAAAATAATAAGTCCTTGGAATAAAAAATTTACTTATAAGTAAGCATCTATTAAGCATTAGTATGTCCAGCATGGCACAGTATAAAGAATATTAGACTAGATTTTTCTTAACATCCTTCCCACCCCCTCAAAAAATGGTTTCTTGATATTTAGTTTCTCATCTGGAACTATAATTGAGTAGGCTAAATTTGTTATTTAAAATGTGCTTTACAGGACGCCTGGGTGGTTCAGTCCATTGGGTGTCCAACTTTGGCTCTTCATGATCTCATGGTTCGTGGGTTCGAGCCCTGAGTTGGGCTCTGTGCTGACAGCTCAGAGCCTGGAGTCTGCTTCAGATTCTGTGTCTCCCTCTCTCTGTCCTTCCCTGCTCCTCACACACATTCTCTCTCTCTCTCAAAAATAAATAAACATTAAAAAAATAAGTAAATAAAATAAAATAAAAGTGCTTTGCAAACAATTTCTCATTCATTTCCTTCATGAGTAATTATCCTAATCAGATAAGCAAGTAACACAAATATATAGAAAAATATTAAATAAAATAATTTCATATATGAATATGATAAATATCATCTTACTCATATGTCTAACAATTTATTAGTAATACAAATATGGATTTGTATAGCACAACAGCCGAAGTTATGAAGTGAAAAGTTCAATGATCATTGTAAATTCTCAATTAATTTGGCTCCAATATACTGGAGTAGGATTTCTGCCTGCCCAAAAAGTCACGCGACTCTCACAGAGTAATCTTTTGAGCCTAGAATACAGCCAATATAGAAAACACAGGAAGATTGTGGCGGGCACATGATTATTCAGGAATACAATTGAATGGGGCACCTGGGTGGCTCAGTCAGTTAAGTGTCCAACTTTGGCTCAGATCATGATCTCTTGGTTTGTGAGTTCAAGCCCCAAGCCCCACATCAGGCTCTGGGCTGACAACTCAGAGCCTGGAGCCTGCTTCGATTCTCTGTCTCCCTCTCTCTCTGCCCCTCCCCCCAAGTGCTCTCTTTCTCTCTCTCAAAAATAAAATAAAAACTTTTTAAAACTTTTGAAAAAAGAATACAATTGAAAATCAAGTTTGGGAAGATCGGTGGGACAGACAGAGGATGAAATGTGGCAGATGAGAAGACTATTTCCACCCCACCCCTATTCTTTGACTAGATGCTGGCATGGGGGAGGTGTGGAAAGCTAAATACAATATTTAGCTGTGAAATGTCTGCTGTTTTAATCTGCATTCTTTCACCCTCATAATAGGAATTGGTAATATAATGTATTATATATCAATTGTACTGAAATGAAAGAGTAAACAAATCATTTGAAGTCCAGGATCAGATCAGCATAGAATTTATTCAGATAAAGTAAAGTGTTTCATGAAGAAGAAATGTAACAAAATTATAAGCCACGATCTAACCAGGTAAATCTTTCAAAAGTTCACTACATTTGTTCTAAAAACTGGGAGCTATAGTGAAATTAACTTAAAGTACCATTTTAGAATCATGTTTGGGGGTTAGGAGTCAACACAGCAGGAGACTTCTACAAGTAAAATACCTGAGCAACCAAAAACATAATGCTTGGAACTGAAAGATCACATACTGACCCTGAAAAGCTATTAGTACTAGCCATTAATACTCAGGCTATTAGGCTTCATTATACCCTCTCAGCATTCTGCTGAAACAGCTTAAAAATATGATAAAGGCTTACTAAGTGAATATACTTTCCTAAAGACCATATGCCCAATAATCTGAACAACAGTCTTTTATTAAGAACATCAAGACTCACAGCAGCTGTGATTTAAAAGAAGTGATGTGTTAGCAATCTGTTTAATTCATCATTCACTCATTGCTAGCGATGCACAGTAGTGTCCCTCATCTGGGGCAGGGTGGCGGGGTACATTCCAGACTTCCAGTGGATGCCTCAAACTGCAGATAGTACCAAACCCTATGTATCCTATGTTTTTTTTTCCGCTACATGCATACATATGATAAAGTTTAATTTATAAATTAGGCACAGCAAGAGATTAGCAATAATAATAATAAAATAGACAAATTATAACAGTATACTGTAATAAAAGTCATGTGAATATGGTCTCTCTTAAAATGTCTTACTGTACTGTAGTCACTCTTCTTGTGACAATGTGAAATGATAAAATGCCTGTGTGATGAGGTAAAGTGAGGTGAATGACATAGGCATTATGATTGACGTTAGACTACTATTGAACTTCTAGCCATGTGTCAGAAGGAGGTTCATTTGCTTCTAGGTGGTGGTTGACCTCAGGGGATTGAAACTGCCAAAATGAAGCCACGGAGAAAGGGGGACTACTGTATCTGGTATGGTCTACTATATTCGTAGATGATGCCAGAGAAAAATGGTATATCAATTTCATTGAAGGGAAAAATTAATTCTACATAGTCTAATAATGCATATGATGAAGTATTCCATTTTCTTTGTATAACTTGCCCCGTTGACACCTTTACTCGTTTACAATAACAGATATTTTATATTTTGCTTTGTTTTTCAATATAATCTCCCTTCAGATCTCAATTCTGAAGCCCTAGATCCTATAATTCTCACATGCATTCAGCTCTCCTCGCTCTTGTTCTAGCTATAATAAATGAGAAATGTAATCCAGCCCGTTCTCAATGAAACTATGTCCTTCAGAAGATAAACTGTGTTGGAGAACTCAAAGGCTTTCCAGCCCCTAAGAATTCATAAGTGAAGCTAAGTTTAAATGAATGGGATCTACCTAGATGTGTTAGTGCAACCCAAGTAGCGGTTAATGATCAAAATATACCTACGATGAAATTGTCAGTTTTTGGCTATGATTTCTCAGACCTAAAAATCTCCCTGGAATATAACTTCCAATAATAATTTAAAAAAATTCTTCCTTCCCTGGGATGAATACCTACTCATATTTCTTGTGGCTCTCATATTGATCTTAAGAGTCCTAGACATTATTGATTCATTCACAGAATAAATATTTATTAAGCAATGTGATAACTGAGGAAATGTGTTAGTCCCAATATAAGATAAAACTGACTTAGATATGGTGCCTTTACTCAGAAGTTTTGAAGTCAATTAGAGTAGATGGAATTTGGAAACTAGTAATATGAAGTACCAGGTGGCAAGAAATAAGCAATGGTAGGGAGGTATAAATAAATTCTGATGGCAGATTATAAATGAAAAAAGAAACTATTTAATTGAGAGGGTCAGACAGATGTCTTAGAGGAAGTAGAATTTTTCCTGAGCCCTAAAATCATTGAATAAAATGTTGAAGGAAAAGGAAAGGATAAAGTCTACTATGATGACAGCAGGAACAAAGGCAAGACAGCAAGTTCTATGTTAAAAGTTGAGAATGACTTGGTATAGAAGTATGTAATACATAAAGAAAGAAAGTGGATAGAAGTATAGGGAAAAGATTCCACCATGGTGCCATGATGGTCGTGCACATATCCATGTAAGCCATACAGGCCAAGTTTTAAACCATAGCTAATGTGAGTCTCTGTGGAATGCCTCATGATCTTTCCGGAACATAATAGGATGGGAGGCTGTCATAGGCAGCTTCTTATTGCCTCCTGAGTTCTCCCGCCTAGAACCCTTGAGAATAGAATTGCAGACCATAAAACCATGTGAGTGTATGTGGTCTAGAATTGGCTCCTCACCACTGAAATGTTCTTAACTTGTGTTGCATTCTCTGGCCTCTTTTGGGGGGTGTCATCATTTTTTGTTGTGTACGACAAGAACCATGACGTGCTGACACCTTCAGATACTGTTGCTTTTGCTGACCATGAAAGTAATGAATTGTCTCTATCTCAAGAGGGCTCATTGTATCTTTACTGGTGGAATTATTTAGGCCTTGGCTTTGACTTTGCCTAGCTGTGTGCATGACAGGAGGTCAGAAAACAGACCATAAGGACTTGGATTATAGGTTAAGACCTGTAGACTATATTTTGTGGTTGAGGTGAAACTACTGAATATTTTAAGTAGGTAAAAACAGGAAAAATTGTGTGAAGCCAATTGAATATTTTGGAGGAAAGTATTGGAGAAAATGTTATAGGCAGGATTATTATTTAGGTTAGAGATTCTCAAACTTTTCATCTCAGAAATCCTTTAACTTCTTCACAATTTTAAAAGATCCCAAACAGCTTTTATTTATGCAGTTTCTATCCATTGATACTTATAATTTTAAAAATTAAGGTTGAAGGGCACCTGAATGGCTCAGTGGGTTAAGTATCTGGCTCTGGATTTAGGCTCAGGTCATGATCTCCTCGTTTGTGGGTTCAAGCCCTGCTTTAGGCTCTTCATTGACAGTCTGGTGCCTACTTGGGACTCTCTCTGTCTCTGTCTCTCTCTCTTCCTCTAAAAATAAATAAATAAACCTAAAATTATTAAAATTGAGAAAAATTTAAAAAATATATTTGCTTATGCGTTTATTAAAAAAGAATAGGGGCACCTGGGTGGCTCAGTTGGTTAAGCATCCGACTTCGGCTCAGGTCATGATCTCATGGTTTGTGAGTTCAAGCCCCACATCGGGCTCTGTGCTGACAGCTCAGAGCCTGGAGCTTGCTTCGGTTTCTGTGTATCCCCCTCTTTCTGCCCCTCCCATGCTCATGCTCTGTCTCTGTCTAATAATAATAATTAAACGTTAAAAAAATTTAAAAAAAGAATAAACATGTTACATGTTAACATAAATATTTTTATGACAAATATATTTTCCAATACAAAAGAAATGGTGAGATGAGTGACTTTGTTCTACATTTTTGTGAATCTTATTAATGTCTAGCTTAATGAGAAGATGGTTGGATTTGCATATCTGCTTAAGTATTCAATCTGTTGCAGAATCGCAAATTATGTAGCCTCTGGAAAATGCCAGTGCATACTCATGGGAGGATAAGAATGAACAAGGCACACGATGACTTCATGTTTTTACAAAAATAGTTTTGACCTTGAGGAACCACTGAGAGGATCTCCGGGACCCCCAAGAGTCCTTGACCACATTTTGAGGACCTGTGACTTCAGAGATGATTACCCTGGTCCACATGAGAAGTTAGAAAAACTAATGTGAGATCACAAGCGGCAATGTGAGGTGAAAGCTAGAGGGCTGGAAGCTGTGAATGAAGATCAGCCATTCTAATTATTTTAGACAAGATTAAACCAAAGAGAGTTCAACCAAATTAAAAATTCTAGAAGACAAAATGCCAGGGGCAAAGGAGTAACAGTGATTGAAGCTTACCCCAGAATTTGAGTCTCCTCGTCTACAAGGAGAGTGGGGCAATGACATAAGAAGAAATAGAGAATAAGCACATTTTATAGTGAAAAATGCAGTTTAATGGAACTTGACTTTGAGAACTAATGGAAAATAAGAAAGAACATGTGTTAACAGATAACAAGTCAAATGTCTGTAAGGGGAGAAAGAGTGGCATACAAGGGGAATTTCAGTAGAAAAGGGCTTGCAAAAGGACCCCAGTTGAATATTCAAAAATGTCACTCCACTTAAGCTAAGATATGGTTGCTCTGATGCCCGAAGTCCGAAGAACAGTAAAAGTGATGGGCAAAGCTCAGTGCAGCCAAGGGTCTCTCTTCTTAAGGTTTCTAAAAGAGACTTGATGGGACATAGGGGGATAAGATCTTAAGATTAAAAACAAATCTTCAGAGTTCACTATGCAAGAAACCCTTTGCCCCCCGGTGCACAGATCATTGGTATGCACTTTTGTTTCCGCATTTTATAATTCACTAACAAAAGAACTTCACAGAACATTCTAATTAATTCTTAAAGCCCTCCTCATTCTCTTCTTCTCTAGGAAAGCTGTCAACCATTAATATCTTTGAATTATACCCCAAAAGTTTGCATGTGAGTAGAAATAAACTTTGTATAAGGAAAATGTTGAAAATCCAAATTGTATCTGGTTATTTGTACTAACCATGTCTCATTTGGATAAACGTGTGCTTCCTGCCTCTAGGGAAAAGATTGCAATAATCTTATTGAGATTATAGAAAATAAGAAACTAGAGTCAAGAAACATATGTCCATATACCTCTCAGCCTTGCTTAACAGGAGAAAGGGAAATAGAAGCTCATGAAACAAAATCAAACGGCTGGCTAGAATAGCTGGACATTGAGTCTGTTCTCCATTTATACACTGGAAACAATGAAAATTATTCTAGATAGCTGTCTTTTCTCTTAAACATCATAATATTCACAATTACAAAACTTTTCCAAATAAGAGATAAAAGATAATCTATGAAACTCTTGGAAAACAACACCAATAATAATAATAATAATAATAATAATAATAATAATAGGGGTATGTAATTTATACATTTTATAGCTGCTGGTGGACACTGGATCACTTGAATCTCCAGGGCAAAGCTCTACCCAAGCTCTCCAAGCTCTTCCAAATATTGCATACTGATTACAAACAATTTCTCAAAAAAAGAAAAAGAAAACGAGGCAGCAAATTCAGGAAAAATAGAACAAAAAAATCCAGGAGCCATAGCAATGAGAAAAAAGAACCATATATAGCCTAAAGTTGTTCAGTTAGTAATTTGACTACTGTTGTATATACCCAAAAGTCTTTTAATACTTTGGTTTGAATGCTAACAAACGGAAAAATAGCTGTTCATATTATTCTTTTTCTTAACTTAGATGGTAAATTGTTCTTTATTCCCAAGAAAGAATGGTGGGGGAAAGATTAACATTTTTGAGTAGGGTCTTATCAAAGTAGTTAACATTTTGAGTAGTTACTGTCTTATCAAAAACTTACTACCTCTTTTTTTCTTGTAACATATCTGTATCCTCATCACAGTGTTGATCATGTAAGTGATATAATTTCCAGAATATACTGAAAGATTTGCTATGTGTACATGCGTAATTAATACTGATTTCAATCTCTTGAAGACAAACATACTAATGTGTCTTTTTAGGCTTTATTATGATACCATGGTTTTTCTCTCTCTGAACAAATAATGACCAACTAAAATATTTTTTCTGTCTCATATCCATGAACTCTTAGATTCTTGTTTAATAGAAGCAGAATGTGACTCCCAAACTATGATTATGCAAAATTCTGATGATACTAAATATTAAATATAACACTTGCTTTGCATTTTTCTCAAATTACATAACATTAATTGGATACAACTGTCATTTTCAAAGTTAGCAATGATGGCTTGTATCTTCATACTATTTTTACTAAGAAAATAAGCCTGGATTAATAAACAGTGGTGATATTTAGATCCTGTCTAAGTATTGTCAGGGTGCATAAGAAACACCTCTCTAAATAAAACCATTGTGACTGAGATGACCTTAGTATTTCTCTTAGCTTGACTAAATTTTAGACAGGTTACAGACCCTCGATTTCCCTTTTATTAGTACATTTGCTTTAGAAAACTTGCAATTGTAAGTTTTTAAATTTTTTTAATGTTTATTTATTTTTGAGAGAAAGAGAGAGACAGAGCATGAGGAAGGGAGAAGCAGAGAGAGAGGGAGACACAGAAATTGAAGCAGCTCCAGGCTCTGAGCTGTCAACACAGAGCCTGATGCGGGGCTCCAACCCACAAACTATGAGATCGTGACCTGAGCCAAAGTTGACACTTTGACTGAGTCACCCAGGCGCCCCTAGAAAACTTGCAATTGTACATTCTTTCCCTGTTCCTTTGAAGTATAAATTGTCTATACCGAGAAGTATCTTTCTCAGGACTGATGAGGCATCCTTTTGAAATGTAATCATCAAAGAACACAGTGCCCCTATCTCCCAATCTCTATGGGAAGGTAGGAGCCTAACTTCAATAAGCAACAACTAGTAACACAGATGGCCTAATCACAATGACTCGCACCCCATGCCCCAACAACCCTGTGTCCTCCAGTACCTTTCCACTAGCTCATCTCAGAGCTTTAAAATTCTTAGGCTTTTTGTTTCAGTGGTGTTGAGAGTTCAACTTCTCCTATTACAATGGACTTGAGTCCTATTGCAAGAGTCTTAAATAAAATCTTCCTCACCTGTTAAATTCTATTGGGTGCAAGTTTTCTTTGACAGCAAGAATATTTTACTCCATCTCAGGACATTCTGACAAAAGGAGGTGGTGTGCAGGGGACGGACTATAACTTATTTGCAACTTAATAGACCAAAGTAGCATCAGTTGCTGGTCAGTGTCAGAGATTAGTAGTTAATAGAGTAAAAGTTCTGAGATTTTGAGAGGTTATGTTTTATCTCCTTTATCTTGAGAGAGATGAGATTTAAAATTTATTTTTGAGGGGCAACCTGGGTGATTCAGTCAGTTAAGTGACCAACTCTTGATTTCGGCTCAGGTCACGATCTCACGGTTTGTGAGTTCAAGCCCCACATTGAACTCTGTGCTGACAATGAGGAGCCTGCTTGGGATTCTCTCTACTACTCTGACACTCATGCTGTCTCTGTCTCTCTCAAAATAAATAAATAAACATGGGACACCTGGGTGGCTCAGTCAGTTGAGTGTCTGACTTCAGCTCAGGTAACGATCTCATGATATGTGGTTTTGAGCCCCGCTTCAGGCTTTGTGCTGACAGCTCAGAGCCTGGAGCCTGCTTTGGGTTCTGTGTCTCCCTCTCTGCTCTTCCCTCACTCATGCTCTGTCTCTCTCTGTCTCAAAAATAAATGAACTTTGAAAAAAAATTTTAAATAAATAAATTTTTTTAAATGAAAAAAATTTTTTTGAAAAGTAGTTCACCCATTTACATGAGGTAAAGTACAAAAATACATTCATGAGAAATGTATGCATAATATAGATCCAGTTATCCAAAGGAAATACAGACAGGATGGTAGTCAAAACTCAACTCTGAATTTTGGTAAATTGTTTACATAAAAGGCATAGTGGAATTTTTGCATTAAACATACCTTCCTTCTTTTCATCTTTTTTAGCTGTTGCTGAAATAAGATAAATAAAATCATGTTAAGACATATTAAATGATCATTCTTCAGAATACTCCTGGGAATATGAGAAAGCATTCCATGTATTTATAAATTGAGTGGATATCTATGCACAAATTAATCCATCGAAATCTGCAATAAGAGAATAACCTGAAAATATTATTTCATATGAGTGTTTTTTAGTAACTCAGATATAAGCATAAAACCATAAAAAGAATTAAAAAGTATGTCATAACATAGACAAGAAGTCAAATTAATAAGTACAGTATATGTTTAGTATAAGTTCATCTTAGGTTTGAAATTGTTGTATCTGAGAAAACCACAAACACTTCTAGAAGAATATGAATAGATCTATGCCCAAAATGAAAGTAATATTTAATAAATTATCTCTGCCTAACCACTAAGAAATTGTATACCAGTTTATTATACACATTTACAGTAGTTGTGTTTAAAAGGTACCATTTCAGCAAGGGGTAATGACAGTCCCACCCTCCTTTCAGCAAATGTATGCCACCTTTACACAGAGAAAAGGCATAGCACATTTTAATCATCTTTGAATTCTGACTTCCTCTGTGGTGGATTTCATCTAATCCTGGATCATGAATCTAAATCTGGATCTAGGTTGTAACATGTGTTTGCTACCAAAAACACGTAGGGTTAGCTGGGGATTGCTCCAAATAGGATGACTCCTGGTTTTGTGTAAAGTTCATTCAGGAGCCAAACCCACTCAAAGAAGCCTTAGGTCACACAAGTTGAATCAGAGATTGTGCACATCTCCTAAAAGTAATCCTGCCTGAGTGAATTAGAATTTGGGGGACTGGTGCACCTGGGTGGCTCAGTGGTTTCAATTCATCGTTCGGTGAGATTGAGCCCCAAGTGGGCTCCATGCTGACAGTGCAGAGCCTGCTTGAGATTTTCCCTCTCCCTCTTTTTGCCCCCTCCACTCTCTCTCAAAATAAACAAAAAAACTAAAAAAAAAAAGAATTTGGGGGACCACTTAGAACCAACATGTAAGACCACTTTGGGTGTTTAGTCTGGGCTACGATTACTAAAGCGTCTTCTCACTGGGGTTTCACAGTAGCCTTTTGAGGAAAGCAGCCCAGAGGAAGAAACCTACATTACAGACAATAAATGGTTTGCACAGGCTCATACAGAAAACAACAAACAGGGGCGCCTGGGTGGCTCAGTTGGTTAAATGGCCGACTTCAGCTCAGGTCATGATCTCACAGTTCATGAGTTCAAGCCCCGCATTGAGCTCTGTACTGACAGCTCAGAGCCTGGAGCCTGCTTCTGTTTCTGTGTCTCCCTCTCTCTCTGCCCCTCCCCCATTCATGCATTTATTCAAAAATGAATAAATGTTAAAAAATATTAAAAAAAAAAAGAAAACAACTAACAGAGTTAGGTCTAAAAGTCAGGAACAAAAGACTGAAAGGGAATATCTTTAAATTCATTAATTTAATTTATTATAGGTTATTTTGTTTTCTATTTTCTAAATGTCATTAAGCATTGTTACTCTTGTAGTAAAAAATTATTTTACAACCTAAATAATTCTACCTTATAACATTTGTTCCATTTAAGAGGATTTTAACTGTAAGATACAAAATGTATAAAGGATCTACATTTATATTTTTTAAGTTAAAGCATCTGTCTATTTCAATGACATAATGAGGATAGTAATGAAGACAACTAAAAAGAATTAGAAGATATGAGCAACACCTGATAGATTTCAAAGCCATGAGGCATAATTTCAGCAAACCCTATAGGTTTGACTCAGTAGGTTTATTTGTTGTTAGTGCTTTATAAGTATAGTATTTGTATAGTAAAGAATTGTATAGAATTTGTATAGTAAAGAAAAACAGTGAAATGGATTTGTCCTTTAATTTACTGCAAGAGACATATTTTATTTTGTTTTTCTCCTATATAATTATCTTGACACTATTTCCCAATATTTGAGTCTCTAGTAAGTGGGATCAAAGGATTTAGGTAGAGAGCTCTTTCAACAAAAGCAAAATAACACAAATTCACAAATTAAAAAATTGCTATCCATGGGTGCCTGGGTGGGTCAGTCAGTCAAGTGTCTGATTCTTGGTTTCAGCTCAGGTCACAATCTCACAGTTCATGGGTTTGGGCCCCACATTGGACTCTGCACTGACAGTGCAGAGCCTGCATGCGATTCTCTTTCTCCCTCTCTCTGTCCCTCCCCTACTTTCTCTCTCTCTCTCTCTCTCTCTCTCAAAATAAATAAATAAATTTTTAAAAAAATTTTAAAAATTGCTGTCCAGGGGCAGCTGGGTGGCTCAGTTGATTAAATGCTTAACTCTTTATTTCAGCTCAGGTTAGGATCTTGTGATTCATGAAATCAAGCCCCGCATCGTGCTCCATGCTGATGGGGTGGAGCCTCCTTGGGAGTCTCTGTCTCTCTCTGTCTTTCTGTCCCTTCTCAGCTCATGCTCTCTCTCTCTCTCTCAAAAAAAAAAAAAAAAAAAAAAAAAAATATATATATATATATATATATATATATATGAATAAAAAATAAATTAAAACCATAAAAGCAGGGGCACCTGGGCGGCTCAGTTGGTTAAGTGTCTGACTCTTGGTTTTGGCTCAGGTCATGATCTCACAGTTTGTGGATTCAAGCCACAGGTCAGGCTTCATGCTGATGGCATGCAGCCAGCTTGGGATATTCTCTCTCCCTCTTTTCCTGCCCCTCCCTAGCGCACTCTCTCTCTTTCTCTCAAAATAAATAAACTTTAAAGAAAAAAATGCTGCCCAGAGAGTCCTGGGAGATGCCCTGGCAAGAGAGTGGCCCTAAACTTCACCAGTTTAGCAATAAACACACTCGTTGAGGACAACCAATGCCAGAAAAAGGACTGAGAACATGAATGCATTTTGAAAACCCGTTATCTCTTCTGAATTCTACAGAGAAGAAAAGCCCTCCAAAAATAGGCAAAATCTTTTGCAGTTTTTTTTTTTTTATTTCTAAAATAATCTAAGAAGAACAACGCATTCATATGCAAGTGCAGGCATGTGGGTATGTGTATAAGTGTTCCTCTTTCCTACTTTCATATTCTTCAATAGTTTTGGTTTCAAACTCTACAGTAACAAGAGTTGAATGAAAAAGTTTGGCCTATTCCTTCATAGTTGACACTGGCTTTGCTTCTTGCCCTGTGTTCCTTAAAATGAGTGGCTTTTATTCACAGCCATCTGGAAAGCCATGTGGTCTGTCAAGCTGGATTCCACTCCAGAAGTTAATCCAAACCAGGCTTTAGGGATCCAGCTGCTTCCAGAACGGTTTTCTAACTTTTGTTCCATGTGTCCCACTGCAGACTCTCATTCAACTCGCCTAATTCTATTTCACTGGATTATGTGGCTCGATGACCCTGAATCTGCTGAGTAGACATGATTCTTCATTATTGGACTCTTTGTTTTCATATTCCAATGAGACTGCAATGGTTAACATTTTAGTTGTCTTGTTCTCTTTCTATTTTCTATCTATAATATATCAAAGACTTTTAATGTTTGCTTTAGAAATCCAAAGGGGAAAAAAAAGCCACTGGAAATACGCTAACACAGATGAATGTATGATGCATATAGACTCATCTTTTAAGGTGATTTCTGTTGTAACTTCTGTCCTTCCTTGAGCATTTCATTGTCAGCAGGTGTCTGCCCAACCATTGCATCTGCCTAATTTTAAAAAAAATTCCTTATTTTTCTTGTCACTTTTCCATTTTAGTCTAATTCCATTTTTTCAACACAATTTATTATGTAATGTCTATGAATCAGATTGATCTCCCACCTAGTTCTTACGGGCTATACAGAAAATTCACTGCGTGGATGACCCTCCATCTGCTCAGCATAAATCCACCGAAAAATGAATCCTCATCTTCTCCCTTAAGTTAGTTCCTTTCCCCGGGATTTATTTTTAAAATTTTTTTAATGATCATTCATTTTTGAGAGAGAGAAAGAGAGAGAGAGAGAGAGAGAGAGAGAGAGAGAACACGAGTGGGTGAGGGGCCCAGAGACAGGGAGACACAAAATTTCAAGCAGGCTCCATGCTCTAAGATGTCAGCACAGAGCCCGACCTGGGGCTTGGACACACCAACTGTGAGATCATGACTTGAGCAGAAGTCAGACTCCTAACCAACTGAGCCACCCAGGTGCCCTCCCTGGGACTTATTTTTGACAATTAAATCATCCTATTCACCCAGCCTTAAAAGCTCAGTACTGTTTTAATCTTCTCTTGTTTCATTGTGTATCTTCTATCAATTAGCGTTTTTTTAAATATCCAACTTAGTTGCAGCTTTCCGAGGTCACTGACACCATCATAGTTGAGGTTGTCTCATAACTTGATAATGACAATAACCTTTCACAATTATCACTAACTCTTTATTTAAAGCCATCTACACTAGCAATGCTTTTCTACTGCCAGTTTATTCTTTAGTCATGCTCCAAGCCCACATGAAGTCATCCTCTCCTCATCCATTAAGAATCCCTCAACCCAACTTACTAAAAATCACTTTGTCTTAACTAATATGACATTTATTATCTCTACAAGTCAATTCAGCATTACATGATATTCTATTTATGTTATTATTTCAATTTCTTGTATCTCCAACTTATAATCTATAGTATAGAGTCATTTTTTTCATATTCTTCTCAGTCTCAAAACTTTCTTAAATTCTTTAAATATACTTCCAAAAAATGTGTGATAAATATTAATAATAGAGCAAAATATTTACGTATTTACACACAGCTTATATAAAACTAGATATTAAATATTCCCTTTGTTAAGAAAGTTTAAAAAGTAAATAAATGAAGAGATATATTCTAGTCTTTTACCACAATATAAGCATCATTATCAATTTTGTCACTTTATACTTCAAAAATATCAGGGCGCCTGGGTGGCTCAGTCAGTTAAGCGTCCCACTTTGGCTCAGGTCATGATCTCACGGTTTGTGGGTCTGAGCCCTGCATCAGGCCCTGTGCTGACAGCTCGGAGCCTGGAGCCTGCTTCAGATTCTGTATCTCCCCCTCTCTCTGTCCTTCCCTACTCACTCTCTTGTTTTCGCTCTCTGTCTCTCAAAAATAAATAAACATTAAAAAAAAGATATTGTTTACTTCAAAAATATCAGCCTCTGCTACAGCAATACTGCCAATTGTGCTTAAGCTCTGTCTTCTAATAACGTATATGCAACTATTAATTATTTCTATGCATGATTAATAATATGACTATGGTATTATAAAACCTAAGAAAGATCTATGGAAGATGTGCACAACACAAGTGACATTTATTCCTGCTTGAAGTGTCCCTCTTTTGATGTGTCATTGCCATTCTAGTGAACAGTGCTTTGTGCACTATGTTTAATCAACACACTTATCTAATTTCTTAAAAGAACGGCTCTAACGAGACTTTGAAACTCCACGGTATTAAAGACTCAACAGTAAGTCTTTTATTCCAAAAGAATAATTTCTGAGGCTTCCTTGTCCAGCATAGTTGGAATGCAAAAATGAAGACCCCAAGGTCTGAAGCTCAAATTTGAAGCAAGTTTCCAGATATCTCTGCAATTTCCTCCCCTTGAATTCCTCTAATATGAGACTAAAGCAGCATTAAACTCTTGCCTCAAGTGGCAATTCCACACCACGAAGTCCTCAGAAGCTTCAATCAAAGCAGAAGTGTCCCAGGGCAAGTGTTTTTTTGTTTGTTTGGTTGGTTTTGCTTTTTTTTTTTGTTTTGTTGCTGTTGTTGTTTTGTTTTTAATGATAACATCTATATATTAACCATGATACTTGAGGACCTGACTCCGAGTTGCATTTTCATGAATAAAAACCAAAAGTGATAATATTTGTCCTGCTTTTCTGCCTCCCGTAATATTTGTTATACTCTCTATTAAAATTCTCCTAAAGAAGATTCTGTTTTCTTAAACAAAAAAATGATCAAATGATGATCAAATGAAAATTAAAAATTAGTATTATAGCTCCCAGCCCTCTTAGTATACATTACTTATAAATAACATCATTGGGTCAGTGGAATGGAATGCAGTCAACCCATGTAACCACTATTTACCAGGATGATTCTGCACATAGTTGGGTCCAGGATTAAATGCAACCATGTTATATGTCATATGCTGAGGAGTCTGCTACAAAGGCCTTCTTCCCAGAAACAAATGTAATACCACCTAAATGCATATCCTTTATTGCTTGATATTGTATAATGTAGTGGGCAAGAAAGTAAAGATTTTCTCTATTGGAGTGGAGTGGTGGGATGGGTTAACAAGGTGATGGGGATTAAGGAGTACACTTGTCATGATGAGCTCTGGGTGATGTATGGAACTGTTGAATCACTGTATTGTACACCAGAAACTAATATAACACTGGATGTCAACTAACAAATTAAAATAAAAACTTAAAAAGTAAAAAAATATTCTCTATTAAACATTTTACCCTTTTTCCCCCCTAAATTCTGCAAAGTTTTCGTAGATGACAAAAGGCAGAATACTTGTGTCCTTCCCTTATATCAGATTACTCCTCATGGTTTAAGAATAATGGTCACATAATTCATATTCCAGTCTGTTGACTTGGAGTTACAAGATTTAGAATAGCTTTCTCAAAGGATGTGATTTTGGATGATGGTTAAAAAATAACTTTATAGAAAAATTGTTTAAAAGAAGTATCTTTCCCAAACTGATGCTTTAAAGAATCAGTATGTTTTTAAAGATCTCTTAAAGGAAACCACTTCTGATGACTCCAAAATATTTGTTAAGTGATGGAACTGATTTTCTAACATGGCTCCTAAAAACTAGGGAGATTACTTTGCAGTCATATCCAGAACCCAATTTCTGCAATCTTGATATAGATGAAATAATATTAACTTAATAACATTCTGACTAAGTTTTCTAATTTGACACAAGTTACACAAAGGAAACATTGGAATAATTATATTTATTTGTAAATCTCTACCAATCTTTCTATCATCTATCAATATATGGCTTATTTTTAGAAACATAACTAAAAGCTCCATGACTGAAACTTGGAGTCAACATACTAACTCTTGGGTCCTTTATGGTTCCTCCAAGTACTAAAAATAAAATACTTGAAATGTGTATTTTAATGCAACAATATTTTCTGTAATAACCCAGCAGATGGTGCTATTCTGCAATAAACAGCTTTTGCTTTGTTTAAAGTGCTATGTACTTTATAAAAAGAAAGAAATAGAATGTTTGAAGTGTTTTATTGCTTACCTTGTGCTGCAACTTTTGTAGTCCCTTGTTTGGTTTCAGGAGCTTTCCCTGGCTCTTATAAAGAAAAAGATAAATAAATTACCATGGCGATCTATTTCGGAAAGATATTTAACCCCCCAAAAGGGGGAGAGTAGAAAATCAAAAACAGACATAAAAAACATTGCCCTTGGCACTCGGAATTTTTGTTATGAAATGAATACAATTGTTAGAGGGATCATTAAGAATTAAGCTTATTGAGACCAAAAAAAAAAAAAAAAGTTTCCCAAAACTGCCTTATTGTTGTCTGGTCATGGCACACTTTGCATTTGTTTGCCACCTGAATCTGAAAATCTCAGAATTCTTTGTAAACTATTCCTGTATTATCAGTGCTTTGAAATGGGCGGAACAGGTAGACATAAAGTGTTTCATAGAAGTTCACTGAGTGACTAATATGTGGATAAAGTCCAGAACTCCCAATATGCACTACCAGTCTGACTCAAGATGCCATTCCCTGTACCGCTGGCATGCCCGTCACGACTCCACTATTCATGAGGTCCCGGGTGACAGTATGCATTGTGACGGAATAAGAAAACTTCATTCTGAATCTTTCTTCTTTCTTGTCTTAGGTTTCTGATTTTTTCAGAATTTTCTCTTTAAAGAAACAGGATACAAAAACACATGTGATAACTACTTAATTATTTAATTAGCATGAAAAGTAAAGGGGAAATAAAGATTATAAATAGAAATGCTTATTTCCCATTATACTCAATAATGATTTCATAATTATCTTCTGTAAGTTTTTGATAATTAAATTATCATTTAATAATATGGGAATGAAGATTTGGTCATTTGTTATAGATGTTGACCTTTATTCATTCATTCATCATGTGTTTATTTAGGACCTATTATGTGTATACATTAAGCAATGTGTAAATGTGGTAGCTAATACATATATATATATATATATATATATATATACATATATATACATATATATTCCATCTTTCATTGAATCATCAACTGTTGATTACAGCTTATTTAATATTACACTGTTAGAGTTATAAGATTGTGTCAGAATAACTTGCAAAGAATCAAAGTTTCCATGTTTTTCTGGGCAAACAAAAGAGGTTTAATTTCTAACTTACGCTTCACCTCTTGTTGGTGGGTTAATTATTCATTTATATCATAATTTTCAGGATTATGAAAATGCCAATTTTTATTCTGCATTTTATAAAAGAAATCTTATTTGACTCACATATAATTTTTATTATTACCCTATTTATCATTCTGAGAAAATATCTTTTGCCAAATTAAATTGATTTGATTTTACCTATAATCTCATTATTATTAATTGTCATTTTTTTTCTTGAGGAAAAATCCATGCCAGCTTCATGCTAGTGCTATTTTTGTCACACCTAGGATAAATCACCTCAATACTTAGCCAAGATTTATATACAGATATTAAATTTTTAAGTATTCCTCTAACCTTACCTAACCTTCCTCTAACCTAAGTGACTAACTTTTAGTAGCCACTTAATAAATATTGGTAAATGAAAAAATAGATGAAAGGATGAAAGAATAGGTCCAAAAGATCATCAGAAGTACCCTAGCCTGCTATGGTGTTTCCTTCTTTAAAGATCTTAACATAGCAGAGAATTGTAAGGTAGTTCCTAATTTTTAAAAAGAAGATTTAAAAATTGTGGTCAGTATAGTACCTTAGAATTTTAACAGCTGGTTTTCCTATCTTCTCTTTTTCCTTTATGTTCTCTCAGATCACTGCTCCTAAAAGATCCCTCCACACCTAAGATTCTATTGGAATACTTCATACACCCAACTGTGAATTATGGGGAACTTTTCTTAGGGTTCTATTACTTCTTCTGTTGATCATTCGTTACTCTGTCATCTGCTGTCTCCCTCAGTGGGCAGGGATCAGATCATTTCCCTGACCATTCAGCATTTTCCCTTTGAGTATCCTGACAGGTGACAGACTCTCAAGAGTCACATCTTCACTAACCTTACCAGGTATCTGACTGTGTGCACATTGAGTGAGCATGTTTTAAGGGCTCATATCCTATGGGCTCTTCTTTCTGTTCCCTCTTCCCCACTCCCTAAAAATCTACCAATCTGCTAATGCACAGTGATGCATTAAAGATTCTGTTCCCAGGGATGCTTAGGTGGCTCAGTAGGTTGAACATCTAACTCTTGATTTTGGCTCAGGTCATGATCCCAGGGGCATGAGATCAAGCTAAAGGTGGAGCCTGCTTGAGATTCAGTCCGATTCCCCCCAAATCCTCCCTACTTCTTCCCACCCCTCACACACACACTCTCTCTTTCTAAAATACAATTTAAAAAAATTAAAAAATGATACTGTTCACAGATAAAAGGTGTTATTTTAAAGGGGTCATTCTACAGACAATGTCCACCCACAAAGGAATAACTTTAATGGAGCTGATTCTCAAGTCTGTGGCAGTAAAATATTATTTATCACTCCTAATTCCATTTACTCTTTCTCTGATCTCAAGCTTTTACGTCAGTTTATATTGATTCACAACTATTATATTAACTACATCCTAGTAGAAATTAAAAGTTTAAAACTAAATGCTTTCCAACAAGTCTGCCAACTTGCATCTACCCGACATCAGCCTCAAATCTATTGAGGACATATGCACAGGTGATCGGATTTGATATCTGCTTGTGTACAGCATTTCAGTTTTCAAAACCACAAGTCTTTAAGGAAGCAGTCAACTCTGAGACAATAAATGCACAGCATTAAACCCACACCAAAAATCGCATAAGACTGAAAACACATCAAATCCATAAAATCTTTATTATAAATAATATTTCTGGATTTTATCACTGCCATCTGCAAAAGGAACTTTTTATTTGGAAAAACTTCAAATATTTATAAAACTAAAGAAGAAAGTATAATGAGCTCCATGTTCTTAGCACCCATTTAATAATTATCAAGTGATGGCCAGTCTTATTTTCTCTGTATCACTCACTATCTCCTCTACATGGATCCCAAATGAAAATTTTATTATAGCAAATGATTTAATCATTCTCTAGCTTTTATTTGATAATTTTTATAGTTATGTGTTTTAAATAAAATACGATGATTTAAATTAAAACATCAGATGATAGGAAATTAATGAAAACTTATAATAATTCTGAAATTGATAAGGAGACAGGATAGACCCAGATTAATATGCCAGTATAATTTACTTGGAATGTTTTAGCAGAAAATCATCAGAGAAGTTAGTGAGTTAGTATTTTTAGGTTCCTGAAACATGTGTTTATATAAACAAATTGTCATGAATCAGATAAGACACATGGAACAGTCCAATTTACAAAATTGAAAAAAATATTATGATTCTGCAAATATTTTGTTAAGGAATCAATTTTCACACACAAGTTTAAATATTACTTTAATATCATGAACTCTTCATCGAACTCTTCATCTATAGGACTCTGTTTATACTGACTTCTTTTATTGTTTTCTTTCTTTTTTAAATGTTTACTTTTTTTTGAGAGAGAGAGGGAGAGAGAGACAGAGCACAAGGCGGGGAGGGGTAGAGAGAGAGGGAGACAAAGAATCTGAAGCAGGTTCCAGGCTCTGAGTTGTCAGCACAGAGCCAGACACGGGGTTGAAACAAGTGAAACGCGAGATCACAACCTGCGTCAAAGTCAGACTCTTAACCAACTGAGCCACCCAGGCACCCCTATACTGATTTCTTTTAATATGAAGTATAAATTCATTGAGTTTTGAAATGTAGGTTTCACATAACTTTATTTTTAAATAATCTCTACACCCAATGTAATGATCTCGAACTCACAACCCTGAGATCAAGAGCTACATGCTCTACCAGCTGAGCCAGCCAGATGTCCCTTTGCATAACTTTAACGGCAAATGGACTGCTATACTGAGTTTAGTACTGGTCTTTGACTAATGGACATAGACGAAGAATAATAGTATTGTAGTGATCATACTTACATTTTAAATATTTTCTAAGCAATCCCCCAGTCCCCCTCCAAAATAAATCATTAACTTTATAATGTTTTTATTCTTTTAAGTAACTTGGGAGTGATCACTTTCTTTTTCAAAAATAACAATCAGTAGTCCCTATATAATATTTAAATACCTTCACTTCAACAAATAACAGCAAAATACAAAAGGAGTGGGAGGAAAGAGGGAGGAGTAATCTGGCAAAGGCAGGAGAATAAGTAGCAACAGGTGGTAGAGTAGTTAATGGCTTCTGATGATTTAGTCTTCATCTTGGTCATTTCTAAATAACCAGCCCACTGGATTCTGCAGTACAGATCTCTATTTCAGTGTGTGATAATATTTTAATTATTTACTTACAAAACTGTAGCTTCCTACTAATCTATAGACTCCCTCTGATTATTGACTAGTTATTTAACCAACTTCATAACTCTAGCATCTAGCAAAATACTGGGAAAAACTGTCCTTCATAAATATGTAAAGAATTGATTGCATAAAAAATCTAATTGACTAGTTTTAAATGAGACATTTAACTTAGGAATCTGGGGGTGCCTGGGTGGCTCAGTCGCTTAAGTGTCCATCTGGCTTTTGATTTCAGCTCAGGTCATGATCTCACTGTTCCTGGGATCAAGCCCCATGCAGAGCCTGTTTGGGATTCTCTCTCTCTCTCTCTCTCTCTCTCTGGCCCTCTGTGCTCTCTCTCTCTCTCTCTTCTCTCTCTCTCATTCTCTCTCTCTCAAAATAAAACCAAAACAAAACAGGAATCTGTTTCAGTTTTAAGATGATAAAAACTAATTCAACCTTTTTTGCTCTTTGATCATTTATCATGCTATATGCAGAAAATGTTTTAATTCTAAATTTCAGAACTTAATTTTCACTATATAATAATATGATCCTGTGGTAGCGCTCCTCCGTAAGTAATGTGGTGAAAACCTTAAGGCAAGGGAAGGGAACCTGGTTATGTGCCCGTGGGTAACAGTCCTCAAGACTCTGTAACATAGATGGCCCATTCAGGCTGTGTGTTACCATATATGGGCGACAAAGGAGCAAAAATTGTACAAAGGCCACACACTGCTGTGCTGGGGGCTCAGTTTTTCAGGTAGGAACCCACTGAGTGAGTCCTGCTACAATCCTGGCAGCAATTTGGAATTTTTTAGAATTTCACTATTTGAAACAAATCAACAACAATTTGCATGGGTTTGGAAATTTAGGAATTCTGTTTAAAGGCATGACATGAACCAAACATTTCTTTAAGCCTTAAATTATGAATCAATTTTCTTTCATTAATTTTCAAAAAAAGATACAGAAACATATTTTCAAGGCCATGTCTTGCTAATTTTAGTACTGCAGGATATTTAGATTGCTATTAGGTGAGAAAACTAAACAGAAAAGTTGAATAAGTTTTCTATAAACCAGGAAAGAAAGAAATATTTACTGGTTCAGCAGCCAGACTTTGAGCCAGCAATATGAGCCCTCTTTGATTCCTCAAAAAGCTTGCATCCTCTTTTGAAAAAGATTCTAGACACTGATGAGAAATCATCCTTCAATCTAATGAACTGCTAAATTAAGCCCTAAATTTTGTTTTCTATTCTTATAAAATATAATATTTTTAGATGTAGATATTCCTGAAATAGAGAAAGGTTAACATTTAAACTAAAAGTTACTCTATGTTTAAAAGCTCTTAAAATGAGCCTCTTGTACTTCATAGCTCTAGGGAAGCATATTTCAGAGGTATTGCTTCATCTGAGTATGACAATTACCCTATTGAGATGAGATTAATCATGAAGCAGCCTTCGGCCATCCTGTCTGACCAAGGGGACAGAAGCCTGAAAGGAGGGCCTATTTGCTGCCAGATATGCAAATTGCAAAAGGTGCACAATGCAGAAACATGAATAATTTATCAAAATAATCTGTTACTGCTAGAGGTTAAAAATCTAAATAAACTGGCAGCATCATTTACAATAGGTAGCATAATTTAGCTTTTCTTTTTCCCCCAGGAAATTTTTATTTCATCAAGCAATGTATTTTGTTTTAGACTCAAAGTGGCCTTTAACTTAATACCTTAGCATTATAGAGTTTAATTCAGAAAAAAAAAAAAAAAAGATTATTCAATGTCTGATAAAATATTCCCTTGATTTTTTCTTAATCTTTAAGAAAACATATCTTTTCCATCAAAACCATTCTAAGTATTTCTTAACTTGAAAAGAAAGAGCTTTGATGTTTTAATTAAATTTAAGTCAGCTTCTACCTATAGTTTCTACACATGGAATCAGCTTTTCCTTATATTATTTGGACAGAATTAAGTACAGGAAAAAATCTTGAAATTCAGTCAGAGTATTTACCATTGGAGTAATGTACATTCCCCTCTCATGGCATCATCTGGCTGTCTGGATAGAATGTGGTAAAGATGAAAGAATTCTTAAGCATTAGCAATTCATAATTTCAAGTTGAAGCCCAAGGTATTAATTTATTTAAATGACTAAAAGAAGGAAAATTTTTAGAATGAAAATAAAAGTTATTAATGAGACACAGATCATTTAGCCTTCTGTTCTATTATATATACAAATATATATACATATACATGTATATATAATAGAATATATTCTATATATGTAGAATCATATATATATATATATACACAAATATATATGAAGTTACATTCTTGGAAATGCCAAATAGAGAGATACCTGTCTTAGAGGAGTCCTAAATAGATCTGCCAAAAGCAAAGATAGCCCCAGCTGATCACTCCTGGTCCCTTTCTACCTTCTACACCACCTTTCTAATTTCAATAACTGTGAACACAGATAAGAGTATTTGAAAATTTTTCCCATATTATGTTTTATATAGGCATTTAATTATGCTTATAACATGATATTATGTTTTGATAGCAATTTTTTTATTATTTATTTCTTTTTATTATTGAGGTTTACATTGGTAGTCCTCCCTTATCATAAAATAATTATTCCCTTTGGTAAAATTTTAAAAGCAAGCATTCTGACCACCAAACTGGATTGATTCTCTTAGGAGAAGCCTACCCTTCCTAACACACTTAGGACTCAAGTAGATATTTAATGTTTTCATTGAAATAAATGTTACAGTTTTAGAAAATTATTGCTTTCCCGATAGAAATTGTTTAAATTTTTAAAAAAATGTTTATGTATTTTTGAGGCAGAGAGAGAGCATGAGCAGGGGAGGGGCAGAGAAAGAGCGAGACACAGAATCCAAGCAGGCTCCAGGCTCTGAGCTGTCAGCACAGAGCCGGACGCAGGGCTCCAACCCACAAACCACGAGATCATAAGCTGAAGTCCGACGCTTAACCGACTGAGCCACCCAGGCGTCCCTCCCGATAGAAATTATTTATTTGTTTAGTAAGGATTACTTTAGATTCTTCATGAAAAATATTACAAAATATTTTTTAAGAAGTCAGTTTATTTGAGAATATAAAGTACTTCAATACACACACACACACACACACACACACACACAAACACAATGAAAATAATTTCTAACTGTTCAGCCACATTTTCCAGTTAAAATTTCAATCTTAAAAATTAAGTGAGGTACTGGTAAATCCTCTAGCTCATAACATACACATAGAATGGGGGAGTGGTTTCCTCATTAAATGATACCATATACCAGAACCATCTAATTCAGCCCCTAAAATAGTACCAGTCCCTATTGTTCTAACATTAGTAAACAGTGTCTGTGAATATTACCATTCTGTTTTTCACTTTTCTAGAAAACAAGAAACCCACACCCTTTTTGTCTAATTACCCAATTTGGAAATGTTATGTAAACAAACAATTGTAAGTGCAAATGTAACTGTACAAAAAAATAAAATAATAAGCATAGTGAAGGAAAAACGGAGAGTGAAGACTGCTTTATTCTTATTTGTGTCATCAATCTCTAACAGAGTGCTTGGCACTGAGAAGGCATTCAGTAAATGTTTTTGCATGAATAAATGAATAATGATAAGGAGACAAGGTGTTTGAAAAATCATTGTTATATACCTGAAAATTGTAAACCAAATGGATAGCAATTATCTTCATAAAATTGCTCAGACTCATTGAGTCTTTTTTTTCTGTACAGCACTGTAGATGTCAAAATCTGAAGATGTTATTCAAAGAAAATCTAAGTTTTTTGTAAAAATAGCAAGGTTTAGAAAATGTAGATTTATTACCCTGATAAGTTAGAAAGATTTCCCAAAAGAAGGAGTCCTTAATAAAGTGTCCTAAATAAAGCAATCTGAGGAAGAATTCAGAGGTATATTTTTAAGCAAACACTTTCTGCTAAATTTTGTTCCTGGGTTGAACAGAGTTTAGGGAATGAACTACACCCAATGATATTAAATGTGAAAAAATTTCTCCAAATAATCACTGAGGTCCATCACTCATTCTTTATTCAATATTTGTTGTTTGTGTGTTTACTATGAACAAGGCACCATAGCATCTAAATATAAGAACTAGTTTCACCCATTAGGAGCACTATATGAAAAATGCTAAGTAAATAGTATAGTATTCTGAGTCTTAGTATTGGCAATTTTTAAGGAGGCAGAAGATAGATAAGTCTTGAAGGAGAATGTAGAGCCACAAGCGGGGTGAGGGAAGGAAAGGTGCAAAGTGAGATTATTGATCAATCTGGCTGGGGCAGAAGAATATTGTTGGTGTTAGTGAGAAGTGAAAATAAAAATTTTTAAATTGTTTGAAACTAAATTATGGTCAAAATAATTCACTTGAAATCTCAGTAATCAAAATGTGCTTTTTTTCTTAGAACATTAAGAGCCATTGCATTTTTGATAAAGGGAATTGCACAGCAATGTTTTAAAGAGATGATTGTTAGGAGAAAGGGTATAACCTGGTAGAAGCCAGGTAAACTGAATACTCTATTTTTAAGATGACGGTGTCTAGACTGTGCAAGTGTTTGTGGAAACAGAAAGAAAACCGTTAGTTAGACATTTAAAAGAAGATATTAAGTATTTTTATATTTGTTTGACACGTACAGAAGAGGAAAATGAAGGCTGTTTACTCAAGTATGACAAGTTTGGGGCCTGATAAACAGAATTGTTTTTAACATAATTTAATTAAAGTTTACAATGCATGTTGAATTTGAGACAATGTTGGAACTTCAAGTGAAAATACTGAGTGGTCATTGGGAGGAAAATATGGCCCCTGAAGAGATAAGAAATTCTAAAGTCATATGGAATATGGAGTTGTGAATTAAAATTACAAGAATGAAATTTACAGTTTTTTCCAAGGGTTAAACACAAAGCCTCAAGTTGCCTTTCCATTGAGAACAATATTGGCCAGTAAGGTATCAACAAGGTTTCAAAAAGGTCAAAGAAAGAGGATGTTGGAAAAAGGAGGAAATAAACCTTAGAATTAAGAAAAAAGAGAGAGAGAATTTGTTTTGTTATCTAGATAGATAGTCCCTGGCAACATTTGTGAATATGAATCTGGATGCAGATAGAAGAAAGCCTTATTTTGGGGGCTGGTCTCAGCCAATCAACAACCAATGTGTGGCTAGACTGACCTTTGTGGTTCTTATTATGATTGCAAGTTGCCTTTAGCAAGAACCATCAGGGAACTTTGAAAACAAAAGTTCTGGAAATCACACACCATATCTGGGGCAACACAGTGAGGTCACAGGGGAGAGGAGAGAATGAGAGAGAGAGAGGGAGGGAGAGAGCGAGCAGGCCTGGGGTTTTTGCTTTTATTGTGTCAACATGGATGGACCTGGAGGAAATTATACTAGGTTAAAGAAGTCAGACAGAGAAAGACAAATACGGCATGATATCATTTATATGTGGAATCAATAAAACAAAATAAATCAAAAAAATTCATAGATACTGAGAATGGAATGGTGGTTGCTAGATGCGAAGGGCAATTAAAGGATGGGGCAACAGGTGAAGGGGCTCAAGAGGTATAAACATTGAACTACAAAATAAATTATGGGGATGTAATGAACAGCAGGGTGATTATAGTCAATAATATTGCATTACACACTTGAAGGTTGCAAAGAAAGTAAATCCCAAAAGTACCCATCACAAGGAAAAAAAAACCCTGTAATTTGGTATGGTGATGGCTGGTAACTAGACTTACTGTGATGATCATTTTGCACTGTATATAAATACCAAATCATTATGTTGTATACCTGAAACATAATGTATGTCAATTATATCTCAATAAAAAATTCATTAATCATAATCTTTTGCAAGCATACTCTTGTTTTAAACAGTAGATAAAGATTCCTTTTTCTCCACATCCTAGTTAATACTTGCTAATTCTTAGGGCACCTGGGGGGCTCAGTCGGTTGAGCGACCAACCCTTGATTTCAGTTCAGGTCATGATCCAGGGCCATGGGATCGAGCTCTGCTCAAAATTCTCTCTCTCTCTCTCTCTCTCTCCCTCTGCTGCTCTCCCCACTCATGTTCTCTCTCTCTTTCTCTCTCTAAAATAGAAAGATAAAGAAATAAAATAAAAATACTTGTTAACTCGTGTCTTTTTGATAATAGCTATTCTAGAAAGTGTGAGGTTACATCTCATTGTGGTTTTGATTTTTGTTTCCCTAATGATTGGTGATGTTTAACATCTTTTCGTTTGTGTGTTTTGAGTTTGAACTTGTTCCAAAACTAACTTTTTATTCCCCTTACATTTTATGTTTTGTTTTTTTTTTCTTTTTTTCACATTTTATATTTTTGTTTTCACATATTATGCTTTTATGTTGTGTTTCTTACTTGTACTATTTTTGTCTTTTAACGTTTACACTTTCTTTACAAGCAATCTACTACCTTTACTATATACTTACCTTTACTAGTAAGATTTATAATTCCATATGTTTTCTTGTTACTAATTAGTGCCCTTTGTTTCCAGCTTAAAGAAGTCCCTTGAACATTTCTTGTAAGGCCAGTTTTGTGATGTTGAACTCCTTTAGCTTTTGCTGATCTGGAAAACTCTTATCTCTCCTTCAGATTTGAATGACAACTGTGCTGGTAGAATATTCTTTATTAGAATTTGTTTTCCTTTCAGCATATGTTTCCTTTGAATATATTGTGCCACTTCTCTGGTCTGCAAAGTTTCTGCTGATAATTTGCTGATAGACTCTTACGGAAATTCTCTTGTACATAGCGAGTTGTTTTTTGTCTGGCTGCTTTAATACGCTCTCTTTAACTATTGACATTTTAATTATAGTGTCTTGGTGTGGATCTCTTTGTGTTCATGTTATTTGGAACTCTCTAGGTTTCCTGGATCTGGATGTTTGCTTCCTTTCGAATGTGAATCTCCTTTATATGTAGTCAAACGGTTTTCAAAGTGCTGCTTTTGTACTAAATGTGGCTGCATGCAAGCCTTTTAAGAGTATTATCTCAGTTCTCTACAGCCTTTTGGTCTCCTGCATGCAAGTCCTATTGGTTTTAAAAGCTAGATATTTTGGGTTTTTTTCTCTCTGATGCAGATATCAAGGGTTTGGGTGGCTCATGTGGGCACAAACCCCTCACTCTTCAAGGAGAAGCTCCAGGTTTGTAAGATCCCTCTGTGGGCTGCTGCTTCAAAAGTGGGGTGGTGCCTCTCTTAGGATCTTGATGTGGCCCTTTCATAGGCTGTGGTGAAGGAGCTGTTATGTCAGTTTTCAGGTATTTTTCAGAGGGAACTGTTCCATATGTAACTGTAGATCCAGCATATGTGTGTGTGGTAGAGGGGAGTTCAGAATCTTCCTGTATGCCCCATGTGGATCACCTTGTTAATACATTTTAAAGATGAAAGAACAGAGGAAAAGAGCCATCAAATTATTTGCCGGTGGCACACAATTCCAAATTGTTTGGGATGGGATTTGAATCCTGTGTCTCTAGGGCTGATGTTCTGAACCCTGATATGATATGATATTGCCACTTCCTATCAGATTTCTGGTGGTGAGGTCTTTGTGAAACATTTCTTATTACACTAGTGTTTCTTATGTTGCTATAATTTTCAAGTTTTAAAAGAATTTTGAATGAAACAATTACAAAAGGAAACAGTCCTACTTTTACCTTCCTTAAGATTCATTTTGCCAAACATTTAATATTTTGCCACGCTTCTCTCTCTTCTTTAATCCTTTAAGATAGCACACATTTTTTATTTGAAAGTTTTATTGTTTTAGTTTATCACCAAGAAAGACAGAGAGAGAATGTTTTGTGCATATCCATATCGAGGGAGTTGCATGAGGGAAGAACAATGATACATACGCACATTCTATCCTCATGGCATGTGCAGATTAGGGGAGAAATAGAAACATATGTGAACAAAGGCAAGCATAGAAGGGATAAATGCCTTAAGCAAAGTCCTGGTGAAATGCTATGCAGGCTCAAAGGAGAGAGAGAAGTGCTTTGAGGATCAGGGAAGTTCCCAGGAAATGATAGTATTTGAGGTTAGATGGGTAAGAGTATTTGCATGTGAAGATAAACAGAAAAGTAGATGAACACAAACAAGGGCCAGCTCTGTTTTGTAGGTTAGGAGTTACTAAAACATGCTGTATTCAGATGGGTGTAGGTAGAAAGAAACTTTGCTCTTTCAATAACTATCACTGCAAACTCATTCTCTAGACTTACTTTTCTCCATCCCTTAGACAAAATTAGGGAAAGACCCTACAGCTTTCTTGGTTATGCCCAGATAATGAAACAATGTCTCCTTTTCCAAGCACTTAAAACATCCAAATCTGGTGTAATATCAAAGCTCCCAACTTTTATCCCAATTTAAAATTGTGCCATAGCTCAGGCTGGGCCTGCTTTGGGCTTGGAAGCCTAAAAGTGGGAAGGGTGTTGTGGGATTCCTGTCCTTTTCCCTCACTCTGCCTTCTACCCACCCCTCCTCCCTTCCAGGATAGGAACAAAGAGGAGGAAGCAAGGATAAAGAACACAAACTTACTTTCCTGGCTCAAGTGTAACTTGAGTTTGGTGCCACTTGTCCATGTCAGATGTCCCCAAATGATTGATTCCTTCTCTCCTGCGGCACTATTTTAGATTCTTTGATATCCCTCCCCTGAAGCAAACTGACTGTTGCTCCATGGTTGTGGGAGGTCTCTTTTAACTGCTGCTACAAAACCCTTTGTTTTCCTCAACCTGCTCCCATCAATATCATCTTTACTTTGCTGCTCTGAATCACTGAATGGACAATTTCTAACCCTAGACTTTTCCAGGTGTAAGACAGCACCGATGCATGAAACTGCCTCTCCCCAGTCCCCATTTTAAGGGACATATCAACTTTTCTGAAGCTCTCCAATTTAATTTAAAAGAGAAATGTCATCATTTTCTTTCTCTCTGAGTATGCAAAAAATGCATCCCAGCAAAAACGCTGAACAAATGTTTTCATCTTCCCGGTGAAGGATTCGTTCACAATATTCAACTTTTTTTATGCTTATGTAGCAGAAAATATGATTTTTCAGAGCCTTGAATACAATGCCCAGGAGTTTCTTAAGTCCATATATAATTTGGCATGTGTCATAAAAGCCCTTTCATACTATTAAATATAGTGTTTTCTTTGATTGAGTAAACGATTTTTGAAGATTAGCCTGTCTGCTGTGACTGCCTAATGTCTATATTTAGTTTCTTATGTAAATCAGTATTTGAAGATATATATCTCTGGTATCTCATTCATTAAGATGTACAAATATAAATTATATATTATTTATACAGAAGTTTGATCCCCTTTATGGAACACGTAGTAATGTAAATTCATCAAGGAAAAGAATAATGTCTAAATGTGGACTAGAATAATTATTGCCATCTTAATTGTTAGCCAAAATCTATAAACTGATACATCTATAAATCACTTCTTGTCCACTTGAAACGATAAAAGTGCGAAAGTCTACTTATTGTACATCTTAAAATAAATCAGTTTTGATATTACTAACATATTTTAGTTAATTAAAATATTTTTTCTGTGATTTACCTTGATTATTTAGTTACAAATGAAAAATTGTATGCCATTAATTTAAAACTTATTTCTGTAGTGAAAGAACACTATACTTCTCTCTAAGTATGATGCATATTACACTTCAAACATATCAATAAATTTGAAAATGTACTGTTATCTATAAGTTTAGACAATTTAGAAACTCCTCATTTGGATTATAAAAATAGATCTTTCATTTTTAGTCTTCTTTATTTAAATTATATGCATTATTACACAATTTAATTTTTTAAAGTATTTCCCAAAACTCATTAGATTACTAACCTTACAATTCCAAATTTTGCTTTTTTTTTAAGAAAAGGTCTTCTCAATTTTCATTGAGATAAAGAAACTAGAAAAGGAAACTGAAAAGTACTAGTTATTTTATAGAAGTATATCTGAGGTTTTTCTCAGTAACTAAAACTTGGTATGTTTCTCCCAAGGGTCACTGAAAAAAAATGTACCTTAGGATTAACAATGAGGTACCACTGTCCATTTTTTTGTGTGTTGAAGTAAAACAACATAAATGTGTTCACCTAGGGCAGTAGAACATGTAGTATTATAATGGTAGTAGTAGTAGTAATATTTATAGTAGTATTAATAGATTTTGACCCCAGGCTCCAATTTCTTTGATGCAGAATTGAGGCATATTTATTGTTTTCGATCATTAGTATCAAATACTTTTCTATGGACCATTTTGTATTTTTTCAAATTACTGTCATTTATATTACATATGCATATGTAGAATATTTGAATATTAAATTTGCACACCAAAGATGAGTTATAGAGTTTTATAACTCTAAAATTAAAAATTTTAGCATAAAATTTTCACGATGAAACACACGCACATTATTTTGGGGGTTGTGTCTTTTTCATTTCATATTTTGCATATAAAGTAATACACAGACTTTTAACTTTAGGAGTAATCACAGATATAGGGGTTAACTACCATCCCAAAACACTATGTAATTTTATTTTTAGAAAAAAAAATGCCTATTACTGCTTAAATGAGATTGGACGCACCACAGTTTAAGTTTTACGAACATCAATACTAACATCAAATGTATGTATTACTGAGAAGGAAAGCTAAAAAAAGCAGATAAAAAAGAACCAGCTGGATGTCCGAGGCTGGATACTCCCCTTGCATGCTTTTGGCTTCTATAACCCTGTTTGCCTCTTGATCGGCAGACTGTCCACGTAGCACAACCAGTAAGGGCCACCCACCTTTTTTTTTCTTGAGCCCCTGCAATCCTGCCCACCTGTGCAACTGATACAAAGTTTCCAAGTACCCAGAAGCTGGCCAGGCAAAAAAGTAGGCCAGCGCCAGGGCTGGGGGCTCAGCCTTTGGAGGTGACTCTGCTGGGCTGGGACCAGTGCAAAATAAACAGTTTTTTCTGATTCTCCCTGTGCATATCGCTTGTCTCTTCCTGGGCACCAAGTATTGCTATAACATTGCTGTCTTCAGATTTGTTTCACAGCTAAATTGCATGTTTCTTTAAGATCTTTATTTAAAAACCAGCTGTGTGGCCCCAACTGTAGGTCCCAATTTGTGTGAATAGCAAGCTACGGTCTTCATGTATTTCTTTGATATTTGCCATTTATTGAATTCAAAAACACCATTGTCCTTATCAATAAACAAGAGAAACTTATGCTCTGTTTTCAGATATTTCTTCAATATTAGATCTCAAGAGAGACCGAAAGATTGTTGTTTTTTTTTTTTCTTGCTTGACCCTGGCAAGTTTCTTTTAACTGGGAAAGCAGCTTATAACACTGAATGTAAATCACATGATTAATTTTCTTAGACCAAATTAATTTGATTATTCTGGCAATATTCTAACATCCAGCAAAATCTAGATTAAAATTTTTTTCTGTAAACAATTCAATTCCAAAGTTATTAAAATGTATTACAGACTTTGAATATTAAAAAAAAAATTAGAAACAGAGATGCCTGGGTGGCTCAGTTGGTTAAGAGTCTGACTTGATCTTCGCTCAGGTCATCATCTGACAGTTCCTGAGTTTGATCCCTTCATCGGGCTCTGTTCTGATGGCACAGAGCCTACTTGGGATTCTGTTTCTCTTTCTCTCTGCCTCTCCCTCGCTCACGCTCTTGCTTTGTCTCTCAAAAATAAATAAACTTAAAAAAATAAAATTTAAAAACATAAAAATTTTAGAAACAACTCAAAGGTCAAATTCATATAAAGACAATCAAATTTACTAAAAGTAAATGAATTATAAATCCTTACTTAACTAAATACAGAGCAGAACTAGATATTATTTTCTAGTTTGGGCTAATATACTTGTTGCCATTATTTGAATATTTAAATAGAGGTTGATATTTTAAATATTTAAAGTTCCTGAGGGTAAATGTGTTTCTCTTGTATCAATATCATCATTTTTATTTATAATTAATATTATTTTATTAATACTATTTTTATGCTTAATGAGATAAGTAATTAAATAAGGGAAGCCTTGGAACACTTCTATTTTGGACTTCTTGTTATATGAAATAAAGCATTTCCTTCTTGTTTAAGTCAAACAATGTGGGATTTTCTATAAATTTGCTCTAGAAATTAGCTGTTAATATTGTTGTTGTCTTTAATGTTGGTTTTTAAAAAAACAATCATTTGTGTTAAAATATTTGCCCATGTTTATATATGGCTTAAAAAATGATTCATTGCAAGCTCTTTAGAAATTATATTTTCTCATTATGTATGCATATAAAATAAAATAAAATATATAATAATATATAATATAAAGTTTCAAACTTTATGTTAAAATTTATAGTTTAAAATTGTAAGAAAAAGTGACATTATTTTTTTAAATGTTTTTAAATGTTTGTATTTATTTTTGAGACAGAGAGAGACAGAGCATGAGCAGGGGAGGGGCAGAGAGAGAGGGAGACACAGAATCTGAAGCAGGCTCCAGGCTCTGAGCTGTCAGCACAGAGCCCGATGTGGGGCTCAAACTCATGGACTGTGAGATCATGACCTGAGCTGAAGTCAGACGCCCAACTAACTGAGCCCCTAGGTGCCCCAAAGTGACATTATTTTTTAAAAGAGGTGATAACACTTGCTATGTTGGAAAGATGCTGGACCAGGGATCGGAATATCTGTGATTTAGTCCAGGCCTAGCTGCCTATCTAATAGGGTTATGACACAGATCAGGTGAAATAATTTACGTATCCACTTCAAAAGGCATTCAATTCAAAAGATGAATATCTGAAATAAACAGATTGCCACTCCTCCTGTGCCCTGAGTTTCCTTTATTTTAGAGGTCAAAATTGATTTCAATAATTGACCACTTGTTTATTCTTTTCTTGTGCTTTAAAGTCCCACTTTTATGTTTTAAATTCACCAGTAAAGAGTGAGCCGGTAAGGGCAGTCCAAGATGGTGGGAAGATCCTGAACTCATCTTGTCCCACAGACACAACAAATCTACAGTACAAATCTATTTATATGGAATAATTTCCTCTGAGAAAGGCCAGAAAAGTATCTGGGCAGCTCTTCTACAACAAAGAATAAAACGGTCACAAAGGATAAGACAGGTAGGAGATGCAGAGATGCAGTTTCACCAGAAATGCCAACGATTGCAGGAACACACAATTGGGAGGGATCTCTCAAATCCAGAGCTTCTCCCTAAAGATTTTACCCCCATTAAAACTGCTTTACAAAAAAATGTTCAAGGGACTTAATTAAGGTTGAAGAAAGGGAACTAACTAGTAACAAGAAAACATACAAAATATAAATCTCACTGATAAAGGTAAATGCATAGTAAAGGTAGTGGATTAGTCACTTACACAGCTGGCTGAAGATTAAAAGACAACAGTAGTAAAAATAACTATAACAACAGCAATTAGTTAAGATATACACAAAATGAAAAGGTGTACAATGTGACAACAACAACAAATATGGTGAGGGGATAAAAAATGTTGAGTTTTAGAATGCACTCAATTTTAAACTGCTGTTGGGGCACCTGGGTAGCTTAGTTGATCAAGTGTCCGACTTTGGTTCAGTTCTCTATCTCGCAGTTTGTGAGTTTGAGCCTTGGGACGGGTTCTGTGCTGACAGCTCAGAGCCTGGAGCCTGCTCTGGATTCTGTGTCTCCCCCTTTCTTTGCTCCTCCCATGCTTATGCTCTGTCTCTCTCTGTCTCTCAATAATAAATAAACGTAAAACAATTTTTTAATACATTAAAAAAAACTTTAAACTGCTGTTGCCTTACAAACTATTGTATATATGTTATGTGTGAGCCTCATGGTAGCCTCAAAGTGAAAACATATAGTCTATACACAAAAGATGAGAAAGAAATCTGATCATAATGAACATTAACAAAGTCATCAAACCATAAGAAAAGAAAGGAACAGAAAGGAACTATGAAACAACCAGAAACAATTAACAAAATGAGAATAAGTACAGGTCTATCAATAACTACTTTAAATGTAAGTAGACTGAATTCTCCACTTGAAAGACATACAATAGCTGAATGTATATTTTTTTAAAAGACTCATTTATATGTAGCCTGCAAGAGAATTACTTCATACCTAAGGGCACACACAGACTAAAAGTGAAGGGATGGAAAAAAATTCTATGTAAATGGAAACCAAAAGAAAGCTGGAGTATGTATATGAGACAAAATAGACTTTAAAACAAAGACTGTAATAAAAGATAAAGAAGGACTTTATATAATGATAAAGGGGTCAATCCAAGAAGATATAACATTTGTAAATATTTATGAACCCAACATAGAGCACCTAAATATATAAAGCAAGTATTAACAGACCTAAAGGGAGAAATAGACAGCACTGCAGTAATAGTAGGAGACTTTACTACCCTACTTACATCAAGATAGAAAATTAATAAGGAAATATCAGTCATAAATGACACATTAGAACAGATGGACTTAATAGGTATATAGAGAACATTCCATCCCAAAGCAGTAGAGTACACATTCTTCTCAAGTGCACATGGAATATTCTTCAGAATAGATCACGTTATACCACAAAACAAGTCTTTTTTTTTTTTTAATTTTCTAATGTTTATTTATTTTTGAGAGAGAGAACAAGAGAAAAAGATGGAGATACATAATCTGCAGAGCAGTGTCCAGGCTCTGAGATGTCAGCACAGAGCCTGATGCAGGGCTCAAACCCACGAGCCGTGAGATCATTACCTGAGTCAAAATCAAACAGTTAACCAACTGAGCCACACAGGTGCCCCACAAAACAAGTCTTAATAAATTCATGAACATTGAAATCCTATCAAGCATATTCTCCAACCACAACAGTATGAAACCAGAAATCACGGGCATCTGGGAGTTCAGTTGGTTAGGCATCCAACTCTCGATTTCAGCTCAGGTCATGATCCTTGGGTCATGGGATTGAGCCCTGCACTGAGTGTGGAGCCTGCTTAAGATTCTCTCTCTCTCTCTCTCTCTCTCTCTCTCTCCCTCCCTCTGCCCATCTTCCCAGTTTGTGCTCTCTTTCTCTCTAAACAAAACAAAACAAAAACAAAAACAAACCAGAAATCAATTACAAGAAGAAAACTGGAAAAATAACAAAAATGTGAAGATTAAACAACATGCTACAGAACAACTAATGGGTCAAAGGAAAAAAAAGCAGAGACATTAAATATCCCTTGAGACAAGTATAAACAGAAACACAACATAGAAAAATCTATGGGGTGCAAGAAAGCAGTTCTAAAAGGCAAATTTATAGTAATATAGGCCTACCTCAAGAAACAAACAAAATTCTCCAATAAACAATTTAAGTTTTCACCTAAAAGAACTAGAAAAAAGAACAAATAAAACCCAAAGTTAGTAAAAGGAAGGAAATAACAAAAATCACAGCAGAAATAAATAAAATAGTGACTAAAAAGACAATAGAAAAGGTTAATGAAATAAAGAGTATGCCCTTGAAGAGATAAACAAAATTGACAAACCTTTAGCTAGATTCACCAAGAAAAGAAGAGAGGGCTCAAATGAATAGAACCAGAAATGGAAGAGGGCAAGCTACAACTGATACCACAGTAATGCAAAGGGTCGTAAGAGAGTATTATGAACAATTATACAGCACCAAGTTGGATAACCTAGAATAAATGAGTAAATTCCTAGAAATATAATAATCAAAGATTGAATCATGAAGGAATGGAAAATAAGAATAGACAGATTACTAGTAATCAGATTGAATCAATAATCAAAACACTCCCAGCAAATAAGAGCTCAGGACCAGAGAGCTTCACTGGTAAATTCTACCAAACACTTAAATATTTAATACCTACCTTTTCAAACTCTTCTAAAAAACTGAAGAGGAGAGAATGTTTCCAAACTCCTTCTGTGAGGAGCATTGCCCTGATACCAAAACCACACAAGGACTCCAAAGGGGGGAAAAAAATTATAAATAATAAATAAACAAATAAATAAATAAATATCAATATCTCTGGTGAAGATAGATGTAAAAATCCTCAACAACATATTTGCAAACCTAATTCAACAATATATTAAAAGAATCAAAAATCATGATCAAGTGGAATTTATTTCAGGGATGCAAGTATTGTTCAACATTTGCAAATCAATCAACATGATACACCACGTTAAAAAGAGGGATAAAAATCATATGGTCGTCTCAATAGATTCAGAAAAAGTATTTGATAGAGTTCAACATACATTTATGGTTTTAAAAAATTAACAAAGTGAGTATAGAGGTAATGTATTTCAACAAAATAAATGCCATATATGTCAAGTTCACAACTAATATAATATTCACTGGTGAAAAGCTGAAAGCTATTACTCTAAAATCAGGAATAAGAGAAAGATGCCCACCCTCACTACTTGTATTCTGCTCAGTATTGGAAGTCCTAACCAGAACAGTTAGGCAACAAAAAAAAATAAGAGGCACCCAAATTGAAAAAGAAGAAATAAATCTGTTACTATCTGTGGACAACATGATTTTATATATAGAAAACTCTACAGACTCCACTTCAAACTGTTACAACTAATAAATTCAGTGGGACAACATCAAAGTAAAAACTTCTGCCATAGCAAAAGAATCTATCAACAAAATGAAAAAGCAACCTCTTAAGTGGGAGAAAATTTTACAATTCACTTATCCAATAAGCAGTTAATATCCAAAATATATGAAGGACACATACAACTCAATAGCAAAAAAAAAAAAAAAAAAAAAAAAAATTCTACTTAAAATATGGGCAGATGATCTGAAAAGACATTTTTCCAAAGAAGACATTCAGATGACCAGAAGGCACATGAGAAGATGTTCAGTATCACTAATCCTGAGAGAAATACAAATCAAACCACAATGAGATATTACCTCATACCTGTCTGAATGGCTATTATCAAAAAGAGTAGAAACAACAAGCGTTGGCAAGGATATAGAGAAAAGTCTACTCTCATACAGTGTTAGTGGGGATGTAAATTGGTGCAGCACTATGAAAAACAGTACGGAGGTTCTTAAAAAATTAAAAATAGAGCTACCATATGATCCAGCAATTCCATTTCTGAGTCCCTGAAGAAAACAAAACAAAACATAACACTAATTTTAAAAGACATACGTGTCCCTGTGTTCATTGCATTACTATTGCATTGTACATATACATATACATGTACATGTACAATTTGCATATACATGTACATGTATATGTACAGTGGAATAGCACTTACCATAAAGAAGACTTGAATCTTGCCATTTATGGCATCATGAATGGATCTTTGAGGATATTTTGCTAAGTGAAATAAGTCATGTAGAAAAAGACAAAAATATGATTTTACTATATTCGAATCTAAAACACAAAACAAATGAAGAAGCAAACAAAAGCAAAATTATAGTTACAGAGAATAGAACTGTGGTTGTCAAAGGGGAAGAAAGTTGACAGTGGGTGAGGGGGTCAAGAAGTAGAAACTTCAAACTATAAAATAATTCATGAGGATGTAATGTATGGCATGGTAATTATATATTGCAATAATATCGCATGACATACTTGAAAGAGTCAAAAAGAGTAAAACCTAAAATTCTCACGACAAGAAAAAAAACTATTTTTCGTCACTTTGTGTGGTAACAGACGGTAGACTTATTGTGGTGATCATTTCACAATATCTACAAATATCAAATCATTATATTGTGCACCTGAAACTAATATAATGTTATATGTCATTACACATTATATCTCAATAAGAAAAGAAATAATAGATTTAACAATGATACTTGGTTTCACGTTGTTAATGCATAAGGTAATACATCAAAAATGCTTAGAACAGGACCTTGTAGGTAACGTTTAATACCATTTGCTCAGTGCTATTCATCTTGTTCATCACAACATCATACATACAATATTCAATCACCAAAGTCTCTGAATATAATTGAAGCATCTCCATATGCATAACTTATTAAGCACTTGAATAAGAAGCCATATTTTATATCCTCTAGTATAAAGTGGAAAACTCTGATATCTGTGTCTTAGAGGACTAACAATATTAATAAGTTATTTTGCAACCCATACATGTAAATTAACTTCTATATTTTACAATCTCAGAAGTAGCCATCCACAATCCTTGTTTGAATTTACATGTCAGAATGTATTTTTTAAATGTTTATTTATTTTGGGGAGAGATAGATACACTGATCATGAGCGGCAGAGGTGTAGAGAGAGAGGGAGACACAGAATCAGAAGCAGGCTCCAGGCTCTGAGCTGTCTGCACAGAGCCTTATGTGGGGTTCGAACCCGTGAACCAGGAGATCATGACCTGAGCTGAAGTTGGAAGCTCAACCGACTGAGCCACCCAAGGGGCCCCATGGCAGAATGCATTTTTAAGAGTAATATTCTCTCATGAGTAAAATGATTTTACAAGTGATTTACAATACTTTAAAGTAGGATCTGTGCCATATTAGATCAACAGATGCTCTTTTCCACAAAAAGATTTCAAGGTTCGAAGAACTCTGAGAAGCACTGTATACAAAATGTTATCTTTCTAGGATTATACCATGACTCAACATATTCCAGACAGAAACTCTTTAGTAGTGAAACCAATCTAACTTGACTCATTGTTTCCTTAACTTTTTTTTAAGTAGGCTCCTTGCCCAGTGCCAAGTCCAACGTGGGGCTTGAACTCACTACCCTGAGATCAAGACCTGAGCTGAGATCAAGAGGCAGACATTTTAACTGACTGAGCCACCCAGGAGCCTCTACTAAACATATTTGATGATAGAACTCTTAATTGCTATAATACCCATTAATGAGGAATTTCCATTAAGTGATGTTACTCCTAAGAATATATATTCTGTGCTTTTCTCTGACCCTAATTACAATAATAATACTATCTAGTCACTTAGTTATTCAGTCAATAGATACATATGAGTACATATAGTCAACTGTACCTGTGTTGAATATTTACAAGGATCTCTAATAAATATTCTTCAATTCAGTCAACAAGATGGATAGTAGCCAGCAATTCAGCTTTCATAGACCCTCAAAAGCAACGTGGATTGGTGAAAAGAACATAAATATTGTACTCAAAAAGGTCAAGCTTTGAATCCCAGCTTTGCCACTTACTATTTTATACCCTTGAGCATGCTTAGGTTTTCAAAGCCTCAAATTGCAGTAGGGATTAAATGAGGTGACATATGTAAAGTACCAAGCACAATACTTTGAACATAATAGGCACTTGCAAATGTATGCTTTCTTCACAGTCACTTTTGAATGCCAGCAGAGAAACAAATTCTTCTGGGTATGGACATTATTTAATTCACCTTAATCTTGAACAGAGGCATAAAATTCACTTTGTATTGTGCCTAGCTCTGTCAGTTAAGACAGAAAAGTGATTTAAACCAAAACAAAAAAAAAATAGAACTCAGATCTAGTGAGAGACAATTAAATACCCAGTACGTGTGCTACATTCCATTATAGGGGATGGATACTTTATTATGGAAACTGATGTTTACATCTACTTACCCAGAGGTGCAGGAAGGGGTGAGAATTTGTGAAAATAAGAACTAGATACTTTTATATGAATACAAGTATTCAGAAAAGAACAGACCTCGGAGAGGTGAAGAACAAAGAAAGGGCTCGAACAAAGAAAGAAGACTCTGAAAGAATCTACAGTATGAGAAAATGCGATGACTTAACAGATTGCATAGAATTTTGGGTGGGAAAGTGGTGATCAAGAGATGAAGCTAGACACGGATCATGAAAGGCACTGAAACCCTTACATTTGGACTTCATCCTAAAGACAGTATTTAGACAAAGCTTCAACAGGTTTAGGTAGATAGTGAAATAATCACATATGCAGTCTCTGAAACCATGGAGTGCAGAATACGTGGTTAGTGTGAATTACAGATTGTGGAGGACCAGCTAAGAATAATAACGTGGTGTTTCAGACTAGAGGTAACAGTAGCTTGCACTAGAACAGGAGCTGTGGAGACCAAGAGCAGAAGGCAGGTGTGAAAGAGAGACTTGATAAGACATGTCTCTACCCTAGTGAATGCAGGAACACACAGTGCTAATGCATTCCTTCCTCTGTCACAGCACCTAGTGTCAGGGCAATACAAATATTGCTTATGCACTTGTAAAAATTACCAAATAATTTTACACAGAAAACTAAAAGAATGATCAAGGAAAGAAAATAAGCCAAAACGTATTATTAAGCATAGCTGCAATACTTAACTGTATTTGTCACTTACTGTAGTTTCTCATTCATTGAAACTAAAAACATGTTATACATATTTACTGTGTGCCCACAATACACAGCTAGGGAATTGATAACAGTGACAATTAAATACAGGTCAATGGAAGGATATGGTTGTATTAATTAAAACTACAGTATTTATGCAAAATTTTGCTAAAGTGAGAGTAGGTTACATCATTGTTTATACATAGCTGAGGTTCATAAATATCATAGTATAAAAGGTAGTTTTGGGGTGGAATAAGATGTGTCAGTAAGAGGAATAGATGAAATAAAGAAATGAAAAAAAAAAAAGAAATAAAGAAATGAAAAGGCTTAATCTTTCTAAAGTTCACATCCTTTATTTCTTTCTCTTATTTCTAAATTTTGCTTTAACAATGTAATAAAATGGCATCTATTGGCTGCTAACATATTTCAGCACAGTGCTAGGCATTTGGAGAATTATTTCACTCAATACTAATGTAACAGAGGGTCAAATTTGATATTTACAACCAGGACAGTGTCTGTCATACAGGTGATGTTCAATGAATATTGTTGAATTTATGAATAAATGCTTTATAACATAGGTTGACCCTAGTAAATAAAGGGCCCTTCATGCAAATTAACGAGTTGGGATATTAAGAGGAGCATCTGGGAGTAGAGACTAGGGAGAATGGAATTACTTTTAATGACTTAGTAAAAATTTTTGGAATTCTTAGGGGTTATCCAAAAGTGAGGAGGTAAGGACAACTGAGGGGAGAAGAAAGGAGGATGAGAGTCAGAGAGGTGACATGTGTCTGGAGGCTACCTGAGAAAGGGCACTGAATACTATCCAAAGGACATTAAATAGCAGACAGTCAACATTTAATCTGTATTTGTTAGTAATGTTATGCAGTGATCTCCGTTCCATCACACATACACACACCCTACCATTCATAAACTCCTTTTTAAAATTTGACTCTTCATATAAATAGTGTGTGTAAATGTATTTTGTTGAAATGAAAGAAAAATGCTGGATAGCATGAGGAGGATTAACAAGCTAGCCTACTAAATGAACAAAGTATGAGAAGGGCTTATAGCCAGAGGTGATCTCAAGCACATGAAGCTCTGGAACTTTGAAGAAAATGAAGAAGGGCTTTGGATTGTCATGGGGCATAGGTACATTAGATCAAGTTCATACCAGCTTATGAGAGCCTGGCTATATTTTCAGATGTTTCTCTAGCTGATAGATTTCACATTGATAGCTTCATATTAGCCATGGTGGGATTATTTACACCATGGAAATGAGCAAATGTTAACTCTGTGCTATAGTTTTCTCCCAAAGAGCCAAATTAGCTTCACACTATGGAAACTTACACAATTCTTAGGAAGTACAGGAACCTTGAATGACTTCTGTGTTAACATAAACTACAATTTATATTCTATTTCTGTCACATAGACAAGGAAGTTGGGTGGGAGGCAAAGGAAGGGCATGGTGAATACAAAGAGTAGGCTGTGCTCATCAATATGGCACCACTAGCCACATCTGGCTTTTCAAATATAAAAATAAATGAAACTAGAAATTCCGCTTCTCAATAGCACTTGTCATATTGCAAGAGTCGTAAGGCATACGTAACTAGTAGCTACCATTTTCAATGGTACAGATATGGAACATATCTGTCAACATACGAACTTTAATTGAATAGTGCCAATAGGCACTTAAACTATCTAGTTTAAGAATTGCCACTTTTTTTTAAGGTTTCAGAATCTTCGAGTCATTTTGGTATAGTTTCCTGGTAAAGTTGCAAACATCCTTTTTGGTCTCAATAGTCTCTAAACAAGACACCTGATCGTTAATGATTATATGTCTTTAGCAAAGGTTATGCACAGTTGTTAGAAGGGTTCAGCCAGAAACTTACAAAACTCTAATATGTAGATTTTAACAATTTTCATGAATGGATATTTTATAACAAAAATGTTAGAAGTTTAAGTTAAATAACATAGTTTTCAAATTAAATCAGAAAAATAAGAAAAGAATTCACATAATTTAAGAAACTCATAAGAAGAAATAAATAGATAAAATGATTGGGGCATTGGTAATTACCTAATTTAAAATTTGACAGCTTCCAGTAGGTTGGAATGCAAAAAATTATCTAAAATAGTCAATAATTCCCTTTTTTTAAACATTGCACTATATATATTTACTTTATGGAGAGGTGGGGGTTGGGAATGAAAAATCACATTACATAGAAAACAGGATTTTGAAAAAAAAGCAATATAAGGAATCAAAAGATAATAAGGAGTTTTTAATGGCTAAACTTGATTTAAAAAATAAAGCCTTGGGGCGCCTGGGTGGCTCAGTCAGTTAAGCGTCCGACTTCAGCTCAGGTCATGATCTCACAGTCTGAGAGTTCGAGCCCCACGTCGGGCTCTGTGCTAAGGCTCAGAGCCTGTGCTCAGAGCCTGGAGCCTGCTTCCGATTCTGTGTCTCCCTCTCTCTCTGACCCTCCCCCGTTCATGCTCTGTCTCTCTCTGTCTCAAAAATAAATAAACATTAAAAAAAATTTAAAAAAATCCTTTAGAAAGCTTAGAACCTGTGCAATGCAATTCTATGTAAACATAAATGGTTTTATCACATAGTGCTCGACAAATTCTCAGTGCTGAGGGAAATGGGGGAAGTAATGGCAATCACATAAGCATCCCAGGCTCCTAACTAGTGGGTGTTGGGAGTAAAACTGTTGGCTGAAGGAGGGAATAGCTTGCTGAGTTGAAGCTTGGACACATTATCCTGTATTTGCTCCTAAAGAGATTCTCAAAAATGCTTCAGGTGCAGAAACCTGTAGATGCCCATACTTTCTACCATCAAACCATTGAATTATGGGCACCACTCTAATTGGAAGTGTATCTGAAATAGTAACTTGGTGAAGTACCAGACAATAATGATTATTTAAAAATGAGATTTTTTTTTTTAACAGTATAGTTCTCTGGCTCAGAATTGCTTAGGAGTAGCTAAAGCACTCAGGGAGAAGCATTAGTTCTTTCTGGTGAGAGTAAATTGATGACTTCACAGCCTGAAAAAAAAGTAAATTCTGTAAGAATAAGTAGGGCATTGTAAGGAACGCACTCAACAACAGAGTGATGTTTGATATAGCCAGCTGGCAAGTGGATATAGGTCCCAGCAAGTATTCTTAAATGTGTTTTTCCACATAAAATTGTTATAAATCTTATTGACTTTGAAGATGTGCTGGCTTATTATGATAGCAAATGTGTCACAAACCATTGATGAATCATGAATGGACTTCCTACAAATAAAGAAATATTCAGTAGTACCCCAAGTTCATCTCTTTTTCAAGGATGACTAATCCAGACTGTCAGGAAATGGTGAGGCCCTCTATACACCATTAGACCCTCTGCCAGGTTGAATGAGTTAACTCAACACTGTTAAGCACGGGTATGTAGAAGCCCTTGGGATTGCTAGTCCTTGTATTCAGTCCATTTTCTGTCTTTTAATCGCAGAACAGAAGGTACCTTTCCACAAGTTTCACAACACATGCACTACGTACATGATTTTTCTGATCTCCCACTTCACTACCTGATAAAGAATTAAGGGTAATTTCCCATGTCTTGATTTTGGTGAACCTATGCTAAGTCTGTGTGATTAGCACTTCTCTAAATCCCAAAAAATAATCTGGTATTAATACTTTTTGAAATATGGATCAAGTTTAGCATTAAGGTTACAAGATCCTTTTTATACAGAGTTTTTAAAAATTCTAGAGAACACTGAAACCTGACTAAAACACAAAATAAGTTTATAAAAAATCGCTTTATAAGGTCTATAGGAATACCTGGAAAAATTTGTGAGTTAGAGACTTAATATATGTGAGTTAGAGTTAGTTGGTTGAGCAGGAAATAAGGTTACTAACTGAAAATAAATATACAGTACATAATCATTTAAAATAGTATACAGTACATAGGGATGCCTGGATGGCTCAGTCGGTTCAGAGTCCGACTTCAGCTCAGGTCATGATCTCAAGTTTCATGGGTTCATGAGTTGGAGCCCTGCGTGGGGGTGACAGCTCGGGGCCTGGAGCCTGCTTCAGATTCTGTGTCTCCCTCTCTCTCTGCTCCTCCCCTGCTCACACACCATCTCTCTCTCTCTTTCTCAAAAATAAATAAAGATTAAAAAAATTAAAATAATATACAGTACATAATAAGGAAAAAGCCAACATATACAAATTTAGTGAGTTATGTAATAGTTGTGCCCAAATAGGGATCCTTCTCACTATTATTAATAGGAAGAATCTTTTCATTATTGCTTAGAAAGGACTAGCCTAGGATAGTATTACTTCTGACATAATTCTCCGAGGTAAAAATACAATGATGATAATGCACTTTAGAATATCATTCCATTTTGCATGTATCTACATACAGAAACTTTTAATTTTTTTTAATGTTGATTTGTTTTTGAGAGAGAGAGAGAGACTGAGCATGAGCAGGGGAGGGACAGAGAGAGAGACAGAAGAGAACTCGGAGCAAGCTCCAGGCTCCATGTTGCTAGCGCGGAGCCCAACACGGGACTCGAACTCATGAACTGTGAAATCATGACCTGAGCTGAAGTCAGAGGCTCAACCGACTGAGCCACCCGGACACCCTCAGAAACTTTAATTTAAATCAATTTTTTTAAAACATAGTTACATGACTAAGAGGTAAATCCAGATAATTTCAATACTGTTTCATTAATTCATTCATTCATCAAGTATTAATTGTCTACTCTGTGCCAGACGCCTCTCTAGACTCTGTAGACACAATAATTAAGCATCCAGAAGCCTACCCTCATGGAGTTTTCAATCTCCTCAGTAGTGCACATGTTTGTGGGATATGCCAGAGCAGCGTTTACTACAAAGGAGATATACAATCAAATGCCTATCGAATAATCAGACCAAACCATCCTTACGAGCTACTCGTTTTTTTTCATATGTAACTTTTCCATGAGACATAATTTGACCTCCAACGTACACAGCAGTATAAACAACCCACAATAATGATAAAAATAGTGATCATGTATAGACTGCTTATGACATGCCAGGTACTGTGTTAGGCATCCTACCTACATTTTCTCACTTAATCTTCACAGCACCCCCATGAGCAGAGAACTGTTAGTGCCCCCCCACATGAAGAAACTCATGTGCATCTGCAGCTTGTAGGCAACTAAGCCAAAACTCAAAGTCAGGCAGCCCTTGAGATAGTGTTATGTAACATTAAAGCAGAGTTATTTCTTTCCTATTGATTCACTTATATTTATTAGGTGAACACTATGTAAAAGAAGTCAGTGGGCTAGCCAAATAATTAGACTACAACAATAACTACCACAATAAGCAGAGTATGGTGTGGTCTCTCTCTGTATTCAAGGGGATTATTGTGACAATTAAGAAAGGTAGATGGTACCTCACTGATGAAGAGACAGTAGATTCATTTTAACTGAGCAGAACTGTATTGAATAGCCTCTATATGAATAGAATTACATATACAGACAAAAATAACTATTTGTTGGACTAAACTAAAAGATTGTTCAAAGCACAGAATAGCTTCAGCCAGTATTTTAACAAAGTTTTAAAATTAATTCTTATTTTATACGTACTTAATAGATAAATTTACCTAGGCAATGAGTAACCCTGAAAGCTTTATTACCCTTAGGCCTAAATGCTTTCATTTTTGCAAATACTCCCAGATAGAGAATGATGTTCACAAGTATGGCCATCAGATGGCACTAGCCTTTTCCTTTTCTGAAGAGAAGACTTTTATATGCAAAATTCAGTGACTGCAATGTCACTAGAGGTAAGGGGACAGAGCAAGAGGCAGTCTAAACAGCTTTCTAACCAACATAGGTCATGAGGAATATCTGTTATCCTTCCTTCTATTTTTTTTTTTCACTTTCATAATTTGTTAAACTCATCTGTACTCAGACCCTTTGAAAGGTCCACATCTGACTTGGGATAAAACCTCCACAACTCTGAGTGAGCTCACATCCTACCACTCCCACCTGGCTCTTGCTGTTTCAGCCACATGGCTTCTTTCACTGCCCCATGACCTTTGGGGCATTCACATTTTCTCTTTCCTTTACATGGAACTCTTTCCACTGATGTATGCACAGTTCACTCCCTCACTTCATTCAAAGCTCTGCTCTGATAGCAACTCCTCAGAGAGGCCTTTCCAGACCAACCTGTGGAAAACAGCAGCTTCCTTAGTTTCTATTCCCTTACCCTCATAATTCCTCATAGCACTTACCACTCCCAGATATTACATGACATTCCTTTTATTGTCTGTTCCTTTACTAGATGGTGAAGTTCTTTAAGGGCAAGGATTTGGTGTTTTTACCATTATTCCTTATTAGCACCAAGAAGAGTGCCTCTCATTGTAAGACTCAATAAGTGAATAAGAAAACAAATGAATGAATGAATATCTAGGGAGAAGTAGCGAATCCATAAACCATTTGTCAAGAATGCATATTTGCATAGTACTAACATCATTCTCAGTTTTACATTTCCTTTTATACCCATTTCTTCAGATTATTATATTACGATCTATTAAAATTTAACATTTTCTAAATTAATTTGAAGTAAGCATGTTAAGCACACCTTTTAGATTCAAGTATTGTTGGCCTAAAATCCTATATACAAAACTATCATTTTATTTCTACATATTTCTTCAGATATTAATTTTTCCTGGCCCTTATCATGAAAATCACAGAATGCAATTTGATTTTACTTTCAGCTAATGGAGATAACAATGGCTTTTGATGTTCAGGCTCAGGGATGCAAATATTCTTTATATTCTAATGCATGAAGGCTAGGAGGACTGTATATAAATAACACTGGATGAGGAGTTATTTTTGTATTGTTTTACAATTGGAAATATGGCCATAGAGGCTCCTTTAATGTCTATATAAAGCAGAACCAAAAAGGTCAACCAATGAGAAGAGATTAGAGAGTTTTTTTCTCATTCCCCCATGTATCTTTGCCCTTTTGTACTGTAAATTGCAGGGGCTGGCATTTTAAATGCACAGTGTCAAAGGCAAAGCACTTGCATTCAACCTATGCTATAAGACAGCTGGCAAGGGGGCAAAAAGAAAAATACTGCCCTAATACCCTCAAAGGCAAACTGCTATTGCACAGACCACCTCTCTGGTTTCTCATATTACAGCATTTGCCCTGTGGACAAAGAAGAAGTAACCAAAGGAACACTTTCCTTCAGACGGAGCAATAGCGATATTTCACCTCCGAGACCGATAACCCCTCTTAGCTGCCTTTGTTAAGCGAAGACACCAGAGATGATGATCCGAACCATTTCATCCCTTAAATCACGTTTGTAACAGCAGCTATTTTTGTCCAAGGCTAATTCTACATTTTGCTTATTTGGCTCTCACAAGTAAAATTACTCATCCAGGACTGGGTAGGTGTAATGTGCAAATGGAAGCAGGATTCAGACACTAATAAGGACATGCTGTAATAATTTTGACCAGAGGCAGCTTGTCATAATGGGTAGGGTAAGTGTGACCATTATTTCCCTGGTGTAGGAATACAAGCCAGCTGGCAAGGAAGGGTGGATGTTCACACTATTGTCCTCCAACAACTCAGTAGGAAAGAGACTGAAAAAACCAGTTTGTGCTCACATCATCAAATACGTCCTCAGCTGTTGTTTCACAGATTGTGTGTGCGTGTGTTTGTATGTGGGTAGTTAAACTAAGCAGCTGACAGACAATTCATTTCATCAAGAAGTTGCTAAATCCAATCATAAAGTTTTTTAAAAAGTGTTTAAATTCAGAAAGAGAAAGTAAAGATCATTTACCCAAGTTTTCAACCTTTTTTTTCCCCTGCCCCAGCATAAGTGATGAAGACAGCATTCCTCCATCACCAACACTGGCTCTCTGAGGGCAGTGATCATCACCTCTTCACACATGTTCAACTCCCATGGAAGAGTCTACTGGAATCTCAGGTAGTTTGACAAGGTACTTCTTCCTCCAGTCTGGTTCCCAATCTCAATAGATAGCCTCTGATGTTATCCCAACTTCTCAGTGTATAAGGGAAAAGCTAAAGCAGAGATAGGGTCTGTGAGCATTAGATGAGGTCATGAAAGTGGGGCCCTGGTCCGACAGGATTAGTATTCTTATAAGAAGAGACACCAGAGAGCTTTACTCTCCATGGGCACACACCAAGAAAAGGATGTGTAAGCACCTTGAGTGAGACTGTGGCTACCTAAAGCCAAGAGAAGAAGCTTCAGAATGAAAACTACCTTGCTGGGCACTTTGATCTTGAAACTGTGAGAAATAAATTTCTGTTGTTAAAGCCATCCATTCTATGGTATTCTGTTATGGCAGCCCAAGCCAACTAAAAATCTGGCAGCATAGGACCATTTCAAAATGCAGATCTGTAGGCCTCACACCAAGCCACCGGAATCATAATCTCTGAGGGGGTGATAGAGTCTGATGTGCCACATCATGTCTACATCTCTGGGAAACAATAATTTCAAAAGCTGGGATGCAATTGTCTCTACTGGACATTTGTAAAATTGAAAGGGAGTGTGATTAATAATTATACTAGTACAACAGATGCAAACTGATATGTGTCACCTTGACCTTGGTGATCTGAAGCTCCCCCTGCCTCCCAGCTGCTGATGATCACTAAAGATTTGACCCTGGGTCTGGAATCAAAGAGAACAGAGCTCAAATAATGATTCATCCTCATATAAGCCATAGGAACTTCTATTCTTGAAAACAAATGAATATGTGATCCTGTTTGCTCATCTGTGAAATGTGGGTGGTGATTTCATCAGTTTATCCTCAGTACCTGAGTGATGGAAACATTGTAAGCAGAAATAAATGTTGACAGGAATAACCAAATCTCATTCAAGGGGGAATCCTGGAATTTTAAGGAGATAAAGCAAGCAAAGTGCTGGGAATATAATAAGAGGACAATTAACATTAGTTCTTTCCGTTACAGCTTTAATATATAAAACCGCAACTATCTCAAGTGATCTAATTTCTACCTTTGTTGCTTTTGGAGAGAAACTGTTTTTTAAAAGATGATATCATAGTTATAAGAAAACAAATAGTCTCCATGAAATTTAGAAGTGACCCTCTTCTGTATTTGTAATAATAGCCAAGCATGGCAGCACAGACACAAGCATCCTTTCAAATCGGCTTCCTGGTTCTACTGTTTTCCTGGAAGAGATGCCACGACTTTTTTTTTTTAACAGCAAAACTGTCTATTATTATCTCAAAACAATTAACACAAAAAACTTTTGAATTCAGTGAAGGTCAGAGGATTAATAGGTTTTATCTGCAATGTGTTTGAAAAGCTAATTAAGACTCCACATACAGCAGAGGAGACTGGGAATACAATATTTAGTTTTTCTCCACATGACCACAGTGAGCAGAAGTGAATAAAGAAAGACAAAGTGAATTTGGAAACTTCACTGACAGGAGGCAAATCCTCTTTAAAGGGAATAAAACTGAAAATATTTCTCCTTTGATGGAAGATGCTTCCTTTATTTATTCACTAAACATATTCAGCGTCTGCTTTATACTGACATTATTCTAGATGCTAGATATTCAGTGTTGAACAAAGCAGAACAGCCTCTCATACTTTTTGGCCTTTTTTAACCTAGAGACAACCTAACTAATGAAGCAAACACATTAAAAATTAATGAAACAAAATTTTACTTTTTGGTAAAAAAAAATAGGGAAGGGAAATATTCTTTGGGTTCCCCAACACATTATTTAGCATCAACTTAACCAGCCATCTTAAATGAAAACAAATTTGTTGTTAAAAGTCATCATGACAGGAAGAAATCCATTTTCTTCTGATTCTTTTGCATTTATTTATGAACAACATTCTTCTAGTTAAAAAATGAGGTACCAGCAGAGAATTCAAAATTCTTTGGGGAACTTTATCTGCTAAAACCCATGTAAATATATACGAATGTTTTCCTTCCCTTGTTCTGAACTTCAACCTTTATAAACTGTGTCAATTTCCTCTATAAAGTTTTCAGTGGTTATCTCTTCCAAATATACCATGTTGGATCAGGTCCTCCTTACCTCTCACCAGCACTATTTTAATAGATTTGAACTTTATAATATTTATTAAAATAGCTTTCTATTTTGTATTTCTCTTGTTCTTTCTTCCCTGACAAAATATTGGTAGGTTAATACTTTTAAACATCTCTTGATGTTTAACAATCTCTTGATTGATCATGTCAATCTCTTGCATTTACACCTTTAATTGCTCCCGACTATCATCCAAATGAAGTGTAAATTACCTAGGTGTGCCCTCAAAGGTAATCATGACCTTTTCATCAGGACCTGGCTTCAAATTTCATTTCCCCCTCTTCCCCATGCTGTTTTCTCTCTGTGCTTTACCTGGACTTTTCTCCTACCTCTTCCCACCTAATCTACGTAGCCTCTCTAAGGACCAACAAAAGTAATCTTGCTACAGGGTATAGAGAGATTACATGAGACTGTAGGTAAGAAGTAAGTTGATGAGAGGTGGGAAAAGAGAGATCAAGAGAGAAAGTAATGGTAATAACCTTTATTCCTCCCCTTGGACTCCCAAGCAAAGGAAATGTAATAAATCTTTTTTTTTTAATAACTAGTTTGAATTGAAATCATCACAATGAATCAAAGACCTAATATGTCTCCCACAAAGTAGTCAGTACTCCAAATATTTTTAAAATAATTGATGAAGTGTTCATGATCTTCACATGATGATTCAAATGGCAAATCATTATTGCTCACAATTTATACAAGGAGTCTTTTAAGATAAAATAGTTGAACAAAATTGTGCAAAGTTATGTAATAAGACAGTGGTAACAAAAGAAGCATTTGATATCTTCAGGACTTACCACCTAAAGATAAGTTCTAAATTTACAAACTCCTCTAATTATCCTCTCTGTTTATCTCAATAATGACAATTATCATAGGTTTTAAAACCTTCTGGCTTTCTAATAGATACTGTAAATTATAATAGACAGAATATGTATTTTCATGGGGCTGTTAGGAAAAAATAGCAAAAACGTGTAACAGGAATTAATTATGAATTACCATGTAACAGAAAGGAGAGTGGGTTCTTTCTAACTACAATAACCAGAGAAGCTAGTAGATGTGGCAGTGTTATGGGATATTGTGTTATCTCCAATTTGTCTTGGGCTGACTCACTGTGTTTATTAATAGTTTGGGGAGATAAAGATGTAGTTAATTTTATACTCCAGCTATAAAATGCCATCTTTCCAAAGTAAAAGTCAAAAAGAAAGGCAAGTTTAAACTCAGACTAAAATTAACAGAATCATTTGGGTTTTGTTTTCTCCTTTATTTATAAAATAAAGTAAATGAGAGTCACCCTTCTCTTAGTCATAAAATTTTTAAATTATTGTACCATGTTTTCTGGAAACCAAGTGCTGAATTGACACATACAGTTTTATTTCTAAGTCTGATTAAATATATATATATATATATATATAAATATATATATATATATATATTCACTCATTCACTTTCTCTAAAACAAGATACCATATAACAAGCATCTATGAATAAATATCAGAGAAGAATTATTTTTCTCATAAGAATTTGTGCAGCAAGGTGAAATCTGTCAAAATGCTTGATATGATTTGTTATCTACCCCCATGATTCAATACTTTTTAAATTGCTACAACTATTCTAAACCTGTATGGAGGTTTCATTTGGTAATGAGCATTTAGGTTGGAAATGATAGAATCCCAGCATAAACTAACTTGAAAAAACAGACAATTAATTAAGTGATGTAACCTAATTGCAGGAGGTCAAGGGAATGGTGGTTTCCAGGGATACCTGCATTCTAGGCTTGAAATGCCATTAAAATTCTATCCTCATCCTTTCCTCTGCCTCTACTTGTCAGCATTATTTTCAAGACTGGCTGTTACAACAAGGGTATAAACGTGACCAATAGCATTTCCTGGGCTCTCATTACTTAATCTAACCACCTAAGAAGAAGAGACCATCTTCTTTTTTTGTCTTTTTTAAAAAGCATGCGGACAAGACTCTAGCCAACTTGGGTCATGTGGCAGATGGATCAGTGATGAAGATTTGAACTCTAACTAGAGCAATGTGGTTGGAGTTAAAGGAGCAGGATGAGAAGAGCAGAGAAGTACCAGAGGGAAAGATTTTAACTGTCTACTGCCAGTGTTTGGCAATACAGTTTTTCATGAGGCAAGAATGTAAGAGTTTTTAATTTATCTTATGTGTATATTCTAACTCTAACTGAATTCAGTAGCACCCAAGGATACTTTAGTCTAGTATCACTGATACATCAAACTGAATGAAAACTGTCTCTCAAGCTGCAGTGTTTAACTCCTTCCTGACTGACCTCCCCTTCCCATTCCTAATTGACTATTCCGATCTACTTCCTTTGTGCTGACTTTCACACATCCAATCCTTCTTATGAAGGCTAAATTCTTTCCTGCAACCATTTTATAACAAAGTTGAAATCCTGCTTTTGATGTGTGTTATATTTTTACAAGCTCTCTACACACAAGGAAGAATAACTCATACATTAATTAGCTTTCTGCCTGTGGTTTTATTAAAACCACTTGCTAGCTCAAGACCTTACACATTGATTATAGCTGCCATTGTGATAAAATTTGAGTAAGACTAAAATTCAGTCGGAACAGCAAATTAAAATTTTCACATATTTGTGAAACCCAAGTGCTGAAACTATGAGTTCTATTGGAAATGGAAGAAATTTGTTCAAATAACAAATTATTCAAAATGGCAAGGGCATGTGGTTAGAATCTCAGTTAATGAACTTGCTACATGAGAAATGCTGCCCTGGAGTTATCTTCAGCTAGTGGTTCATGGACGACCTTTTACAGCATGGTGGAGAACTTAGATTTTACTCTGAATGAGATGGAAACCTCCATAAAGGTGGATGCAGGTAGAGGTTAAGGTAGATGCAGGTAGAGGTTAAAGTCTCTATAGCCCAGATATTTGAGTAGCTATGATGAGTAGAGCCCCTTTCTCAACATGTAGCATAAACAGGAAATAAACTTTGTCAGTGTTGCTGGAACTTTTTGGCTTTTTGTTGTCAAGGTAGTTGTTGTAGTGTAACCTTACATATAGAGGCCAGAGATGATGGTGCCCAAACTGGCATGGTTCTTAAAGATAGTGAGAAAAGATAACTACTAAACATATTTCAAAAGTGAAAGTGACAAGATTTAACAATAGATTGAGGAGGAGAAATAAATGAATCAAATATGACTCTGGAGATTTGGGTCTAAGCAAAAAAAAAAAAAAAAAAAAAAAAGAATGATGTGATAACTTACTGATAAAAAGAAAAAGCTAAGTTTAAGAAGCATATTCCTGTGTGTGTGTGTGTATGTGCAGATTGAGTTTGTGGGGTTTTTTTGTAAACTATATTAATCTGGGGTATCCAATAGGTACTTATTTATTTTTTAAAAAATTAATGTTTATTTTTGAGAGAGAGAGAGAGAGACAGACAGAGCGTGAGTGGCAGAGGGGCAGAGAAAGAGGGAGACAGAATCCTAAGCAGACTCCAGGCTCTGAGCTGTCAGCACAGAGTCTGATGTGGGGCTCAAACCCATGAACCATGAGATCATTACCTGAGCCAAAGTTGGACGCTTAAGCAACTGGGCCACCCAGGCGCCCCTGTTCAATAGGTATTTAAATGGAAATGTGAAATAGGCAAATAAATAGATAGGTGTGGAGTTTAGACAGACATCAGAGCCAGAGACAAACATTTGAGACTCATTATCACAAAGGTGGTATTAAAACCATGGAACTGTATGAGGTCGCCTAGGTAGTAAGCATAGAGAAAGACACTTAGAATTGAGCCCTGGGGTGCTTCCACTTTTAGATACCAGAAAGAAAAGGAGGAACCAAACAAAAGGTTAAAAGGAAGGAAAAACTATGGTACAAGAATGAGTAAAGAGAGATCAACTGTCAGATGCTCTTGAAAACTGAGGACTCACATTTACATTTGATATGTGGAGGTCAGTAGTGACTACAACAGGAATTGTGTGGGGAGAAAAAGCCTGAGGACAGTAGGTACATGAGATACTGGAAGGAGAGTGTAAATAGCTCATGAAGAGTTCTGTTCTAAAGGGGATCTGAGAAGTGGGCTTCACTAAGGGGTATAGATCATCAGCAGGAGGACATTTTTTTTATAATATACAAGGGAAGGGGTAGCATACTGTATGCTGCTGGAAGTGACCAGCAGAAGTCAAAAAAATTTGCAGAGGAGAGAATTGCTGGAGCAACATTCCCAAGCTAGCAGATGAGGATAGCGTATTATGCACAAGTGCAAAAGCCGTTCCTATAAGTATGAACATGTTAAGTACTGTATTGCATTCAGCCAAAAAGGCTAAGGATACAAAGAAACAGATGGAGTGTTTTAGTAGATTCAATGGTCAGAGCTCATGAGAGCTCTCTTCCAATTGTTCTTTTCTTAGGCAACTAGGAAGCAAGGTATTCAACTGATAGAGAAGAATGGTAAATAGGTAGACAGAAAAAAGGGGAAATGTTTGGAAACAGTAGTCTCAGAAAGAGGAGAGTGAACTGGTAGTAGAATTCCACTCCTAAAAGGAAATAGAATTGGCAGGGCCCCACCATTTCAAAGCACTTAGCATTTACTCAATAAATGCCCACTGAATGACACAGTAGGAAGTAATATAAATTCCTAAAACCTTTGGTGCTTATACAGGATTTTACGGAATAGAGGGCCCAAGTATTTCATCATATTCTCTTGGTAGATTTGTTTTACATGTTCAGTGCCTTGTTTTGTTTTGCTTTGCTTTACCCTTTGTTCTCTGATTGTATAACTTAAGTATGTGTCCATCTCTACAGCAGCATAGTGTCTTTCAGGAAAACAGCAATTTTTATCTGCTTCTGCTCTTGATGTGCTTTAGCATTTGCTTTTTCATTTGTTTATCTTTTTGACCTTATATCCTAAGATCAATATAGCTAACAAGATATGGGCGGTGACTAATTTATTACTACACTTTTTCCTGAAACTGAAATTATTTTATGGAAAACAAAAGACTGCTTTTAGTTAGAGAAGTGTTATATATACTCCCATGCCCCCTTCATTTAAAGAGGAAAATTTCCTAAAACATAACCATAATTCTTATTTTCAGGCCTGAATACTTTTGTTGTCTGAGAGCTTTATTCCCTGTCTTTTGAAGCATATGTAATTATTATATTATCTGTCCTACCTTAAGTTTATTGTCATTGTAATTTTTCCACTGGGCTCTCGAGATATTTTTGCCCTGAGGACAATTAACCATCATTTCATATATATAATATATTTTATTTCCCTTTTTCAGTGTCCTAGGTTTAGGCAGACATAATAACATACTCTCTGATTACATTTGGAATAATTCTGTATGCTGTAGTAGACAGACAGTAGTTATTTTTTCATAACTAACCAATTAGGAGAGTTTGACAGATGGCCAAACTTTAAATCATAATAATACAAACCTTCATTTAAAAGGTTAAATAATCTAGACATCAGTTTCATTTAGCCTGATGTTTAATTGTAGAAAAATTGAGTCTGGTCAGTTTCCTTAAATTTAATATAATCATTATTCTTATAGGATTTACCTTCACAAATACCAGGGAGATACCTATTTCTCTTCTGCTTGAACTTGAAATGGTAGACTTCACTGGCTGAAAAGATTCTTTTTTTTTTAGTTTTAGGTTTTTTTTAGTTATCTCTACACCCAGTTGGGGGGGGGGGGGCTCAAATTCAGGGCCCCAAGACCAAGAGTCACATGTTCTTCCAACTGAGCCAGCCAGGCACCACACAAGAGATTCTTTCTATAATCTTGAATATCCCACATTGTCTTCTCCTATATTCGACCATTGAGTCCTAATTCTAGAGGTGATAAAGAGTAAGCCTACACCCCAATAAGAGAGTACATCAGTTTTTAATATGGCTTTGATTTCTCCCTGGTTTCTTATTTCCATTTCATATCCACAAAGTACTCTCTCTGAATATAATCTGATTTGTTTCAAAAGATCGTTTCTAAAATCAAAGATTCTTCTCCAAGTAAGATTCCAATATCACAAAGTACAGCAGGATTTCACTCTTTTCTCTAGATGTAATATTTTAATTAATGAAATCCACAACTTTATTTGCTCTTGTTTGCCACACTATACACCCTATGTTGAGTTGTTTTTCTTTTTCTAAAAAAAATTTTTAAATGTTTATTCATTTTTGAGAGAGAGAAAGAGAGAGACAGAGCATGAGCAGGGGAGGGGTAGAGAGAGAGTGAGACACAGAATCCGAAGCAAGTTCCAGGCTCCAAGCTGTCAGCACAGAGACCATCATGGGGCTTGAACCATGAACCGTAAGATCATGACCTGAGCTGAAGTCGGACGCCTTACCAACCTAGCCACCCAGGCGCTCTTTGTTTTGTTTTTCCCCATGTAGTGAATACTCCATTTGCTTGTGTGTGTGTGTGTGTGTGTGTGTGTGTGTGTGTGTGTGTGTGTTTACCCTAATTTAGCTTTAAGGGAATCAGGGAATCAGCCCCCCTTCCTGACAATTTCAGTCCAAATATCTTGTCCAAATATTTAATTGTTCTGCTCAAGAGATAGGAACTATGGCCTAACCTAAGACAGATTATTACTCTGTTCTCACTATAAAGATTAGTTCAGAAATGGGCCCATAAGGACCAGTTTAACTCAATTCAGGTTTTTTGTTTGAGCTCTTGGGAAGCCAACCTGTTCTTTTTCCCATGGGACATTAACAAGAGAGGATGTAGGGCAGGCCACACTTCAAATGGCCAATTTTGCAATTACTTGAGCCAATACTAAGGAATCAGAATCTAAAAAAAATGCAGAGATATACTTCATTTGGATATCATTCTACACTTGTGCCAAGCTGAACCTGAAGAGAGTTTACTCTAGAACTGTAGTTGGATACACCAATAAATTCCTTATTTTAAATGGTCTGCCACTTGTGAGAGCAAATACCCTCAGTGATAAACCACTGTTAAAATTTTATGTATTCCAATCTCCATCCTGTTTAAAAATATGTTAAATGCATCTAGGTCAAATGCCTTCTGACATATGTCTGTGGCATTCCTGTTCTAAATGTCTAATGGGCAGCCTACCAGGAAAGAGACAGTTTCTCATGCCTTGATCTTAGTGTGATATCTTGTATCTGCCCTGTTGGGGCAGTACTCACAGTATATTATAAATGTCTATTTATTTTCCTCTTTTCTAATGTCTTTAAGAACAAGTGCCATGTCAGTTATACTGATCTATCTCCAATATTTAGCAGATTTCCTTGCCAATATTATGCCTTTAGTAAATGTTTGTTGAGTGAATGAAGGAAGAAAAGAATAATTTCTGTAAGAAAAAGAATTAGACTCATATCCTTTTTATTTCTTTTCTTAATGCTTACATTGTCTGCAATATAGTCTCAAATTATGTAAGGAAAAAAGGAAAAAAAAAGAAAGGAAAAAGACATTAAAGCAATCTACAATCATCATTTTCTACTGTTGGTAAAAACAAAAAAAAATTAAGGGTTGCAAAAGACAGTGGGATTTCTTTGGAGAAGTCTCTACTGCTGTTAGTCACTGGTGACCATGGCCAAGTTACTTAACTGTTCCAATTCTGGGTTCTATAAAACAGGCATTATATTCCCTACCTCAAAAGTTGTTGTAAGGATTAAATGAGAAAATAGTGAATACATTTAACTGTTACTAGTTTAAAAATGCTCTTGATGAAAAGAATACATATTGACACAATTTACTAAGCTATTTTGAAATTTTGCTTTGGTAACCCAGGAGAAGCTGAAATTGAAGAAAATATCATTTTAATGTTTTTTAAGCTTTGCTTTCACAGAAAGAAAAATCTTATAGAGAGTTAGGACATATAATTAAAAAAATTAGTGGGAATCTACATCTATATGCTTAAATGTTTATCTCAGATCACAAGGAAAACTCAGGCTGTGTAATTCCCCCCAAAATTGGTCCAAATACCCCCAAATTTTCTAATTAAAAAAAAACTTGTTTCTAATTGATATCTCACTTCCTGTACCACTCTGCATAATCTTCTCATTAAAATTTAATCTATGATGTTTGCAAGAGACCACTTATTTTAATGTTAAATTAAATTATTTTATTTCTTATATTTTTTTCAGAAAACAATTCATTCTGAATATAAACTGCAGTTAAAAAGAATGTATCTAAGATGGGTACAGGAAATACTTAAAATGTCAATATGTCCATGCAAACAAAGAAGAAATATTCATAGTCTATTTACTGGTTCTTTCTCAAATGTATTTTAATCCTCCCTCTTGAAAGTATTTCACAAAATGTAACACAACTCCCTCATACTCAAATTTAGGGCTTATTTTATTTCTGTCTTCACTGGGAGGGTAGTTCTGATTCTCCATAGTAGGTGTTAAGAAGATTGAAATTAGTCACTTGTATACCAGTCCCTTTTTTCCAGGCTTAAATAAGTTTTAATATAAACCTTTTCCATTCTGAGTTTTAAGATGTATTTTAAATTCTTTTTCATTTTTTATTATTTTTAATTATTATCATTTTTTAAATACAATTCATTGTCAAGTTAGCTAACATATAGTGTATACAATGTGCTCTTGGCTTTGTTTGATTAATTGTTTGTATACAATGCCCAGTGCTCATCCAATAAGTGCCCTCCTCAATGTCCATCATCCATTTCCCCCTCTCCCCCACATGCCCCTTCAACTCTCAGTTTGTTCTCTATATTTAAGACTCTACTATGGTTTGCCTCCCTCTCTGTTTGAAACGATTATTTCCCCTTCTCTTCCCCCATGGTCTTCTGTTGTTTCTCAAATTCCACATATGAGTGAAAACATAGGATACCTGTTTTTCTCTGACTGACTTATTTCACTTAGCATAATACTCTCCAATTCTATACACGTTGCTACAAATGTCAGGATTTCATTCTTTCTCATTGCCAGGTAGTATTCCACTGTATATATATAAACCACATCTTTATCCATTCATCAGATGATGGACATCGGGATCTTCCCATAATTTACCTATTGTTGAAAGCGCTGCTATACACATTGGGGTACATGTGCCCCTATGAATTAGCACTCCTGTATCCTTTGGATAAATTCCTAATAGTGCTATTGCTGGGTTGTAAGGTAATTCCATTTTTAATTTTTTGAGGAATCTCCACACTGTTTTCCAGAGTGGCTGCACCAGATTGCATTCCCACCAGCAGTGCAAGAGGGCTCCCATTTCTCCACATCCCCACCAACATCTGTTGTTTCCTGAATTGTTAATTTTAGCCACTCTGACCGATGTGATGGTATCTCAATGTGGTTTTGAGTTGTATTTACCTCATGATAAGTGATGTTGAGCATCTTTTCATGTGCCTATTAATCGCCATCTGGATATCTTCTTTGGAAAAGTGTCTATTCACTTCTTCTGCCCATTTCTTCACTGGATTGTTTGTTTTTCTGGAGTGAGATTGATAAATTCTTTATAGATTTTGGATACTAATTCTTTATCCAATACGTCATTTGCAAATATCTTCCTCCATTCTGTCAGTTGCTTTTTAGTTTTGTTTATTGTTTCCTTTGCAGTGCAGAAGCTTTTTATATTGATAAGGTCCCAATAGTTCATTTTTGCTTTTATTTCCCTTGCCTTCAGAGATGTGTCAAGTAAAAAGTTGCTGCGGCTAAGGTCAAAGAGGTTGTTGCCTGTTTTCTCCTCTTGGGTTTTGATGGTTTCCTGTCTCACATAGATCTTTCATCCATTTTGAGTTTATTTTTCTGTATGGTGCAAGAAAGCAGTCCAGTTTCATTCTTCTGCATGTTGCTGTCCAGTTCTCCCAGCACCATTTGTTGAAGAGACTGTCTTTTTTCCACTGGATACTATTTCCTACTGTGTCAAAGATTAGTTGGCCATACATTTGTGGGTCCAATTCTGGGTTCTCTATTCTATTCCATTGGTCTATGTGTCTGTTTTTGTGTCATACAATATACTGTCTTGATTACAGGTTTGTAGTAGAGGCTAAAGTCTGGGATTGTTGATGCCTCCTGCTTTGGTTTTCTTTTTCAACATTACTTTGGTTATTTGTGGTTTTTTGTAGTTCCATACAAATTTTATGATTGTTCTAGCTCTGAGAAGAATGCTGGTGCAATTTTGATTGGCATTGCATTGAATATGTAGACTGCTTTGGGCAGTATTGACATTTTAACAATATTTTTCTTCCAATCCAGGAACATAGAATGTTTTTCCATTTCTTTGTGTCTTCCATTTCTTTCATAAGATTTCTATAGTTTTCAGCAAACAGATCTTTTACATCTTGGTTAGGTTTATTCCTAGGTAGTTTATGGTTCTTGGTGCAATTTTAAATGGGGTCAGTTTCTTGATTTCTCTTTCTATTGCTTCATTATTGGTGTAGAGAAATGCAACCAATTTCTGTACATTGATTTTGCCGACTCATAGCAGTAAACAGATTATCTAGGCAGAAATCAATTAAAAAACAATGGCCTTGGGGCACCTAGGTGGCTCAGTTGGTTAAGTGTCCGACTTTGGCTTAGGTCATGATCTCACAGTTTCATTGATTTTGAATCTCACAGATTCATTGATTTTGCTGCGATTTTGCCGAATCAGTTCTAGAAGGTTTCTTGTGGAGTCTTTCAGGTTTTCCATGCAGAGTATCACGTCATCTGCGAAGAGTGAACGTTTGACCTCTTTTTTTTTTTTTTTTTGCCAATTTGTATGCCTTTTATTTCATTGTGTTGTCTGATTGCTGAGGCTAGGACTTCCAATGCTATGTTAAACAACAGTGGTGAGAGTAGACATTTCTGTCACCTTCCTGATCTCAGGGAGAAAGCTCTCAGTTTTTCATTGAGGATGATATTAGCTGTGGGCTTTTCATATATGGCTCTTATGATGTTAAGGTATGTTCTTTCTATCCCAGCTTTCTTGAGAGTTTTATTAATAAAGGATGCTGTATTTTGTCAAATGTTTTTTTCTGTCAAATGTTTTTTTTCTGTCAAATGTTTTTTTCTATTAACAGGATCATATGGTTCTTATCCTTTCTTCTATTAATGTGACATATCACATTGATTGATTTGTGAATATTGAACCAGCCATGCAGTGCAATAATGAATCCCACTTGGACATGGTGAATAATTCTTTTAATACATTGTTGAATTTGATTTCCTTATATCTTGTTGAGATTTTTTGCATCTATTTTCAACAGGAATATTGGCCTGTAATTCTCCTTTTCATTGGGGTCTCTGGTTTGGGAATCAAAGTATTTCTGGCTTCGTAGAATGAGTCCAGATGCTTTCCTTCCATTTTCTAATTTTTGGAATAGCTTTAGAGGGATAGGTATTAATTCTGCTTTAAATATCTGGTAGAATTCCCCTAGGAAGCCATCTTGCCCAGGACTCTTCTTAGTTAGGAGATTTTTGATAACTGATTCAATTTCTTCACTGGCTATGGGTCTGTTCAAATTTTCTATTTCTTCCCATTTGAGTTTTGGTAGTGCATGGTGGTCTAGGAATTCGTCTATTTCTTCCAGATTGTCTAGTTTGTTGGCATATAATTTTTCATAATATTCTCTAACCATTGTTTTATTTCTGTGGTGTTCGTTGTGATCTCTCTTCTTTCAATTGTGATTTTATCTATTTGGGTCTCTCTTTTCTTTTTGCTTATTTTTTTCAAAAAAACAGCTCTTAGATTCATTGATCTGTTCTACTGTTTTTTTTTTTTATTCTATATTGTTTATTTCTGCTCTAATCTTTATTATTTCTCTTCTTCTGCTGGCTTTGGGGTTTCTTTGCTGTTCTGCTTCTAGTTTCTGTAGGTGTGTGGTTAGATTTGTATTTGGGATTTTTCCTGTTTCTTGAAATAGGCCTGGATATAAATGTAAATTCCTTTTAGGACTGTCTTTGCTACATACCAAGGGTTTGGATTATTATTTAATTTTCACTTGCTTCCATATATTTTTTAATTTCTTCTTTAATTGCCTGGTTGACCCATTCATTCTTTAGTAGGATGTCCTTTAACCTACAGGCATTTGGAAGCTTTCCAAATTTTTTCTTGTGGTTGATTTCAAGTTTCATAGTGTTGTGATCTGAACATATGCATGGTATTATCTCAATTATTTTATATTTATATTTACTGAGAGCTGTTTTGTGATCCAGTATGTGATCTATCTTGGAGAATGTTCCATGTGCACTTGAGAAGAATGTGTATTCTGCTGCTTTTGAATGAAAAGTTCTGAATATATCTGTCAAGTCCATCTAGTTCAGTATATCAATTCAAGGCCATTGTTTATTTCTTTTTTTAAAAATTATTTTAATGTGTATTTATTTTTTTAGAGAGAGAGAGAGAGAGAGACACAGCACAAGTAGGAAAGGGGCAGAGAGAGGAGACACAGAATCTGAAGCAGGCTCCAGGCTCTGAGCCATCAGCATAAAGTCCGATGTGAGGCCAAACTCACGAACTGTGAGATCATGACCTAAGCCAAAGTCGGACACTTAACCAACTGAGCCACCTAGGTGCCCAAGGCCATTGTTTCTTTATTGATTTCTGCTTAATCTGTTCACTGCTCTGAGTGGAATACTAAAGTCCCCTGAAATTACCACATTCTTATCAATAAGATTGCTTGTGTGTGATTGATTTATATATTTGGGTGTATCAAGTTGGGAGCATAAACATTTATAATTGTTAACTCTTCTTGATGGATAGACCCTGTAATTATGATATAATGCCCTTCTTCATCTCTTGTTACAGTCTAGTTTAAAATCTAGTTTGTCTGATATAAGTATGGCTACTCCAGCTTTCTTGTAACTTCCAGTAGCATGACAGAGTGTTCTCCATCCTCTCATTTTCAGTCCAAAGGTGTCCTCACAGATATAGATGGATCTTGGTTTTGTTTGTTTTTGTTTTGTTTTGTTTTGTTTTTGTTTTTGTTCTTGTTTTATCCATTCTGATACCTTATGTCCTTGACTGAGGCGTTTAGTCCATTTACATCCAGAGTTATTATTGAAAGATATGGATTTAGTGTCATTGTGTTATCTGTAGGTTTCATGCTTGTGGTGATGTGTCTGGTCATTTGTCATCTTTGCAGCATTCCACCCACAGAGTCCCCCTTAGGATCTCTTGCCCGGCCGGTTTAGTGGTCACGAACTCCTTCAGTTTTTGTTTGTCTGGGAAAGCCTTTATCTCTCTTTCAATTCTGAATGATGGCCTTGCTGGATAAAGGATTCTTGGCTGCATATTTTTCCTGTTCAGCACACTGAATATTTCCTGCCCCTCTCTCTGGCCTGCCAAGTTTAAGTGAACAGGTCTGCTACTACCCTTACATGTCTACCCTTGTAGATTAAAGCCAATTTGTCCCTAGCTGCTTTCAGAATTCTCTGTCTTTGTATCTTGCCGTTTCTCTATGATAGCCAGCAGTGAAGACCTATTCTTGTTGAATCTGAAGGGAGTTCTCTATGCCTCCTGAATTTGGATGTCTGCTTCCTTTCCCAGATTAGGGAAGTTCTCAGCTATAATTTGTTCAAGCAAACCTTATGCCCCTTTCTCTCTCTTTTCTTCTTCTGGAACTCCTGTGACATGGATATTATTACGTTTTATTGAATCACTTAGTTCTCTAATTTTTTCTTCATGGTCTAGTATTTTCTTATCTCTTTTTCTCGGCTTCATCTTTTTCCATAATTTTATCTTATATTTCACTTAGTCTCCCCTTTGCTTCCTCCAACCTTGCTGTCACTGCATCTAGTTTATTTTGCACCTCATTTACAACATTTCTTAATTAATCATGACTATTTCTTAGTTTCTTGATCTCTGCAGTAATAAATTCTCTTCTGTCTTCTATGCTGTTTTTCAAGCCCAGCTATTAATCTTATGACTATTTTTCTAAATTCTCGTTCAGATATATTTTTTATATCTGTTTGAAGAATTTTCTGTCATTTCTTCCTGGAATTTCTTTTGAGGAGAATTCTTCTATTTCAACATTTTGGATAGTTTTCTGTCCTTTGTATGTGAAAATAGCTTATGTGCCCTGCACCTGCAAAAACTACTATATTAAAAGTCATACACTGTCCAGGGCCTGGCCCTTCAGGAGGTGTTTTTGGAATGTGTTGCATGCTTTATGTTATTGTGACTCTGGTTGCTTTATCTCCCTACTTGTAGTGGTGGTTTGGACCTTCCACCAGGTGTGCTTTGATTTTTTTCATTGAAGTAACCCTGGAAAAAAAAATTTAAAAGGGGAGGGTGGTAGTGGAGATGCCTTATCCCATACAAAAAGACAGGGCTGGGGAAAAAGGAAAGAAGAAAGAAAAAAAATTTACAAGGCAGAGAATCGGAGAAGCTATACAGCTTATTCCAGAGAGAAAGACAGTGACACAGAGAGAGAGAGACAGAGAGACAGAGAGGAAAATAAAGAAGAAGGAGATACAGAAGAGGTGTGAAAAGAATTAGATTAAAAATGTCTGCTTAAACAAACCAACAACCAGAATAGAGAAGGGAAGTAATAAGAAGAAAACAAGAAAAAATATATATATATGGATATAAAATAAGAATTGACCAAGAATCAAATCAGAAAATGCAAAACCACTGGACCAATATCTGACGGTGCCTTGGAACCTGTGGCTGTGCTAGTCTGGAGGAGGGACTGTCTGGCTCAGTCAGTGTGAATCTTGCTCTGTTAGATGTGCAGTTACCAGGCACAGAGGGGCATGGTTTGGTATAGGTGGTCCTGCCTCCACTGTGGGCCCCCTGTCTTGTTCCCTGAAGCCCCTCCTTGTAGGTGATGGGGAGAAAAATGGCAACACTCCAGTCTCTCCTCCCCAGACTGGGTGTTCCAGACCACTCCGTTCAGGCCTTCTTCACAGTGCCTCATGGGCCTGTGAAGCCGGTTTGTCCCACTCCACTGTCTCCCTCACCTCCAGGTGCTTGGCTGGGATTCAAACCCTGATGTCTTAAAGAATCCCACTCCACCGGCCTTGGTTCTGGGGTAATGCCACTCTGCCCAGCAGCCAACAAAGCGCCTCTGGCTGTCGGGCACCTGCAGCGTCTTTTGTCCTTGAAGAGGCTATACACTTTCTTCCCACAGTACTCAGGGGAGGGAGGGGACTAGTCTCTCAGACTGCACCTCTGAGCTCACTACCAAGCCCGGGACTGGTTCCCCTCCTCCCTGGGCATGCATACAGGGTGGCCAGCCCCAGTCTGGAGAAAGACCCACAAACCTGGATCATGTTAGAAATTGGTTCTTTCTCCACTTTTTCCATTCCCTGGTCTGTGGTTTTTCCCATGTCCAAGTACAATCCTACACTTCCATAGCCTCTCATTCTCTTCCTTTTGTCTCTCCACAGAAGGGGATCACTCCCCTCCATGCCTACGCCACCCGTTTTATCTGTCCCATTTCACTATCATACACCTATCGTCTGCCAAGTTGTCCTGGTGGGCCCCTGGAGATGTTTCTGTCACTCTGTAGTCTGGTTTCCTGGAATTACAAGTCTTCTGGACTCAATACTGCTGAGTTTGAGGGATGAAGGAACTTCGGGTCCCTCTACTTCTCCACCACGTTCACTACTGTCTCTAAATTCTTTTTTAAACCAAAATGCCTTGGAGTGCCTGAGTGGCTCAGTCAGTTGAACATCTGACTCTTGATTTTGATTCAGCTCATGATCACCCAGTCATGGGATTGAATCCTGAGTCAGGTTCCGCACTGAGCATGGAGCCTGCTTAAGATTCCCTCTCTCTCTCCCTCTTCCCCTCTCCCCCACTTGCACTCATTCTCTCTCTCAAAATAAAATAAAATAAAATAAAATAAATATCAAAATGCATTTACTTCTTGTTTGCATTCGACCCAGACACACTTTTGTATTGTTGAAACCAAAAGCTAGAACGTGGAGCATTATCCCAGAGATCCCACAGCATGGCATGATATTAATTCTCTCTCACCTTTTCTGAAGCAGTTTAGCTTCTATCCTGCTAATTGAGATGTGATATAAGAGGTAATCAAAGATATCATTATTAAGTAAAAAGTCAGCAGACGTTCTTGTATTATTCCATCACAAAATCCCTTGCCCTGTAGAGAATAAGCAACTATTGTCTTACATTTCTGTGATTACAAAACACTTTGAAAATATATTCTTTTGCCTTCAAGGCAATTCAAGCATTGTAAATGTTTTTAATATAGTCAAGCTGCCATCACCTGAACTTGGACTTGCGGCCTGATCTATTTGGGAACAAAAAGCTAATTTTAAAGGAATATACGGTTGCCTTGTAATTACAGAGTACCCCTACATCAAGGCTGGGAATTACTAATTTGATCAAGTCTGTTTGTGCCAGATAACTCATTATTTACCTGCCTGAACAAATTCTTTAATAATTTCATTTAGGGCATGCATTAATATAACTGTCTGAATATCACTCAAAAATGTGTGAAGTACCTATTTTTTTAACTTGATATTAGCTGGTAGATTACTGCAAAATTTATAGAATTCTGGAAAAAATTAATCTAGGTTTCAAAGAGTAACAAATAATGTTTAGCTGATGTGTTTGTTAAATTCTACCCAAATACATATGCATAAAATACAAAATTCAAATATAACATAACTTTCTAAAACCAAGTGTTTTTCAAGTAGAGGAAGAGATGGGGTGAGCATAAACACCTATAATTAATCATCTCAAAATACAAGTATGGAAAATAGAAGTTTGCTCTTTTAAACTAAAACTTAAAAGTGAAAACATTGGAAAGATGCTATGTATTATCTTTATCTGTACATATATATAGGAAGTTACTTTTAATTACACATAAATTTATTTTAGTGGTCTGCAATCTGCCATGTAAATTATTTTGAGCTCTAGTAGCTCGAACAATCCATTACAAAAGATTCATGAAGTAAAATAGATGCTATTCTATGTCTGGTAGGCATAAAACTTAATGACATATTCCAAGCTATAAGCTTCTGTAAAGTATCATTTACAATTTCTCAATGACAAAAGTAGATCTTATATAGAGAAATAAAATAGTCAAAGATTTTAGTTTGTGCAGAATTTAATTGTATTCGCCTCAAACAATCATTGAAAATATTCTGTGGAAATATATATGGTTGCATACTTTAACACAGCACAAGCCTTATGAGTTGTTTTTTATGAATGAATAATTCTTTAAAAAACATTAAAGTACATTTCACAAACTTACCCTTTCCTATTCAGTGAACATCAAGGACATTTTGATATGTCTATCTCTAAAACCAAGGCTTTCAACTCAGAATGTATTTATTATTGGAGTTTTAGTTTTATCACCAGAGCTGCCTAATCTTCATGTATATCTTCAAATGCATGCTTCTTTTTATACGACAATCTAGATAGATTCTTCTTCATAACTTGAAAACACCAGGTTTTGACTACTGGAGCATCGTGGTATTATCTCAAAAAAAGCAGATTATTTTTTCACCCATATGCTCATCAAACAATGAATTCTCGATTAATTCTTAGATTTCCACTCATACCTTGTCCTTTTGAGCATCAGTCTCTCAAATTGTGTTGATGTCCACAGCTTCCAAATTCACCTCCCAAAACAAAACTAAACAATACAAAAAAGACTCTTTCCTCCTTTATGCAGACACAATTTAAAAAAAAAAAATCACTGCTTTCCTCTTCATTTTTGTGCCTCCACTGCAATCTGGTTTTATTCCTTCACTCTATAGGAAGTGCTCTTGTCTTTCCTGCCCTTGTGTCACAGCTTTTAAGTAACATTCACAAGGCTGATAACTTCACGATTCTTGAAACATCCATTTCTGAAATGTCTCTAATACCAAACTCTTTTCCTTTTCCTTTAATCTCTCTAGCAGTTCTTTCAGCCTCTTCTGCTTTATTTTCCATTATCTAATCTCTACATGTTGGAATTCCACAGGTCTTCATTCTGTATTCTATTCTCTATTTCTTTTGACACAATCTCTCTGGGTAATCTCATCTATTCCCAGAGAAACAAATACGATCTATATGGATTTCTGTATATGTCGCTTTACTTCAGAATCCCCTCTGAAATCCAGACCTATGTATTTAACTGCCTTTTTAGAGTAGAGTAGATGGATTAATATCCTGGCCCTGACATTTACTAACTGTGTGACCCTGGGCAAGTTACTTAACCTTTCTGTGTCTTAGGTTACTCAATTTATAATGAGGATTAGAACAGTTTATTTATTCACTTATTATAAGGATTGAATGAGTTAGTATCAAAAAACAGCTAAAATAGTTCCTGATATAAAATGTGAATAATATGTCACATACACTTGAAACTTAACATACTCAAGAGGAAACTAGATTGTTTCTATCACAGTTGTTCCCCAGATAAGCTTCCTCATCTCAGTAAATGATCCCATCTTTTAATTGGCTTACCTCTTCTTTTTCTCCCTCTAACCCATTTTCAAAATGAGTATATACTTGTGTAAAGTATAAATGAAAATGTTTTTCTACACTGCTAATATCCTTCGTGTTTCCTATTATACTTTTAATAAACACTTACATATGTCCCTATATATTCTGACCCCTTGTACTTCCTCTCATACATATTGCACATATACATCTATCACACACACACACACATACATACCACATTCACACATCACATAAAGATGCACACATCAATGGCTGGATCCTGACAATATATCAGATTCCAGTTTAAATGCTGTCTCTTAAAGGGGTGCCTGGGTGGCTCATTGGTTAAGCATCCAACTCCTGATTTTGGTTCAGGTCATGATCTCATGGTTCATGGGATCGAGCCCCCTGACAGGTTACATGCTGTCTCTTAGAAAAGCCTGCTCTAACAAGCTTATCTATTTAAATAGCTCCCTATCCCCACTCATTGCTTTCTCCTAACTGCCTCAAATTTGTTTCTCCTATGGCCCTTATCCCAAGGTGGACTTATGGACATCATGTTCACTGTGTGCCTCCTTTATCAAAATGTAAACTCTGTTAGGGTTTATGTTCAGTTATCTACCTCTGTGTACTCAGCACCTGGCACAATGGCTGGTATATGGTAGACATTAAGTGAATATTTTTTATAAGAATGCATGCAAGAATACATGGATGAGTGAATTTGTCCTTTTCTAGCAGCTATTCCAGAGAAACTAGTATGTTTTTTCAGGATCTTTCTTATAGTTTATACTCTTATTCAGATAATTCTTGGGAAAAAAGTCATGTTGCAAAGTGTGATAATGAAACATCATTTTACACCATTATCTATCAGTTATCAAGTCAAAATTATCTTCATAATTAATAGGCTTGTAAACGTTATAGGGTGGTAATGAATCTAAGTCCAAAAAATTTATGATAACTTATAACTCCAGAAATGCCAATCTGAAAGAAATGAATCATAGTTTTGATCTTATTCTATCCTGGTTTATGTTTTTTCTCCAGGTTATAATTGTTTCATTATAAGGAAAGCAACTTGTTAATTTTTTAACCATTATAACCTCATCAAGCACTAAGAACATTATTTCTTCAAAAATATCATTTTGTGAAATAAAGTGATGAAGAATGTCTTTTATCTACAGTTTAGGTAAAGAATAACACAAACTATATTTGACTATGTCTTATGAGCATGTAAACTGCCACATTTTTATCATGTTGCTTGATTGACCCATCTTTGTGTAATTCAGGCCTTCAAAAACCTTCTTTTATTATGTGAGTTTTATCTTATAAAACATTTCTGTATCTTTATTATAGATACCTTAGATGGCCTCTTTTAACTTCCATTTAATCCTCCTTCCAGATGGAAAACATGGAATGCCAAAAACCTGCATCTTCCAGACTCACTTGCAGTATATTTAATTCTACCAGTTAGATGCACCTATAGGAGACTGAGAAGCAGACAATTTTGGCACAGGTCACTTTGATGTGAGCTAGTTGCTTAGGCTGGCCTCAACATTTCCAGGATCTAGTCTGTGGGTGTTAAGAGGCAGCTTTGATGAGTGAAGCCACTTCCTGACCAACTCACAGGCCTTGATGCTCAGTAATATAGTAACAGCTCCTTGATTTCAGTGTTCTTCCGGTGCTTCCAACAACTGTGCTGTGTCCACTTTCCTGGATGGAAGTCCTTCTGCTTGTCTACCTTGAGTGGTTTGTATGTCTAACACTGAAGTGTCATATAAACACAGGGAGATATTTTCTAAAGGTTTTTATTTCCTTTCTTGATTGCGTTTTCCATGGTGTTCAGACTGAAACTTACCTCATAACATTGTAAAAATATCCTGGTGACTATTTTTTGCCATTTCATACAGTGTTTTATAAGTGGCACATATTTGTTTGTACCAGGACAATTTGAAACATATACAAAATAAGAGATTATTATCATGAACCTGGATGCACCAATTACCCTGTTTCAACCATTATTAACTTGTGAACTGGCAATTTTATATCATGTAAAATCCCACCCTCATTTTCCATAGCATAGATCATTTGCAAAGTGTGATTTACTAGTTTCAGGCAGTAGAGGCTCATTTATCATAGAATTTATGTCTCAGGTTCATTTGCATCTACATAATTATAAAATATACATGTAATAAAATAAAATAACAATATAATATGTAAGTAACTTTATATGTTATATAAATGTAAATAATACAAAAGTCAATATAAATATAATAAAATATCGTGGTAAATCCCATAAGTATCTAGGCATATCTTATGCTTTGTAAATTTTCTACTCTTTGGGGCTAGAGTAGTGACATCGGACACTCTGCTATATTCCTCTGACTATTTTAGGAAGAAATGACATATGTGCCCCAGCTCTTCAAGATTTCAGATTATTTTCAATTTCTTTCGTTATCTCTAGAAATTACTATTGTCACATTTCAAACTGGCTGCTTTTAAACCATATTGCCTCTCACATGAAAATACAATTGGAGAATTATTAAACTCTAAAAAGAAACAAGAGTTATAAACTAACATTAATTAAATCTCTGTGTCTCTGTCTCTCTCTCTTTCTCTTTCTCTCTCTCTACCTCTCTCTCTCTCTCTCTCTCTCTCTCTCTCTCTCTCTCTCACATACACACACACACACACACACACACACACACAATTTTGAGTGTATTGGAGGGTTAAGAGCTTATAAACAAACAATTTGCACATATTTTCATTAGGAAGTTGAACTAATTTTTAAGATCCAACAGTATTTTGTGTCATCAACAGTGAACATACGAACAAATAAACACACGGGAAACTGGTTCCAAGAAGGACAAACTTGCTTTTCAACGCTAGCTGAGCAGCCTTCCCCAGGTATGCTGAGCAACCACCCAGTTAGTTCTGTTTCAGTGGATGAGCACATGAGCACTGGCCTTGTAGGCAGTGAATGGATGAGCCTGACCTTGTGGGGAGTGATATTGGCATAATCAGTTCTGTTGCCAGTGGTACATAACCTCACTCTGACATGACTGCTGGGCTAATAACACAGGTCTCCCAGTAGCAGAGAAATATCAAATTTTCCCATCACTCACTGTCCATAAGGCATGTTGCCTTTCTCCTAAAAAACTAAAACCAAACTAAAACGACAACCATGCACATCACTGAGTTTTGCCAAAAGTATTTTCTGATTTTGCATTTGCAAACATATGACAAATATTTTGGAGATTACAATTCAATTCAAAACTTCTTCTTCAAATACCTGGTAAAACTGATGGTCCAGAAAGGAGAACCTTGTTTCCCTTTAGCACCCAATCATGTCACAGATATATGGACCCAAGCAGCCATCAAATAGCCAAAATTGCATTTTTCCTTCTTTTATGATAAGGTACGTATTTCACCAGGGGCATAAGGAAAGTTTTAAGTCAAACTCAATGAATGTTCAACAATACAACAGATTCTACAATAATATGCCCTTAATAACGGAAATTTGAATGCAAAGTAAAATATTTGGCTATCAGTTCTAAGACCCACAGAACACCTGGAGGTCTCTTCTTGAGCATTTCATGAGTCATACAATCATGCAACTGTTAATACTTTACACTTTTTTTTTACCCTGCTTACAGCATGATGTTGGGGACTTCCTGCAACCCCTATTTGTTACTAACTAGTATCTAGTTTGGCATTCGGTGGCCTTCCTTTTCAGGATCCTTCACCATCACCTTTTCCCCTCTAGATAAGCTATCTACTTCCTAGAAGAAAACCGTTTTCACTGATGCTACCCAGTCCTTCTCTCTCCACACAATAGCCTGCCTTGAAGCTCTCTCTTCAACCTCTCCTTCATTTAAGCTTACCTACCACCCCATTTTCTAGGGCATTGTTTCCAGCTTATTATTACACAGAAAGGGTCTGGAAATCTCATTCACTTTAAGTGTTAATAACTGAGAAGAATTAGTTTGTTAGCCCATACACACAGGCCTAGGAGATTTGCATCTTAATAGAGGACAATTCCTTCATAACTCAAAGGAATGGAATATCTCTAATAGTGGAATTTCAAGCATCACTGACACTAGTGGAGGAAATATTTGGGGGTGAGAACACTTAACACCAAACCATAATATCTCATAATGTGAGACAACTATCTTTTTCACCTAGACTTAAGCTTAACCTGAATAGAAGCTGGTATTCATGTTTGAGCAAGAATTAAAGCACGACTAAGTATAAAGCAAAAATCTAAGCTGTTGTACAACGCTCTTTCTTAATGGTCTGCATTACTCTCTCCGAGCTTCTTAGCTTTGCAAAGCGGTGTTATTATACTATGTAGCTCTTCTCAATTTCATTATGTCTTCACCAGGATGGCCTTAAAGTTCTCTGAATTCAGCCTCCCTAAACTTTAGACAGGCTTCTTTCTGACCTTAGGCTCTTACCCTCCTTTTACTTAGAGCAATTACTTCAGAAGACTTGTAATTGTAAATTCTTTCTCTGCTCCTTTCAAATAGAAATCTTTTTAAAACGCTCTTTCCTTGTTTTCTAACTCAAGAATACCTTTCTCAGGGAGCAGGAAGCCATCCCTTTGAAATGTAATCATCAAGAACAATAGTACCCCAGTCTCCCCGTTTCTGTGGGATAGTAAGTATCTAACTCCTTGGAGTGCCTTGCTCCAAGCTGTAAAACTGCACTCCAGTCATGAAATTAAGAAACCAGTCTACTTTTGCTCTGAGTCAGGCCCATTAGCACACACATGGCCTAAACCCTCCACCCCATTGCAGCTCTTAAAAACCCTCCTCCTCTTTGTTTCAGTGAAATTGAGTTCAGAATGAGTTGTGGCCTCTATCCTCTTTTGCAACAGCCTTGAATAAAGCCTTCCTTGCATGTTTAATTTCGTCCAGTGCAATGTTTGCTTTGACAGCCTGAACATGCACAGATTTAAGTACCTATATCCAGTTTGTTTACATCGCCCCAAACTTCTTTCATGAACAAACATTGTGAACATAATTTGACTAAGGAAACAAAGTACAATACCTTTTTTTTTCACATCAACGGCAGTTTCCTTGTCGGTTTTCTTTTTGACAGCTTCTTTTTCTGGTAGTAAAATGAGAAAATTTTACTCATTTTAGGCGTCTGTTTAATTCTTATGTATTTTGGGGCACACGTGACTGCCATTATGGCATCCAACTCATCTTCTATTGAGTAATCCTAAATCCGTGCCACAGTAGTGTCAAATATGAGCAAACCAGCACCTTCCTAACACAAATGGACCTCTGTTGTGTTTCCTCCTCAGGAAGGGAGCAAATTTGTGCTAAGCTCAAAAACAAAATTCTCATGACAATGGAAATATTACATGCCATTATCAATTTTGCTATTATTCAATAGTTTTTTTTAATGTTTATTTTTTATTTTTGAGACAGAGAGAGGCAGAGCATGAACGGGGAGGGTCAGAGAGAGAGGGAGACACAGAATCTGAAGCAGGCTCCAGGCTCTGAGCTGTCAGCACAAAGCCCGATGCGGGGCTCGAACTCACCGACCGTGAGATCATGACCTGAGCCGAAGTAGGATGCTCAACCGACTGAGCCACCCAGGCGCCCCTCAATAGTTTTTCTAAAGGACATTAAAATGAATATATTGAAAGTTCTCTGGGCTATCAAGCCACTGGAAGCATGTCAGAAGCAGAAATCTCTGGAGCTCACTTGAAACTTCAGATGCACTATTTGAAAACAACCATCTAAAATTAATAAGGGTGCCTGGGTGGCTCAGTAAGTTAAGCCTAGGCTCAGGTCATGATCTTGCAGTTCAAGAGTTCCAGTCCCCATCAGGCTCTGTTCTGACAGCTCAGAGCTCAGAGCCTGGAGCCTGCTTCAGATTCTGTGTCCCCCTTTCTCTCTGCCTCTCCCCTGCTCATGTTCATGCTTGCTCTCTCTCTAAGGATAAATAAACATTAAAACAATTTTTTTTTAAATAACAAAATACAGTATATCAATCAACTAGGTTTTTTTTTCCTTATACATTCAATAGTTGCCCTTTTGATAGACACTTTTTATTAAACTGAATGAATTGAATAAGAACTTCATATTTGTATTTGCAGAGAGAGAACTGAGTACCACTCCTCAGTAAGAAAAAAATTCCATCAGTAACAATTTAGAAAAGTGTTTAGACATAAATTTTCTTTTTAAAAATTTATCAATTCAACCTTATTTAGAATATTTATAAATTTCAAGACTGCTAACAACAATAACAATAAAATTATTAAGGGAATATCTTTCCTAGAAAACAAGAGCTTTATGAGTAGTATTGTAAAAGGATATTAATTGGTTTCTGTGTTAGTTTTTAAATTGTTCACCTTTCTTTTTTGTTTCAGAAGTCACTTTCTTCTCAGCTTTCTTCTTTTCCTCTTCTTTTTCTGGAGAAGAAAATTGAAAATATTTCTTTCAGGAAAATGTAATACAAAGGAAAAACCAAGATTTGAATGAAGGATTACTGTGAAATCACTTCTGCCTCCAGATAGCTTTGTGACTTTGAGCAAGTGATTTAATCTCACTAAACCTTATTTTCCTCATTTGTAAAATAATAGTACTCCTCTCAAAGTTAGATCATGTTTACAAAGCACTCCGCACAGTGCCTGGCTCACAGTAAATGCATAAAATTGCAGGTTGTTAATATTGTTTATAAATAATGAAAAAGATCCTTTGAGCTTTCTGAACCAAGCAATTGTTTGGTGCCTAAAGTAAGATGGTAATATATGAAATTAAAACATCATATCTGGGAAAGATACTGCAGGTAAACTAAAAGAAATACTTTTTTTTGTTTTCCTTTCAGATGTTTAGTTTCATTAGAAGTAGTACAGGAGGCCATTAATGTGATCTATTTTGATTTAACCGTTTGTCAAATCTGCTTCTTGTCAACAGGCATTTGGAGCCTGGTGACATCTGTCTGGCAGTGTGTTGGGGACATAAGTTCCACTGCCCTTTCTGAGTGGTTGTATCAACGAGGGTGCTCACACTCTGCACCCAGAGGTTTGCAGTAAGTCTGGGTCCCACACAGAGCAGCATGTGGTGGCTCTGGACTTCCTCGTGGAAGAGTTATTTTTCAGAGATCTGAGAAATCTTAATCTGAGGGGCAGAGGGAACCTCAAATGCCTAGCCACAGCCTTGTTAACAACTGGTCATCTCTGGACATTGTTCTGGTGAGTGTACTCATTTCATAACAAAGTCATGTAGAAGTTGTTGAAATGGAATATTCAGTGTTTTTAGGTTTGAGGCAGCTCTAAGTTCAGTTAATGTTGGAAGATGACTAATTCTTATCCTCAATTAGTGATGCTATTTACCTATATTTGAAACACCTTTGTATCTGTCCTTTGTCTCTCCTCACACATATAGATGCCAAGCATTCAAAGATTTTTATCATCCAGAAATATTATGAGATTGTTACTGTGCTGAAGAAATCCAATGCATAGTTCTAGTATGAATGTTGAAATTGTCTACTAATGACTGCCTCTCATTAAATATAGGAATTAATTCATTCCCTTAGGTATAGAGATTTTTTACCTACAAGATCAAAGACAACACTTTCAGTGTTAGAAGTATAATTTATAAAGAACCCCTTTTCATGGCTCCTAGAGATAAGCTGGTGTCATAGGGAGAAAGATATTCACACTCTGTCTAAATGTGTCTGCAGTGTGCCATTACAGCCCATCCAGTCAGAAGTAGAGAGTCAACAAGTCCAATTCTGATAGTTCCAGAGTTAGAAATAAACCACTTGAATTCCACTTTGCCTTTTCCTAAAGGTTTATACATATTAAATATGCAAATCATGTTTAAAATTCTGAATAAAGATACTTTTGACTTAAGTATTATTACTTTCAGCTTGTCTGGGAGAAATTTTACATAGCAGGGTATTTTCCATGTTATCTAAATAAATGCATATGCCAGACAATTGAATTGGCATTTGCTAAACATTTGTGCCAGAATATGGATTAATTAAAATACAGATTACTTGTAAATATTTCTTAGCCCATATCAAATAGCAAGACTGTAGTCACAATAAGATCACAACTCAGTATCCAAATCTCTCCGTTTCATAATATAGATGAATAAATATTTCATTTAAAAGTTCTTGCCAATTAGTCAATCTTACATTGAACTTCAGAATTAAAGTAGATATTTGAGGTCATAAGATGGAAGACACTCTTTTCATTTTTTTTTAAAGAGAATACTCTTGTGCAATAAATTCTGCCCTTTAAATTAATATAACTGGAATTTTATTGTGGTGATACAGTATTCTTGCCTTAGTTCAGATTGAATTAATACTTCCATTTACACTCTGCCTGTGATTATGGCCATACACTGAGAGAGTCATGAATAAAAGCAGAAGTCCACAAAAAAGCAGGTATAAATAATGTACTTTAATAACATTTTTATGAATTAGACCTTTAAGCTGTCATTATGGGGCTCACTTTATTCATGGTGAATTCACTTAAAACATCAAATTGAAGATTCTGCATTTCTTCAAGCACTATTGTCTCTATTCTATAGGTGATTTGGCAGCAGTGGAATTAATGGAATTATAAAAGACACAACAATTTAATTATACCCTGCTCAGAATATCCTGCCAATTTCTTTTATGAAAATACTCCTTCCCCTGACTTTTATCTCCCTCAACATTCAACAACACTCTTCCCTTTCCGCCTGACTATGCACCCAAATATTTAATTTCATCCTCACCCTCTCTTCCAAGTTGTTGGCTATTTTGTTTGTGGCAGCTAGAGAAGAGTTAGAACATTTAATACCATTGGTTTTCAGAGGGGGTAGCAATTAAACGTGTCTGTAGAATGTGAACTTATCAGTGTATTGCCTCTCTCTGGCAAAAGTGTCATACGCCCTGAAATGATGGCTCTATATGGCAGGGATCACAGGAACGCAGGTTGAGAGAGAAATCCTCTCCACAAGGAGCAGCTCTGAGCCACAAATATGTTATTAGCTTCTGCATAAATTAACATTAGATGAAAGAAAAATTAAATGACTTACTTTTTACTTTCTAAGCCCTTACAATGGGCTTTTCTCTTGCTTTTAAATGTTTTTATGCCATCTCAAACCCAGAGAATGAACAATAGTTAATTATAATCCTAAAGCTTTCTAAGATGTCTGTTCCCAGCAAAATGGGAAAACAAATGCAAATGTTGGATTTTCAACTTATGTTTTGTTCGTCCCCTCTTTTCTTTTCTACTGTAGGGAGTATCCAAATTTTACACTCCAGATGGCTGCTTCTCTTCTAACCTTCTATGGCCAGGATGGATGTATTCTTGGTCCGAGTCATGTAAACAAGGGTGTGTTTGTTCTATAACAATGCATTCCAACACGTCTTGCCACTTTCACTTTATTTCTTTAGAGTGGCAAAGGTTGGCCTGGAACCCCACTCATTCCATGAGCATGGGAAGCTTCACACAAGCAGATAAGTTCAATGACAGCAGTGATTATTACAGTTCTCCATTGTTATCATACAGAAGCATGAGGCAAGAGAGAAAGCATGGGTGCTAGCGTGGATGACCTTGGTCTAAATTCTGTCTCTGACCCTTTCTGGTTATGGGAAATTGGGCAATGTGCTGTGACACACTGAATTTCATTGTCCTCATTTGAAAAATGGGACTAATAAAATCTACTTTGCTGGTTTGTTGTGAAGAATGGAGACGCTGAGCTGAAGTGCCTAGACCAGAGGGAATGTTCATAAAATGTTGGCAGCGGGTAGCTATTACGCTATTTTAGAAACAATAAAAATCTGACCACATAGAATCTTCAGTAATTTTTCTAGATACGATATTTATTGATCTATTTAAGAAAATGCACATGAATTCTTATTTTTCTGTATGAAGAGAGGCTGTGTCTGGAATACTTTATATTAAGAAACTTCAGGAAAAAAAGTACATCAGTAGGTTTAACATGTTATGAAGCGGTGCTGTGCTGGAATGAAGCGGATTCCAGTCTTGGTTTCGCTATAATTAGTAGCCGCTGCCTTATGTAACTATGAGTAACTCTTCCATTGTCAACCATAAAAGGCAGGGGAATGAGTAGAGCATATTTAGGGCCCTCTTCACCCATGTATCCCTTTATTCTCCAAATGAAGCATGCTTCTTGCATTATTTCTTAATTTTGCTGGGAGTAGGCAACTTAAAAAAGTTTTAGCTTTGTAAATAGCTACTGTATGGTCTCTGGCCTTGCTGTGGCTTCAAAAATGTTAAATGTGGGAAAAAGTCAGTTTTTAAGGCTTTGAATAAATATGCGTGTTATATATATATTCATATATATATGTATATTTATATATATGAATACATTTACATGAATATATAATGTCAGGTGGTAATAAGGGTCAGGAAAAGAGAGCTTGTTTTGGAAGATTAAAGAATAAGAGGGTGGAAGGAAGCATTGCATTTTTTTTTTTTAAGGAAGAAGTGTAAATCTTTTAGAATGGGTAAGATTTGAAAAGTGTCTTGAAAAACAGCAGGAGAGCTTTGGGCTATCAGGGAGAACTTTTGAGACGAAGGAAAAATATCTGCCAAGACCTTGAACGTAGAATTTGTTGTTCATGGTATGACTGTCCCATTTTACTGTAAGATAAGAAGCCACTGAGAGGTTTCGAGCAGAGAAATTATATGATGCTGAGTTACATTTTAAGAGGAACTTTGGCTGTCACTGAGTGGTGTTAAGTGACCCATTGGACTGCGATCTTGTATCGAAGAATAAGAAAGTAAAAGAATAAAACACAAATATATGTATATTTTTCTTTTTTCCTTGTTTTCTTCCTCTGAATTATATTTGGGACTCTTGAAGGAATGTAACATTACAGAATCTTGGTAGGAGTACCTCACTTTACATTGTAATTAGGTTGCTATGGCAGCAAAGCTCTCTAAATTAAGGACTTCACTTGAATTATCTGGCATAACTAAACTGGCCTGTCCGAACCTGAATCCGATGTCTTTGCCTTAGCTTTTCTGTTAGTGATAGCTGAATTATTCTTGGAAGCCAGCTCCTCTCATTATCAGCTATTAACAACAAACAATTCACAATCAGCAATTCCATCGCACCTTTCAGTGACTGCCCGGAGACTTTTAAAATTACAATTTTCTCAATCAACAGATGTTTATTTTCCCTTATGTCAGACCCCTTGCCAGGGTCTATAGTGTTAAAAGATTCCCTCCGGGAACACTAGGTATGGGAATAAGTGGGGAAGTTTACAATTATAATAAAGACTTTGAAGGATATTCAAGGTAGAATCTAAGGGAACCATCGCAGAGGCCCAAAACCAAGAAGGCCATGTGAAACTTGCAAAAGCTACTTCTGGGGGAAGTAAGCACAGACTGAGTCGGAAATAGCCCGTAGAGCCTGGTTTGGACAGAGGGTGGCCAGTGTTATTGCCACGGCCAGCTGAGGGAACTGAGGTGCAGAGTGACTGCTCCTGTCCTGCAGGCACCTCTTACAAACTCCTTTTTTTTTTTTTTTTTTTTAAGTTTATTTTGAGAGAGAGAGCTGGAGCAGGGAAGGGGCACAGAGAGGGAAAGAGAGAATCCCAAACAGGTTCCACACTGTCAGCCCAGAGAACTGTGAGATCATGACCTGAGCTGTAATCAAGAGTTGGATGCTTAACTGGTGGAGCCACCCAGGTGCTGCTGAGAATTCCTAGCGATATAGTACCATTCACAAAGGAAATGTCCCAAAGGACTCTAGATCTGATCAATGTAAGTCCAAACTTTTTCAAGATACCATAATACAGTTCATTAAGCCTCAAAAGGATTGTGGAGAAGGGATCTCCATAATTATTTTGTATGGTCTGAGCAAGGCAAACATATGTGTTTAAGTTTGGTTGGAACGTCACTCATTAAGGTCATAAAGCACTTGACCTTACAGATGTCAGCATTAACTTGGTCCTCAGGTAAAAACTGTATACCTCCTGTAACCTGTGAGGAAATCTGCTCAGGAAAAAGACACTTGCCCAGTTTCCCAAATCCTGTAATTGACATAACAAGGAGTCCAAACTAGAGGATAAACACATCCTGCTCTCGCTGCAAATGGAAAATAAAGCTTGAGGTGGACTTAATTCTATTAAAAACTTGCAAGTGAACAGACCCTTAGACAGAAAAGAAGTTCTAGCTTTTGCTTTGTGTTGTCAAACTTATCTTTCAGCTCCCTTATGGCTGACGTTCTCTGACATAATGACAAATTTTTTTCTACTTCTGAATTTAGTATGCAAAAATGAATGCAAAGAGAAAGATTCTTTGATAGCTTTCAAATTGCAAAAAAGTTTCTTATGTTAATTAAACTTGATATTTAAAATGGATAAGATAGATTTCCCTCAAACCTTTCAAAAATGATAAAAGCTTTTTAGATAAGTGATTTCATTACTTTTGAATGGGTTATATTTATATAGATGAAGGTTGCCACATCTGTTTTTTTTTTTTTTTCACTTTTCTACCTAGAAGTGCAAGAGCAAAGACAACCTCAGAGTGTCTGTGTGAGTGTGTGTGTGTGTGTGTGTGTGTGTGAGAGAGAGAGAGAGAGAGAGAGAGAGAGAGATGAGAGAGAGATGAGAGAGACAGACTCTGGTTTTTCTTTTTCCCTCAATGCTTTTACATTTCAGAAAGTAAATGCTCAAAGCTTATTGACTTTCACTAAGTGAGAAGCTCTCCCTCTTCATACACATCCCTGGATAGCTTTCTATAGTACAATTCCATTTTTTTTGTTCTTTTGTTTTGTGTTTTGTTTTGTTTTGATTTTTTTAGTGCTCCCCACATTTAAGGACTTTGGAAGAGCTCTTTTAACCCCTTTAAAGTTTATTTTTATGCAAAATTATTGCTTCTTTAAGATCTTTTATTGTAAATGTTTCCAATGTGTCTTTCAGTAAAGGTAAGAAAAACATAAAGATAAGATTGTTTTCTAACACCTTTTCATTTTCAGTATCATATTATTTACAAGAGATTACTTTTGCCATATTTTCATCTTAATTTTTTTTATATATATTTATCTGTATCTGGAAATGGATTGCAAAAGTATTTCATTACATATGGAATGTTAAGAATGCCTAGAGGGCCTCCCCCAGGGTGTCTCAGTCCATTAAACATCCCACTTAAGCTTAGGTTATGACCTCTTGGTTTGTGAGTTCAAGTCTCCTGTGGGCTCTGTGCTCACCTCTCAGAGCCTGGACCCTGCTTCTGATTCTGTGTCTCCCCCTCTCTCTGCCCCTTCCCTGCTCATGCTCTGTCTCTCTCTCCTTCAAAAATAAATAAACATTATTTTTTTTAAAGAATGCCTAGAAACATCAGAAAATTAAACTTTTCTTTTTGTGACAAATTCATCAATATTTAGAGAAAAAGCTGGTTATCATTCAAAATTGAAATATATATCCCCTTATAGCACCATTTCAAAGATACTGCTATTTTTATAACAGATCCTTGAGAAGTTAGGACTTGATTTACTAAATAAATTAAAAAGACTGAATAGTTATTTTCAAAAACAATTTGACTTTAAAATTACTAAGAGTTATTGGACATGTGTGTAAGTCTGATTTTCAATGGAAACCTTTCCATTTTTAATAATATGTCTAATGGACATCAATATTAAAAAGGAAACAAGTATCCTTTCAAAGAGTACAACTTTAAAGTTGTAATCATTTTAATATGTTGAATTTGCGTTTATTTTAACTCATGGGCTACATAAATTCCATCCTCTCTCATGAACTATACCAAAGTAGTAACAAAACTTTTTGTTTTCTCTTTCCACATATAAGGTCTATTCTAGTAGATCAAAAATTTTTACATGTGTAATGTTTAAAACATTAAACATAACATTAAACATCAAAACATTACATCAAACAAAAACATTAAAACAATAAATCCTTTATTATGTTACCAGTTGCCAAGACTCTACTCCATTTGGCTAAAACTGACCTGGCTTTAAAGATGCATTTTGTTCTAGAGAAGAAGAAAAGTATCTTTTGGAATTGTAACAAATTCGTCTAAGAGGAGGAAACATTTAGGTTAAGCTGACACAAATAACAAATAAATGTTTTATAAAGAAATACTGGTACTTACAAAGTAGAGCTTTGGAGGGATCCAGTTATTTTTTATAAAATGTTTTATGAGAAAAATTTGCTGGCATGAGAGGTTTTAATCAGAATGCCATAATAAGAAAGCTACTAATAGATCATGTTCACACATATTCACAGCCCACGTCATCCTTAACTTCCTCTCTGTTCCTTTATAGATCAAAATACTGGGTAAAAACTACTTTCTTGATACGATGATAAAAGTTATGAGAGAACAAATAACAGATTCTAATCAACAAATGGCTCCTTTACTCTTTCCTGCTTTGTGGATGCCACCCCCTTGATCCCCACCATAAACACTCCTGCTGGAGGGTCAAATCAGATCAACCCTAACTATACTGTTAGATGTGTAGGGGTAGAAAAAACTTCCCTTACACATAGGTCAATAGGAAAAAGTAAATGTCTCAGAAAAAAAGTCTTTCCAATAATCAGTGGTGGGAAATCAGAACCAAATGACAAGAGAGAAAAATTCTAGAGACACAAGTTTCTTATGAAATATATTTAATTCCTATTAAAATGTATTTATATTTCATAATCCACGAAAAACTCCCATTTCTTTCCCTTCTTCTTTCCCCTTTTCTTGACATTCTTCCACTTGCTTAAGATAGTCCCTCTCTGTCTCTGTCTCCCTCTGCCCCTCCCCCACTCGTGTGTGTGTGTGTGTGTGTGTGTGTGTGT